>NC_071996.2:120471875-120777916 GCF_028885655.2 Pongo abelii
CTCTGAGTCTGGCATGGGGCTGAGACTACTTGTTGAGATCAGTCTGTCTCACTTGCCAGGGGTAGAGTCATGCTGGAAGTGGAGCCAGGACAGACGTTGAACCCTGGCTACCCTGTGACCAATTGCACTCCATACCCTCTGAGAACCTCATGGGAAAATCAGACAAGTGCTGTTCTGAAAGGCAATTAGGTTTCACGATTTCCTCCCCCGTCCGGACATCAGCATGAAATTGGGGGCTTGGCTTCCAAGCCCATGTTCTTCCTCTTTGTGAAGGGCAGGGTGAGACAAAGGACACCACAGGCCAGAGCAACCCTCTGCTTCCATACAGGCCCTAGAAGAGAAGTGAGGACGCGGGTGACCCGCACGGCCTTCTGTGCCTCTTCAACAGCTATTCTCCCAGCCTCCCATTTCTGCCAAGCCACATTCTCCACAGGACTCAAACATTTAGCTTTACTTTCGACTTTTCCAGGAATCTTCCCAAATCTCCTTTCCTCATCCCCCCCACCTCCTCCTCACCACCCACAGCCCCCTCCTCCACCCCCACGTACAACATCTGGCTTTTACTCACGCTTGTTTCTAATTATGCATACTAATTTATTTTCTTTCCTCTTTTCCCGACCTGCCTATGTTTTCCTACTCATCCTTTGGCCTCCACTACCAAAAAATGGAATACTCCTCCTGTACAGGGTCAGGGTTTTTCCTTGCCCAGTGCCTAAAGCTGGACTCAGTCCACAGTGACTTCTCTAATAACAAAGTGTAAGGGACTCCCTGGTTGAAAAGAAGGAAAAACCCCAACATGTCTTTCAGGGTCTCTTCAATGAGCTTGATTTGTGTTAAATTTGAGGGCTCAGGAATTTCTGCTGATTTGCAGCACTTACTACTCCTACCCTTCCCAACATTTGTGCTTCATCGAAACAACTAAATAAGGAGCAGCTTGAGGGTAGGGGTCAGAACACAGACATTTTCTGTATTGCCTGTAGAAACTAGCACAGTACAGGCACCCCCTAGGTGCAAAAGAAGTCCTTGCTGACCCAGATGGAATTTTCCTGAAGTGAATGCTTTGTGTCTATCTTTAGAACTAGATTTCCCTGATAAAACAATCGGGAGATTTGGCTGAATTTTCCACCATTTAACTGGCTATGTTGGGGTCATGTAGATAAAACCTTTAAGAACATAATGATCTTTAAAATATCTATTTCTGAAGTCAGGTTTGGTCACTAGTCTGTGGGCAGATGACTGTTTTCATGGTATGCTTTGTGTCCTTCCTGGGTGGGGGAGGATTTGGGGGGACAGTTTGACTCTAGTTATCTACAAAGTTGAGTTATGAGACCAGCCCTTTTCAACTTCACCTCTTACAAATTGATCCTATAATAAATTGACATGACGAAAAACACCAAGGCAACCAGGGAAATCTCACGAAGGCAAGAACACCATTACACAAGTCCTCAAAATCTTTCCCAAGATCCACTAGGGGTTAATGCCACTGATCTGATACTGGGGCACAGTCTAGGAGGTTTTGCTGTCTTTGAACACACATGTCTCCAGCTTACAGCTCACAGGCCAGCTTTGTTTTTGAACAGATTGTGTTGGGGAAAGGGAGGCTGCTGAGACAGAGCTGAGAGTCCCCAGCAATGCCATCCCTGGCTTCTGGCCCATCTGAATGCCTTACTCTTTTATGTAAGCAAGACATGAGGTCCTGCTGTTTGAGTTGGCTTTGCCCTGCTCCGTGATTTCAGTTCCTTGTCTCTCCAGTGTGTGGGCTCATTTCCATCCTCTGAGCACTATTGTTTTTCTGACTTGAAGAGTCATCCAGAAAACCTCAGTAATAAGGCCTTTGTATCATTATTTACTTTGCTAATTATATATGTCTTTCCCATCCCCAATGCTTGAAGACATCAAATTGCAGTTGAAGTAACAGCAGAGGGAAAAGCAAGGGCAACAACAACAAACCACTTCACTCCTCTGGGTGGAAACATGCAATTGTACCAAGAGGGATAAGGAAAAATCTGCTCATGTTTGCAGAAAGAAGTTGGAATAAGGGCGTGAAAGCAGGCGGGCTACTTTAGCATCTGATGCCAGGGATATGAGAGAGTAGCCCAGTATTTCATTCAAAAAGTAAGGCTCTGAGGCCAGGACCAGGAAAGATCTTGGAGTCCCCAGTCACAATGGCATGAAGCAGGATGATGCAGAGAGGCTAAGGGGGTGATTCAGTGGGTTCTTTACCTATAAAAATGATGGAAACCCCAACATCAGCTGGGCAAGTGGCCCTGTTCAGAGCTCCTGGACTCACCATGACTAAAACACTCTGTTATATTTCGTAGTTGATATCTACTGTTCTTGCCTCCCAGCAAGCAATGGAACAGCACCTTTACTTTCCTTTGAGAAACTATTCGTTTCCCATTCTCAGGGCTTGTGAGGATCAAGTGAGGTCACATAATCCAGATCTGGCCAATCAGCCCATCTCATGCTACTGGCTACACTAATTGGTTTAGGGATAGTAAAGTACTCAAATTTGTTTATTGAATATTTAACCCTGGAATTTTGGTGATGGGAGGTGTAGAGGGTAAACTCTTGATGATATCATTTGTGTACCTGGGTCCAGCCATGCCTGAACTTTTCAATTACTTGACCCAGTGAATTTCCTTATTCATTTAAATGTTAGAGTTGAGTTTTGTCTCTTATAACTGAAAGAGTGGCAAGTGTTTATATTAAGTGCAGGTCATTAATATAGTCTATTTGTTTCCCCAGGCTTGTTCTCCTTTTCTCAAATAGGACTGATCAGATAGTAAGTGCTCCATACCTGTAGGATACATAAAAGAGCAAATGAACAAGGAGCAGGAGATATGGTGGCTGACGTTTGGACTATAATTTTTTCTTGATTTCTCTGACTTTATTTTGGCTGTGATCTAGGAAGTGAAATCCAGGTCCTTCTAAACCCCAATTTAACTGTGGCTCCTGAGGGAGATTTTCAGATCTCAGATGATCTTCTGTAAGTTTAAGGGAGGATGGTTGGTCCCTGTACACTCTCTGTGAGAGTTCCTTTGGAATACTGGTTTCAGAATGTACAGCCACACAGGCAACTGGATTAGGGACGGCCAATGGTTTTTTGTGAATGCTATTGAAGACACTGAATGGAAGCAATTCTCACCAAAACTCTTTTTGCTGTCATCTTTCAGGGGCTAAGCTGACACTAGAACCAATGATCCCTGAACTGGGAGAAATGGGTGGCCTCGGCTGTGATTTTTGGTTGTGCTGCACATTTCAAGATGACAATATTGTTTTAAATTAACCTGTTAGAGTGCACCTTTCCTAAAGAACATTACCTTGATGTCTGAGTAAGGGCAGTGCAGGAGGTCCCCCAACTTATGGGACTGATCATGTTCCAAAGGTCATTTCTCAGTCTGGATGTTTTCATGAGATAATGAATTCCAAGACATTGTAAGGTTCAATATTGTAAATGGTTCTTAGTTTACTAAGACAATGCATTGCCTCTTTGTGAAGCCTTCTCTGGTTACCCTAATCAAAAGTAACTTTTCTTTCCTCTTATATGTCACACAGTATTAAATGAGTTGTTTTTTAAAAACATTTTAAAATCTTAAGCAATTACGTAGATTATCTTGGAGTGTTGAGCTTATTACTCTCATTAGATGTTAGTCAATGGAAACTGAGTCCACAATTTTCACACTGTTCTAGCTCTTTTTCATCCTGCTTCATTTTCTGTTGTCTCCTGTCAGGTATCTCTGCTAACTCATCTTGCCTGAGGCCCCCTACCCCATGTCTCACTGGTCTGCTTGGCTTACTTCTGAAGCCCAGTACCACCTTCCCTCAGTGGCTCTTAGCAATAATCCCTGATATAGAAGTTCTGGCTGGTCCACCTATTCCTTTGAGTCAGGTCACAAGTTTCGCTCCAGCTAACTGATGGATGGACTGTCCTTGGCTCAGGGGTCCACTCTTGTTCAATTAGATACATTTTGGGGGCAGGGTCAGAAGGCATAAAATGCAGGTGCTTGAAGAACAGGGAATCAAGGTAGAGAGTTCCTAGAAGACAGAGCAAGGAGATAAAATGAAATATTCTAGTAAAGTATTAAAATTTGTGGCAGGATATGGTCTTTTTTCTTTCTTTCTTTTCTTTTGAGATGGAGTCTTACTCTGTCACCCAGGCTGGAATGCACTGGCATAATCTTGGCTCACTGCAGCCTCCACCTCCCAGGTTCAAGCAATTCTCATGCCTCAGCCTCCCTAGTAGCTGGTATTACAGATGTCCACCACCACACCCTGCTAATTTTTGTATTTTTAGTAGAGACGAGGTTTCACCATATAGGCCAGGCTGGTCTCGAACTCCTGGCCTCAAGTGATCCCCCCTCCTTGGATATGGTCTTAATTAGAAATGAAGAGATCTGAGTTCAAATTCAGCATTTGTCACATGTACCCTTTCTGGTCCCAAGGAAATCAAGTAATATCTCCAATCTTTAAATCTTTCACATGAAGAATAAAGAGTATTGATCACCATATCTCTACACCTCCTTCCAGCTCTAAGACCTCCAGGACTCACCTAGAACCAAATTCATCCCCACACAGTGGCGGCAGGGTCGTGTTGTCATGATGATGGCCTCTTTCGGCGAAGAGAGGTTGTCAGACACCTGGAGAAATGCCAGAGACATTATCCTTCCCTAGGAGAGCTCCTGATAAGAAACCACTGGCAGCTCCTCATTCACTTCTCCATCATTCACTCTTTTCTCCTTTCTTTTTCCTTAGAGGCATAAACAAGGTGTAGATCATCCTGTTATCCATAATGAAGGGAGATTTTAGGATATTCCAGCTGAAATCCAGGTGTCCCCAGCTTCTGTAATCACTCTGAAGAAGTGTACTTTATCTACTCTTTTTACACCATTTATCCCATTTTGGCCATTACTGAAAGGAAGATCCTAGAAGCCATGCCTCTTGGAAGAAGTTGGAACTACAGCATTGATAGGAAAACCTGACACCTAGAAAGGCAAGTCAGTTCTTCCCATGCAGTGGCTTTGGGGACTGTAATTTAACAAAGCTCTTTTTTACTTGTGTAAATTGATCTCCATTCCACTTTTTTCTTGCACTGATTCTAATTAAGTGGAAGCAATTGTTATCGTCATTTAGGATTATAGTTAAAATACCCCTCAAATTGTTTCCATGTGGAATGGGCCCTTGTCCCATTCTGCTCTTGCTGAAGGAAGTCTTCATGGGATCACAGGACTCAACAAACATTTCTCGTTAAAAATTCTCTCCTTTAGGTAACAGTGGCATAGAAATCCTTATGTTCTACTGTCTGACCCGTATGAGAACAGCGCACCTTTCAATTTATAAAAGAGGCATTTTCCCTCCTCCTGGGAAAAATATTTCTCTTGGTCACTTGAGTCTAGCATCTAAGTCATAAAATGCTATTATAGCCTTGTTTTGCTTTTGATTTAGGACATATCTTCTTTTTCTGATCTTTCTTAAGGTGAAGGGACCATTTACCATGCTCACAAAAATTCTCAAGGCTGGAACTCTACCGTATGCTCTGGTTTCTAAGCCATACACATCCAGGTAGAAGGGTCAATTTAATTGCCAATGATCTCAGCCTTTTCTAACACTGTTCCTTAAGTTTCTTTGGCACTGCATGGCAAGCAACTGAGTCATGCATGAAAATTTCTCTTCTAGACAACCCATACCTACAGAGGGAGGATTTGGTTTACTGCAGATGCTGAGTGCTTCTGATGGCACACATTCCTTCTTGTTAATATCCACCTGGCCCATAATGGTTTGTGTGAACAACAGCTACTTCCTTCAAGGGTCCTTTGCTTGGTAAATGTATGCCTCCAGGAGCTTTCTGGGTAGAAGCAGTCACAAATCACAGGGGTATCTATGAATGGCACGGCCCATGGAAGGACTCACACTGTCCTGATTTTTCTACCATAAGAGCTAAAATAAGGGAATAGGCTTCCAGGAAATAAGTCAGATGGGTTGTCTGACTAAGCACAGGGGCAGGGATTGGGAGTGAGATGACAGAGAACAGTCAGCATTGTCTCTGCTTCCGCTCCACCCTGCAGTTCTGAGCTGAACAGATAATTTATCTCTGGCACAACAAAGTATATGACTTGGGAGAATGTTAAAGATCAAGTCCACCTTCTCCTTTTACTTATATGGCTCTGAGAGCCAGAGAGGGGAGGTGACCTTCCCAGAATGTGAATGTGGCAGAGCCTAGCTTACAGTTCATGTCCAACTTGGGTGTGAAGTTCTATGAGACTATGCTGCCCTCTGCTTCACAATGCTTTCTTCCAAGGGAGAGGAGGCTCAGAGGTACAAAGCAGCTCCAGAAAGACTCTCTCAAGCTATTGACTCTTGGATGACAACAATTAATGTTCAACTTGGCTTTACCCCCAACATGCACTGCACAGATGCCTGCAGGTCTACAATGCTGAGACCAAGTTTGGGGGGCATTTTCACAGCTCTGTCTATTGTCCTCCTTTCCTCTTCTGTGGTCATCCTTCCCAAGGGATAGGCCTCGTCCAGTGTGGAGAAAAACAATTCTTGGTGGTAGGGGCATTGGAATTGTATGGGCAGGATTCTAGGCCAACATTGGTTCTTTCACAGTTCTGCTAAGCATTGAACAGAATTTTCACCCTAATTTCACCTTCCCTTCCATCCTTTCCCTAATTTTGCTAGTGTGTATGGAGTTAATTTGATGAGACCTCATCTTTTTTTTTCTCCCTTGTAACGTGGGCCCTATCTTCAAGCCTATCTTCATAGCCTTTCTTTCCCAGACCTTGCCAAAAAGCCGTAGAAGAGAGGTTACGAAATCTAAGAGGAAACCTTAAAACAAACAGGGTAGAACTGGAGGGAATCTTAAATAATGCCTAACCCAACTCCATATTCCAATGATAGGAAACTGAGATCCTGAGACACCATCCAAATTCTGATGTAATCAGCAGAACTTAATATGCCACTTTGAGCACAGAACCAAGTACTTTAGAGGTAAGAGAGGCTATTTGTTTCCAGCACAGGCTGAGATGAAGAGGTACTACCCACATGAGAAAGTTGGATTTTAAGTGACCATAGTCACATTCTGATAAATTCTAAAATGTCTCTCTCATTTTCTCTGACATCATATTGTCATTTTTCATACCACAAATGTGTTACAGTGAAAACCAGGTATAGGTCAATAGATAGTACCAAGAAAAAGAAAAGTTATCATTCTTAATGCTCTTTAGTTTGAAAACTTTATTTATTTCTTTATTTTGATGGAGGAGTAGTGTGGGCCAAGCTAAGAGTTGCCTTGTAAACCTGTTGTTCTCAGCAAATGAGTCAGCTGAGATAGAAACATTAGTTTCTTTGGCGTGTCAGCATCTCTCCCAAAGGAGGGTATTAGTTCATGGGCTGGCATTGCTATCACAAAGAAGGCTCTGGCAGCACCTGATTGGCTTGGCCAAGCTTTTCCCAGTTGGCGTCTGGGCATCTTCCTAGCAGTGGGTCACTCACCCAGCAGTGATTTGGCCTCCTGTTGATATAAATATGCCTAATTCAAAGCAGAAAGTCAATTAGTTATTTTGCCTAAAGAAATGTAACTACTAAGCAGGCTAGATTTCTGTCTTGGCATAACCAGGAAATCTTTACCAATAATTTATGATGTGGTCACCCTTGTTGTAGGCATTATAGAAGATGGAAAGATATACAAGGAATGGCATCTTGTAAAAAGAACTGGACTTTTTTTTTTTTTTTTTTTTGTAGCAATGTGGAGAGTAAAAGCCCAGGGGTCAAATGGTAATTATAGGAGGAGATTCATTTAAAGAATGTCATAAGGAAATAGAAAATAAAGGAAACATTGCAAGAAACCATAGGGGGCTAGCTGATTCATGGAAAATGTGAGGTTACGGCTGGGTCTTTAAGAATAAGTAAACCATTGGTGACTATGGTTGTAGAGGTTAGGACAGAGAAAGGTGGAGCAACAAGCAATCATCTACCAGATAAGACCCCGGGCTGGGTGAATGCAAGGAGGGAGTGGACAATTTTGTCTTCCAACTCTGTGGAGCTGGAGCCTTATCTTAGGAGTCCAGTGGGCCTGGAGGCCTGATCACCAACCAGTGTAATGTTAGAACAAGACTTCCCTAGTCAAATCAATGTGATGATTGTTACAAACAGCCATCACTGGGGCCTCCTCTATTTCCAGTCTCTTCCTCAGTTTCCCAGTTCTTTCAGAACCTCCCTGGGAAGTTCAGGGATCTATGCCTGCAGGCTGGCCTGGTGCAGATGGATGATGAAGGGTCCTGCCTTGAGTGTAGGGTAGAGTGGTTTTGAATGCTTCCCAACAAACCATAAATTAAAGACACTCCAAAAAGCCCCTGGTGGGGATAGATGGGGAGAAGGGGTATCACTAATTCTTCATCTTTTCTTCTAGGGCCAAGGTCAGTGGCTCAAATAAACATGGTGCCCCACAGAGATGGCCTGTGGCCAAGTAGCTCTGAGTGGGTTGACTCAAAGTCACCTGGACAGGCCTGGCAGAAACACAGGATGGCCCAGCCCTTTCCTAATAGGTTTTCCAGAGTTGATCCATCATTCTGCCCAGAAAAGGGGAGAACAAAAAATAGATCAGGAGCCCCTATGACTGTGACTTGTGCTTCCCTGGAAATGCAAACAGGTGAAGGAGAAAATGACACAGCTAGGGTGGTAGGGGGCACTGGTAGTCAACATGTTTCTGGGTTCAAACGAGAAGGGTGAGATGCTGGCATGGAGGAAACTGGCACTGGCCGTCTCCAGGCAGGACTTTCTGGGCACTGGGCAAAGCCATGGCTTTGGGAGCTGCCCCAAGCTGCTGGTCGTGCCAGTGCTTCATTCACCCTGAGAAATGTATTAATTAGTGAGTGGTTTTGGCTCAGAGAGAGTTGCCGTGGCTTCAGATGGATATAGCAGAAAAAAGGCAAATCCATCTACAGGCGCCTCTGAGAAATCTCAGCTCTTGTGAGCCTGAGAAGAGCTTCCACTAGAGAGAAGGCGAGACCCCAGCAAAGTTGGACAGAGAAAATTGAGACAGCCACACCAATTAGTATGAGTCTATCAATCCAGTGCCACTGAAACACAAGTCTAAGCCTAACAAAATCTGTGCTGCGAATAAGTAAGATTGTTGGAAACACAACAAAAAAAACCTTTGCAAATAGTGCTTCTTTAAGCTTCTGCAGTTCTCTTCTCTCACTCCCTTTTCAAAAATGGTTGCAAAAAACTTTTTGGTCTGGTTTAGCCAGAGCACGTCAGAACTGATAGATGCCTTCAAAACTGTGATCTCCCTTTAATTGTCAGAGGGTAGGCTGAGGTCCAGGGAGGTAAATAGACTTTTCCTAAGCCCTGTGGCTGGCTACTGGCAGGATTGAGGGAAGGTGGAACAAGTCTCTTCATTCCCAATTCAGGCTTCTTTCTTCCATCCCACATCTGATGCAGTAAACATTTCCAAATCTACCTGCCCAGCGGGGCTAAAAGCAGAGTGGTCTCCAGAATAAGTGGAATAGCATCTCAGGGACTGCTGGTCTGAACACGCACTCCAAACATCACAGCTGCTGCCAAGTGGGCAGACACCTTAGCCCCAGCCCCTCTCCCTGGGCTTTCCTGGGTCTTGTCGACACTTCTCACATTACTCTGCCTTAAATTTTTCTCCCCCTAGAAAGAGATAACTTGCCTTGCATTCATGCCTACCTAACTCAGTCCAATTCAAGTACATAAATCCTGCAGACAACCCTGGCAGAAGCTTTATGAGTAGGGAGTAAAGATTGTGAGAAAGGCAGGGAATTAATTTATAAGGAAGGAAAAATGGGAGAGGAGAGAAACAAAGAGAAGAATGCAAAGCAATTAATGTTAATTGATGCTTAATATATGCCAGGCCCAGTCATCCTAGTTATTTCATTTAATCTTTAAAATAATCCTTGCATTGTCATCCATGTGTTTTCAGTTGTGGTTCCATGATTTAAGAAAAGCACACAGCCAGAAAGTGGCAGAGAAAAAATTATATCCTGAGTGACAGCTTTACCGGCCCAGTGCTTTCTATTCTAACAAATAGTAGAAAGAGGGAAAGAGAGAAGAATCCCTTGGTGATAGGAATAAGGTAGAGAGAGGCTGTAAAAGAGAGACACAGGGCTTTGGGGGATGCTGGGTTCTGATGCCGACCTCTGTGTCATTTCTGTATCCATTGTATGAATGTTTATGGAAAGTCTACTACGAAGCAAATTGTTCTAGGCAGGGGGGTTTCAGCAGAGCTTGGGAGAGCAGATGGTGGGAGGAGTGCATCCATAGGATAGCCTGGGCTGTGGGAATAAGAGAACAGCAAGTCGGGGTGAGTGCTGCAAAGACAACATAAGAGAGCGACAGGCCTCAGAGAGCCTGGGAAAAGGAATGAATGGGGTCACCTTAGGAAGTTCATTAGGAGGGGCCTCTCTGAAGAGGTGACCTTTGAGTTGAGACCTGAGTCACTGGAGTTACAGGACATGTGATGTTGCACGTGGAGAATTTCTCAGAAATGGAGCAGCGATGTAGTCTGACCCTGTTGTTGGGCCCATTAACTTGGGCAATGTCTCACCAAGGTGGAGGATGGTGACGGGTCCTCCTGGGATATGCGCCATGGCAGGGTGAGGGGACAATGTCTGTAAAGGATTTAAAAGAGTCATCAATTCTAACGACGTCAATGATAAAATACTTCTCCATATGCAGCGGGCCATTTCCATGACCCAGCTCATAAGGAGTGGAGAGAGTGCTATCTTCCTCTAGAGGCAGCTCCAGGAAGCAGGAGCTGGTAACCTGGGGGTTGCTCTGAAACCTTCAAACGGGCAAATCATGTAGGAGTCTCTGGCCACTTTCTTTTCTATTAGAGAAGATTCACTCAAGGTCAGGGGACCCTAAGGACCCCAGGGAATCACCCAAAAACTCCAGCCAGCCCCCAGAGGAAGACAATCCACAGAGCTGGCCCCATCCCTTCGGCCTGTGGCTAAGGCCCATCTGCCCATAGTTCCTTCTTGAAGTAATTGCTGTAAGAATTTGTCATTCACAAAAGGAAGTCTCTATTGTCTCTTTTCGGATGTCATGTAACCAATGCGTGTTAAAGGTCAGTTGCATCAGTTCTCTTAAATGGCAATTAAGCTATTGTCTGAGCAAACCAGAGGCATCCGGAGTGCAAGCTTCGCTCAAATCTAGGGACCTGGGAAAGGCTGGGAAAAGAGGAGCAAGTAGGACACCACAGGGGAGGGCCATGGCTTCAGGAAACGTGGGGAACACCCTGAACTGTAAAAGCAGATGCGTCAGCAGACAAAGGGGGTCATTTCACTAAAGCCTCAGTGAGGCAGAGAAATTCCAGACTTTGCCCATCACCTACTGGCAGGCTCTCCCTCCCTCTGTCCCCTCCCCACCCTCTCCTCACCCTTGTCTTTCTCTGCCTCATTATCTCACGCTCTCTCTTTCTTTCCCGCAGTTTCTCTCTCTCGCAATCTCGCTTTCTCACATCCTGTTTCTCTTTCTTCTTTACTCTTTCTCCCTCTCCTTCACCTCTCCTGGCTTCACTCCACTCCCCCCACCCACTCCGTTCCCTCTCACATTCTCATTTGGGGATGGGGGGCGGCTGACAAACCGGATTGGGGGGGGTCTGACAAACTGGATTTAAATTTCAGCTCCACAGCGTTCTCAGCTCTTGGTCTTGGAAATGTTCCCTGAGCTTCGGTTTTTCTCGTCTGAAAATGAAAAAAATAATACCTAGCTCCAAGTATTGAGCTTGTTGTGAGGAATCAAACAGATAACATTTCTAAAATTCCAAACACAGTGCCTGGTCCATAGCAGATGCTTGACTGGTGACAGCTTCCTTTCCCAGTGAGACCCAGGGAAGTCGGCACAGTGCTTGGCACCCTGCAAGCATGCGACACAGCTTCACAAAATTCCCACAGGGAGCCAGGAGCACTGCCTGAATTTTATGGATGACAAAATTGTGGTTCAAGGAAGTTAAAAGTACCCTGGTAGGACACGTAATTTTTAAAAAGTCTATAGCTATTGAGATTACTATATATTAATTCTCATTCTGTCCCTCCAATTTCTCCCCTGAACACCATTTTCCAAATCCCCAACACTCTGTGGTTTAAATGATAAACTATTCACCCAAATACTGTATAATTTTTTTTTTTCCTTTTGAGACAGGGCCATGCTCTGTCACCCAGGCTGGAGTGCAGTGGTACAATCGCAGCTCACTGCAGCCTCAACCTCCCAGGCTTAAGTGATCCTCCCACTTCACAGCCTCCCAAGTAGCTGGGACTACAGGCATGCACAACCACAACCAGCTAATTTTTAAAATTTTTGGTGAAGACAGGATCTCACTATATTGCCCAGGCTGGTCTCAAACTCATGGACTCAAATGATCCTTTCTCCTCAGCCTCCCAAAGTGCTTGGATTACAGGTGTGAGCCACCGCACATGGCCATGTACAATTCTTGAAGAAGCTGAAACTCATCTTTCTTCCTCGGTATAAGAAAACTCAGGATGTGTTTGGACATCCCCTCCCATCTGCCCTCCCAGCCTTCTCTTCTCCAGGCTGAACCAGATCCTGCTGCATCTTTCTCAAAGACTCTCTTACATCTTCATTATGGTTTCTGCCCCAGTCCTCCATGCTTCTCTGAAGTTTAGAGTCAAAATGCCCTTTTTTGCTTTAGGGGTGAGACCTTCTCTAGCACCGTGTGTCTACAACACAGAGAGGGCAAACAGAGGTAGTACTTGGTATTTTATTTTTTAAATTTTTAATCTTGATTATATTTTGCAATGTTTATATCATTGCACAACACACAGAAGCATTAGTCACAATTTATATAGCTGATTTCATGGAGCTGAATCTATGGTGTTTATAGCCATTGAGTGTCTTCTCCCAGAAATTGGAAAGATGCCCCATTTGCTGTAACACACACGACCTCCACCCTGTTCTTTTCCTTTGTAACCCAAACCACAATGTGTAATTGTGTGTTTATTTTGTGTTTAATGTTTATTTCCTCACCCAGGCTCTAAGGCTCTATGAGGGCAGGGATCACATCTGTTTAGTTCACCCAGATTTCATTATATATCCAGCATTCTACACTCTATAACTGCTTAGTCTCAACTCTGACAACACATTAAGTCATCAAGGGAGTTAACAGAAAAAAAAAAAAACAATAAACAAGCAAAATGTTTACTAATGCTCCACAAGATCTTTTGAATCAACTGGTCCCTGTGGCACCTGGGGATCTGTAGTCATGAAAATCCTGCCAGGGCTTCTTGATCCGGGATCTGGTGATCCTCGGCAGGACAACTCACCATTCTGTTTGGTTGCCCGCTTGCCTCCTCTTGCTGGCTCCAGCTTCTGCGCCTACACCGATGGCTGTGCCCATTCCCTCATGCACCCGCCGTGGCCTGACACCTTCCTGGGCCCACCCTAACACATTCCTCCGTTGCTTTTAATGACTGTTTACAGCTCGCTACCTCCAGGACGTGGCTTCTGATGAAAACTGTCCAGACGCTCTGCCTCCAGTGTAATTCAGAGCCCAGCTCTCCTCCTTAAAATTCTTTTACGCTATTTTCCACAAGCATGTGCTTCTGTTGGCAGTGCCATAAGTGTGATTGATCTTCACCATAAGTTCCTTGAACTTTGCTGTGACCTGGATGCTAAGGTGGCAGGAGCTGCCTCCATCCCCACAATTTGACCAGTGCAACCCGAAAGTAGGATGAGTGTATTCTGGTCAAACATTAACGTGGGGCAGGGACAACGGAGAGAGGGTTTGGTCATCTGGCATGCTTCAGACTGCCAGAGGAGCTGGAAAGGCTGAGTATGGGAAAGGGGAGGGATTTCATGGCCTCTTCTGGCTTTGAGTATTTGAAGAAACTGCCTATGGAAGACCAGACCTGTGCCCTGCCTCCCAAGAAACACACAGAGCTTAAACAGTGGAAGCTATCTGGGGCAAATTCAGCTCCCTATGAGGAAGGTCTTCTAGTTGTTAGGGCTGTCTTGGTAGGTCAGGGAGGGTTTTCCAGCATCAGTCATTTTCATACCAATCTCTTGATTTTTGCCATATTCCCGTACCACCCGTACTGTTATTTACCTAATCTTTTTTATTTACCTAATTTTTAACCTAATATTTCCTTTAAAACAACTTTAAATTAACACACTTTGTTTTACTTACTCCTGTTTTTAAAAAGTACCTGTGACAAAAGATATGAATAGACACTTCTCAAAAGAAGACATGCAAGTGGCCAATAAACATATGGAAAAATGTTCATCATCACTAATCATCAGAAAAATGCAAACCAAAATCACAGTGAGATACCATCTCACACCAGTTAGAATGGCCATTATTAAAAAGTCAAAACCAACAGATGTTGGTGAGGATGCAGAGAAAAGAGAATGCTTATACATTCTTGAGAATTTAAATTAGTTCAGCCACTGTGGAAAGAAGTTTGGAGATTTCTCAAAGAACTTAAATAGAACTACCATTTGACCCAGCAATCCCATGATTGGGTATATACCTAAAAGAAAACAAATTGTTCAACCAAAAAGACATATGCACTCGTGTGTTTATCATAGCACTATTCACAATAGCAAGGTTCATGGAATCAACATAGGTGCCCACCAACAATAGATTGGATAAAGAAAATGTGGTACATATATACCATGGAATACTATGCAGCCATGAAAAAGAACGAAATCACGTCCTGTACAGCAACATGAATGCAGATGGAGGCCATTATCCAGAGCAAATTAACACAGGAACAGAAAACCACGTACCACATGTTCTCACTTATAAGTGGGAACTAAACATCAGGTACTTGTGGACATAAAGATGGCAACAACAGGCCAGGCATGGTGCTCATGCTTGTAATCCCAGCACTTTGGGAGGCTGAGGTGGGTGGATCATAGAGGTCAGGAGTTTGAGACCAGCCTAGCCAACATGGTGAAACCCCATCTCTACTGAAAATACAAAAATTAGCCGGTGTGGTGATACACACCTGAAATCCCAGCTACTCAGGAGGCTGAGGTGGGAGAATTGCTTGAACCTGGGAGGCAGAGATTGCAGTAAGCCAAGAATGTGTCACTGCACTCCAGCCTGGGCAATAGAGTGAGACTCTGTCTCCAAAAAAAAAAAAAAGATAGCAACAATAGACACTGGTAACATACCCAGGTAACAACATACCCAATATATGCATGATATACCCACACAATATACCCAGGTAACAAACCTGCATTTGTACTGCCTGGTGTATGTGGTTTGTGAACTGGTGTGTGTGGTGTGTGGTATGTATGGATGTGTGTGGTTTGTCAACTGGTGCATGTGGTGTATGGTGTGTATGTGGGTAACTGGTGTAACTGGGGTGTGGTATGGGTATGTGTGGTATGTGAACTGGTATGTGATATGTATGAGTGTGTATGGTGTGTGTTGTGAGTGGTGTGTGAACTGGTGTGTGGTATGTATCAGTGCATGTGGTGTGTGAACTGGTGTGTGTGGTATGGTATGCATGGGTGTGTGTAGTGTGTGAACTGATATGTGTGGTTTGTGAACTGGTGTGTGGTGTGTGATGTATGGTGTGTATGGGTGTGTGTGGTTTGTAAACTGGTGCGTGTGGTGTGAACTGGTGTGTGGTATGCATGGAGATCTGTGGTTTATGAACTGGTGTGAACTGGTGTGTGGTATGTGGTATATACGGATGTGTGGTATGTGAACTTGTATGTGTGGTGTGGTTTGGATGTGGTGCATGTGGTATGTGCAATATGTGGTGAGAGTGTGGCGTGTGGTGTATGTGGTGCATGTGGTGTGTTTGGTATGTGGTGTGTGTGTGGCATGTGGTGTGTGTGGTGTATGGGGCATATGTGGTTTGTGTGTGGTGTGTGTGGTGTGGTGTTTGTAGAGTGTGGTGCGCATGGTGTGTGCGGTATGTGGTGTGTGTGTGGCGTGTGGTGTATGGGGTGTATGTGGTTTGTGTGGGGTGTGTGGGGTACGTGGGGTATATGTGGTGGGGTGTGTGGTGTCTGTGGTGTGTGGTATGTATGGGGGTATGTGGTGTGTGAATTGGTGTGTGTGGTTTGTAAACTGGTGCGTGTGGTGTGAACTGGTATGTGGTGTGCATGGAGGTGTGTGGTTTTTGAACTGGTGTGAACTGCTGTGTGGTGTGTGGTATGTATGGGTGTGTGGTATGTGAACTTGTATGTGTGGTGTGGTTTGGATGTGGTGCACGTGGTGTGTGCAGTATGTGGTGTGTTTGTGGTGTGTGGTGTGTGGTGTATGTGGTGCATGTGGTGTGTGTGGTATGTAGTGTGTGTGTGGCGTGTGGTGTATGGGGTATATGTGGTTTGTGTGGGGTGTATGGGGTGCGTGAGGTGTGTGTGGTGTGGTGTGTGGTGTCTGTGGTGTGTGGTATGTATGGGGGTATGTGGTGTGTGAATTGGTATGTGTGCTGTGGTATGTATGGGTATGTGTGGTCTGTGAACTGGTAGGGGTGCTGTGGTGGGGAGTGGTGTGTGTGGTGTGTGGCATATATGGATGTGTGTGGTGTGTGTCTTGGGAATGAGGGTGCTTATCATGAGCAGGTGCTGCAGAAGCCCTCAGGGAAGATGACTTCACTGGGAGCTGAGATGACACCACTGGGCGCCCTCCTTCAGCAGATGCGAGGACAGGCCCACAGGCCTAAAGTCAATTAGAGGCAAATTTCCAAGCAGAATCTACTTCTCCTGACCTCTGATTCAGTGCCTTTTCCTGATAATTTTATCCCTGTGACCCCAGCCTTGAGAATGCAAAAAACTACCCCCAACTTCAGCCTGAGGTCATGAAGCCAACCAAGAGTGCAGGCTGTCTAGGGGAGGTGCGAGTGCCCACCCACTGGGCAGCCACTCTGAGGGCAGAGTCCACGGGAGACACAGCTTCAGCCACCACCGGGGCTGTGGCCTGTCCTCAGGATCCTCCTCAGCCCCCTCCTGGAGTCCTCAGCTTTCTGCTTTTAGCCCCAAACCCAGATTCACTTTCCCGGGCCATTGATTGTCTGAGGCAGCCCAGTCTGCTTTGTCCTCCCTCCTCCCTGAAGGCTCTCAGCCCCTGGGCAGCGTCAGAATTTCACTTTGATCTCCTCTTCCCTGGGAGCCAGAATAGCTTAGTCTCTTCAAAAGGAGAGTTAGAAAGTGTGCCGTTCATCTAATAACAATTAACTCCTGAGAGTTATCCAATCCCAATACAGGTCATTTCGCTGGAGGCTACCCCGACTAGGAAACACATTTTAGGACATCGGCAGAGGTAAAGATGAGAACAATTTGCTCAGGCTTTTACTTGGAGTTAAGGATCACTAGGCCACCAGGACCAGGGATGCCAGACAACCTCAGGTTTCTTTCCAAGCTTTCTCCAAACTAGGCCTCATTTTTATCATTTTCCTACCCCTGGGCTCTATGATTTTGTGGTGTTGCTTTTGTGTTTTCAAAAACACTCTGCTTTCATTCATTAGCTCTGCACTTTCGCTCATGCAATGCACACAGAACTGTAAAGACAAATGATAAAGCCCTTTCCCGCTTGGATCTTGTGTTGTTGGCCAGGTTCATTCAAAAGGCCATTGTTTGATGGTGATTAAGTGTGTTTGTTTTGAATATTCACCTAAACAAAAATGATCAATTTACACAATTCTTGGACTTCATGGGTGTCTTTGGAAAACTTGAAGCCACAAAAATGTTCAATACATAAATGCCAAGGACCTCCTGCTGTCAATTAAGGCCCTCATGATAGTCTTTTGCTTATTTGATCATTAATTCATGTAAAAGTGGTTTGTGAGCAAATTAAGCATCAGTTGGCATGCCGGACATGGACACATAGATACAGTTTGTGGTCTGGAGGGGAGGTGGAAATGAGAGTCTCACAGGCTGCCCTCGGCCCAGAACTTCTGTGTGGAGGTTTCGCATAAAAATCAGAATTTCTAGCTTCTTCTAAAAACCCTAAAGATCTAGCCACATTAGGGCCACTGTTCCACTCACAGCCCTGACTAAGCCTCCCCCATCAGCCCAGGCATGGACCCTTTGTCCTGCCTCTGTTCTCACTCTCTTGACTGTCTCAGACCTAACCAGCTCCTCTCCTGTTTGTGACTTGCCCTTATGGGAGCCTGAGGTCTCCCACCTACTAGATGAAGCTGATGGGGACATTCTCCCAAATGAGAAAGCGATGGAAAGTTGTGACCATCAGAGGAAGATCAGAGATCAAGCCTTGTTGATGTAAAAGGAATTAAAGTTGAGAAACCATTTCCTGCAGCCAGAATTGTGAAAGCATACAACGTAGTACCAAAGGAAAATTACTGAAGCCTCCTTCCCTGAAGAACCTTCAGGAAGGAGAGGCCAGCCATCTGACGTGATCACAGCGATATCTTGCCCTGAAACAAGAAGCATTCTTCCCAGGTCCTTTCCGCTGGAGGATTCTTATTCTATGATCAATGCTGAGCTATGTGGATGAGTGTTTGCGTGGATTTCTTTTAAAACTATATTGCTAAATAATCTTGCCCCCTGGCTCCATGCACATTCTTTTTTTTTGCGCCCAGATGAGAAAATGACTTGAAGGTATTTTCTTTTCTATAAAATGCAGTCAATATTGTTCTGTGAGGGGGAAAGAAGTAGTGGAGGATGAAGATGGAACAGGGGATGAGGTGGTGACCAGCATGCCCTCATGGATAGACACTGAGCAGGGAGAGGCAGGGATCTGCATGGAGTCAGCCATCTCTCTCTCTAGGACAAAGCAAGTTATGTCTTCATGCCAGTGGACTTTCCATATTCATTGAAAAAAATAAGATTTAATTAATTTAGGGAAGCAATATGGGCTGACCAGACAGCAAAGTTCTTCAAGATAGGACAGTAAAACATTTTATGTGAGAGCTGGCCAATGTCTGGATGGAAGAGGGAGGGCCAGAGAGACTGGAGAGATATTGAGGGAGTGAGGAGGTTTGAGAAATCCACAGTGGGATGAGCTTCATGACCAGCGGAATGAAATAAGGGCTATTGTGGATGGATGACCAATGTCAGTGCAAGGCCCTCAATCTCTTGGATAACACTGGAGTTGGAATATATATGAAAAAAAAATCCACAAGTATAAAAGAAGTAAGCAGAGGCCGGGCATGGTGACTCACGCCTGTAATCCCAGCACTTTGGGAGGCCAAGGCGGGCAGATTGCCTGAGGTCAGGAGTTCATGACCAGTCTGGCGAACATGGTGAAACCCCATCTCTAATAAAAATACAAAAAAATTAGCCAGGTGTGGTGGTGTGCACCTGTAATCCCAGCTACTCAGGAGGCTGAAGCAGGGGAATTGCTTGACCCTCCTGAAGTGGGGGAATTGCTTGACCCAGGGAGGTCGAGATTGCAGCGAGCCGAGTTTGCACCACTGCACTCTAGCCTGGGCGACAGAGTGAGACTCCATCTCAAAAAAAGACTGGAATAGAGTACATTTGTCATAGGCCAACTGCCTCCATGCTCTTGTCTCACGGAGATGTTTATAACAAGCTTGAGTAGCTACAACTGGATACTTTGGTCTATATATGCTTTCCTTGTGATTCTTTTTCCCCCTTCTTAGCTTAAACAAATGCACACAGAGGGAAGTGGATAAACTATTAGCAGAGTAAGCACTTGCCAAGAATACCAGGGGGCACCAAATACACATAAAAAGAGGCTTGGTTGGGAGCCCGATGTGGGCGGATCACAAGGTCAAGAGATCGAGACCATCTTGGCCAACATCATGAAACCCTGTCTCTAGTAAAAATACAAAAATTAGTTGGGTGTGGTGATGCACGCCTGCAGTCCCAGCTACTCGGGAGGTTGAGGCAGGAGAATCACTGGAACCCAGGAGCTGCAGGTTGCAGTGAGCTGAGATTGTGCCACTGCACTCCAGCCTGGCGACAGAGCGAGACTCTGTCTCAAAAAAAAAAAAAAAAGGGCAGTGGGGAGCTTGGGGAACCTAGGAAGAAGTGACTTAAATTTCAGCACATGCTATATAGTTTTCAGGGATTAGTCCCTCTCTAGGTATTCATCTGGGGCTGGCGCCTCCTTGGCTGGCAGGGGCTGGTGATCGGGACTCCCCAGTGAGACAGATTGCACCCAGAGCAGTGAGGCCCCGAGCACTTCCTGGAGCCCAGGGAAGATGGCATTCATTTTTAAAGTCCATTTATTGTGCAGTTGTTGAAAGTGGGACACAGAAATTTGGACTGATATGCCTAGGCTACATGACTACTGATTGGGCCAGGGTAAATGCAGTCTTTTTGTTGATGGAGAAGGTCTTTTCTGGGCCCAGCACAAAGCAATGAATCTTCAGTCTTAAGAAATGCATTGAAAACCATCCTTGTGAAGTTTGGGGTCCCTGATAGGCCAAGAGCTGGAAAGGCCCTTAGACTCTGAGTGCTGTAGCCCCTCTTCTAGGTGACGGTCAAAACTTGAAAGCTGCTCTAGACTCTGGACAGAAATGCATGAGAATTGAGTGTTCAGAGCTTGGTGCTTTGACTTCTTTTAACTTTCTGTAGGCTGAAATATGAATAAGAGGAAGGCAGGAGGCCCCTCTCAGTTTATGGAGCCATAGCTCCAAACCTCCCAATTTCCAACCCAGCAACCCTGTGTGTCCTGGGAATTGTAGCAGGTGTCCCAGAATGCAAAAATCATTCTGCTAGAACTGGAAAAGAAGACACCTGCCTTTTCTAGCACGATCTTTAGTAAATAGATACAGGAAATGTGGGTTCTGGTCAGAGCTGGTGCCACAAGCTGAGTACCTTCAGGCAGCAGACTTAGCCTCTTCAAGTCCAATCTCGTCAGTAATATCAGGGGGCTGAGGTAGATGATCTCTAAGCAACCTTCCAACCACAGTATTTTGTAATTCTGTGTTCTGTGACCCATGTCTTCTTTGGAGGGCTCTTCAATCATGATCCCCATTACTATTGCCTTTGTTCATATTAATAATAGCTTTCAAATATTATTCCTCAGATCATTCTTGGAGCACACATATCATAACTGGAGCACATAATAATGACAAGGACACAAGCCAAGCGTGTCATAAGCAGCCATTGTTGAAACAGATATGCTACAGGGGCTGCAGTGACAATCGCTAAATGTCCCCCCACCCCTACCACACACACACACACACCCCTGCCCCTGGCAGGCCCAGCCTCAGGGCTCAGCCAGGTGACTTTTTCTCCTGGGTCATTAGGAGTCTCGGGTGAGCCCAGGCTACAGGAGGAAGGCATTACTTTGTCATTTTGGGAAAAAGGGTCACGTGTCCTACTTTTGCAGATGACAGCTCATTTTAACTTTACACTTGCATCCTGGTTTGGGAGGACTTTGAAGAGGCAGCATTGAGTAGTGGTTAAGAAAAACACAAGCTCTAGAGCCAGAATGTAGGATTTTGTGTCCCAGCTCTTCCACTTGATAAGCTGTGCATCATGGGAGAAGTTACTTAATTCTCTGTACCTCAGTTTTCTCATCTGTAAAATGGGGATAATCCCAGGTCCCCCTTCTCAGTGGTTTAAGGTTGGAGTGAGTGAACGTATGTTAGAGCAAGGCCTGGCTCACTGTGAGAACATAAGTCATATTAGCTATTGTGATGGTCTTCTTAACCGTCTTCTTACAGAAATAATAGAACTGAGGCCCAGAAAGACAGAGAGAGAGAAAATAGCTTGACTGAGCACATGGCCAGTGGTGACAAAGTTGGAAACACTTCAGCTTCCTGATTCAGTGCTGGCCTTGCGGGCAGCGCTCTCTCCCTGAGCTTCCCACAATATATTCCAAAGGCCCCTTCTAAGCATATGTCTTCTACATCAGCACTCATCACTATCAGCGGGACTGACCTCCCCAGTGTTTCCCACACACACCCAGCATTCTTCCTCCCCATCTCTACCTTGGGATTTCCTTCCTGCTTTTCTCTACCCTGTTCAGGGAACATGTCCAACCAGCCTTCCTCCGTGGACACTGCCCAGACTTCTCCATGGGCACTTCCTAGCCCCCTCTGATGCGCAGCCCTCTCTGAATCCCTTTGTTCCTTAGTGTCTGTGCTGTGGAAATCCTCCTATTTCACGTTGTACTGTGAGTCATCTTTGCATGGTAAGTACCACGTAGTCCCTGCTGTCAGCACCTTTGTGGGACCCAGCCAAGTGCTAAGGCTCATTTGGGCCTTAGCACATGTTGACTTGCACCTTCTCTTGCTGGCAGCCCCCGTCCTGGACTCCAAAGGACTCAGCAGTCCTGATTCTAATTCTGTCCTAATTCTCCCCACCCTCTCCTGCAAATCGAGTTGAGTGGTGGTGGAGTCTACTTCTCTGCTCTCTTTCTTACACTGAAAGCCACCACAGCTCACTGCCTTTGGTGTGTTCAGATAGGGATTACAGCCCCAAATACGGCAGCTTGTTTCCTGATGAAAACCCAGCCAAGCAGCTGGATTGAGTGCCTGAATAAAAAAGACTCAACCCCAATTAAGGAAGAGCTGGGAATCGCTGCAATTCTGAGACAGCGCAGTTATCATAAGCCCTTCTAAGAGAAACCATTTAAGATAGGGTTGGAATTAAAATAGTTTCCCCGGCACACAATTATGTGCTGACTCTTTCTGAGCAGTCTTTTAGGGAGCAAAGAACGGAGTTTTCATTTTAACTGCTCTTTCTCAATCGCACAAGCCAGTTTTCAAACTCTTATTAAAATTGTGTTTCTATCATGGCCCCTCTCACCACGGTTCGCAACATCTAATTTGTTTCCCACTCATAGAAATATTGCACATACACTTTAATTTTGTGAGAAATTATATTCTTAGGGAAAGGCAGGTTGTATGAGTAGATTTATTTCAGTATATCAAAAATATGATGCTTTTTTTTTTTAAGTGGTGAATTTGTGGGCAGACCTCAGAGCAGACGCTGGAGGTCCCCTGATGGTCATTCCACATTCTACTCCCCAGTGTTCCCGGCTGCTCAGTGCCCTTAGAGAGTCCCTTAATCGCTTTAGGATCTCATTCCCTCATCAGTAAATGAGGTGCTGACACCTGCTCTTCTGATTTCCCAAAGCAACTATAAAAATAAAATGAAATAAAGCATAAAACACTAGGCAGAATATAAATCACAATTGTGACTTCAAATTCTTACGTCTAGAATGCCCTGCCTTCACCTTGCAGTACCACTCTGCAGAGGAAATCTGAGACGTTGGTTCTATTGCCCTGTTTCTATTCAGTCCTTGGACTTGCCCACCTGCATAGCTTCCTTCTGATCGCTCCCTACCATTGCTGATACAGGTTTGTGACCTGCTGCCACTGGGTGAAATCATTTATTTCTCCCCACATTCTTTGCCATGCATTTGCAAGGTTTTTCTATTTGATTTTTGGGGGCTTTGAGTCTCACTATTTTGCCCTCTCATTCCTTGCCCCCCTCCCCCACTTTCAGAAAGGCTTTTCCTATGGACTTTTTCATTTATGGGCTGGTTGGTTTCATTTCCTCTGACATGCCTCTTTCCTCAATAGGTTCTTGTTATCTCAGCTGCTTGGGATATTTGTGTTACATCCCTGTCCCAGCTCTGGCTCCACCTGCCTCCTTTCCTCTCCCATGCTGAGGAGAGCCCACATTTTATGCTGTTGGTGACAGGTCCCAGCCAAGGCTTGGCAGTCTCAGCCTCTTCCTCCCTGGGCCTCAATCCTGGGGACACCACCAGGAAGGAAGGGGTTAATCTGTGGCTTTTCCTCCATCTTCTTTCTAGTTCAACCTGTCAGTGTGCTGGGAGAGAAACCAGGCCATTGCCAGCAGAACACATAAAATAAAACACCAGCCTGCTCCTTTCTCTGTGGAGGATCAGGAGAGCTTCGGGGAGCACCTATTCAGTGCCCTCATTTTCCAGTTGAGGAAGCAAAGACAAGAGGTGAAATGACCTGCCTGAGGTCACTGTGACTTTGAGCATCCTACTGTGCCAGTCCTGTGCTGGGTACTGGCTATCAAAGATGATTAAGTTATTGCTCCTGTCCTAAGCTGTTCAAGTCAGAAGATAAAGAAGCATGTATTGATTGTATTTACTGGACAAGCATCTATCTGCTAATTGATTAGACCCCTCCCATGTTTTCCTTTTAATTAAATTTTCCTTCTTTCCAAAAGCAATCCACCACCTCCTTGGAGGTGTAGCTCCCAACCAATTCATGTGCTTCCCACCTGCAGGCTGCTCTATTCCCTTATTCACCACTTCCCTTTAAGGTTTGTGAATATCCCTGGCTGGGACAGTGTAGCTGGAAAAGACACTGTCTTCTCTGCTCACTTCAAGGTCTGAATGCCCTTTCTCCACTTAGGATGGTCAAGGGCAGTTCTCAACATGTTTGATTAGCTCAGAACCTCTGGCAGTGAAATGGGGCCTTTTCTTCTAAAAAAGATTTGGCCTCCTTGTTTTATAATGTCTACCCTGTTATCATGAATTGCTTGGAAGGACCAAGGGGTACCATGAGTTACTGGGGAAGCCCCCCTTTGTTCTGCTTTTCATTTCCTGAGCCCTCATTCTCCAGGATAGAGTGGCACGGAGGGATGAAGAGAGGCAGGAGCACAGCTGTCCCTAGGGAGGTGGAGAAATGAGTAGGAAAATACCTAATGAGCAATCATTCAGCACGTATCTTGGGAAAGTCATATCAATGATCTATTTTTACTGCCTAGTAAACCACTCCAAAACTTAGTGACTTGAAACAATGAGTTTATTACTCATTGTTTCATGGGTCAGGAATTTGGGCAAGGTTCAGTGGGATGGCTTATCTCTGTCCCACATGGTGCTCCTTGGGATGGCCCATCTGGGGCTAGAAGATAAAATGGGTCAATTACATGTTTGGGGCTTTGGTGTTGGCTATGGGCTTAGGTATCTCAGTTCTCCATGTGGCCTCTTTTCCTAGCAGCACAGGCTGAGCTTCTTTGATGGTTGAGTTTAGAAGGAAAAGCTTCAATGTGCAAGTGCTTACTATGCCTCTGCTTGGGTCACATTTGATGAGGTCTCTTGACCAAAGCAAGTGACCTATGGCCAAGCCCAGAGTCAGTGTGAGAGGAACTGCATGAGGGCGTGAGTACCAGGAGGCATGATTCATTGGGGGTCCTGGTAGCAGACTTAGCATACACAGATGATTAACAAATACTTCCTTTGGCAGAGTTTGGAGCTTTGTGGATCATATACCTTCTCCCCCAGCTAGCAAGACTCCTTTAATTTCATCCTTTCCATTAATACCCCCTTTTTTCTTCATCTGTTCACATTTCAGGTGACTTTTCTCTACTCTGAACTAGAGCAGGTTACTTAGTTCTTACCACATGTTAGCAATCATGAATACAAAGGAGCTTTCGCCCTTTAGGGCAGATTTAATACACACCTTGTTTCTCGACATAAAGTAGTTTCTAGGTTTACCATTGGTCTCTGTGATCTGTCCATAAGCTCAGTGTGAGGCAGAGGTCTGGGCACCTGGCTAGGCCCTGGATCCAAGGATCTCAGGGAAATGATATTGAAGCCCCCTAGCCAAATGAAGTGGGAAATTGGCCTTGGGTCATATCATGGCAACATGGTTCAGAGTGATCCTGGAGTTGGTACTCCTGGGACATGTGATTAAACCACGTTTGCTAATTTTGAGGAAATTACTTACACTCCCTAAGCTTCATCATAAGGAAAATGTGAGCAATACTCTATGAATCAGTCAATGAAGATTGTTTTGAAGATCAAATGGTAATACATGCTAAGTGCTTGGCATGTGGCAAAGGCTCACAAGTTTAACTATTTTTATTGGCATTAACACATATTCATTTCACCTCTCTATCACTCGCCTTAAAAGTGAAATTCATAAATATTTATATTCATAATCACTGACTCCCTCCAAAAGGGAAGAAAAAGTAAAGAAGAGAGATGAGAGAAAGAGATAGAAGAGACTGAAATACAGGAGAGAAGGTGAAAAGATACAAAAAGGAGAAGAAGGAGGGAAAGGGAAAGAGACAGAGTCAAAAAAAAAACAGATGGCAAGGCTGAGAGCACATGTACTTTAAGACCAGAGGTCATTTTCCAAGGAGCCGTCACATCTCTGGGGTTACCCAAAGCTCACTTGGCTCCTGGCAAACCTGAAGTCCTTGCCAATGGGAGAGGCTGAGTGGTGTGTGTCAGACAGCAAATGGATTTTGCCACCCAGGGTGTCTGTACCAACTTAGACAAGATCACATGGAGAAAAGAAAGGAGTGGGGCAGAGTGGGAAATATTTCTCAGAGTGGGAAATATTTCTCAGAGTGAGGCTGAGTGGTTGGCTGGGAATGTCACCATGGGCCTGGCCTACTATTAAGTCTGCAAATAATCCATACAGCTGCCCCCTGCATTTGTGGCTCCTCCTGAAGGAAAAAGGGCAGCACAGCTAGATGCACTTTTCCAGACTAAGTTTCTTCCAGGTGAACGCTCCTCCTCTGCAGCTCTCTGGACCCTCGCCTCCACCTGGGACGTAGGACTGGTTGCTGGCACAGGTTGGGAAGGAAACTTCTTTCCAAGGATGAGTAGCAGTAGAGTGGATGGAGGGTCACAATCTTGGTCCAAGCTTTATTCTCTGCCAGGGAGGTGATTCCAGGGCTGGGGTTGCAGACTTCCATTGGTGCATTGGTGGAAGAATTAGGTAAAGACATGACTCAAAACCAGGATGTGTGCAGAGGGAAAACTCTCTTTTCCAATTTATGAAGCCCAAGGAATTGGGGTGATAAAAGGTGCTCCCTTTGGTGGTAGGGGTTGTGAGAAATCTCTCTAGACACTAGCAACTCCAGACCTCCCATCCTGGCCAGTATCACTAGCTACAATGCAGGCTCAACTGAGAAGGAATATTCCTCCTTTAGAATTGTTTGGGTGATGTATTTCTTTCTTACAATTAAGAATAGAAAATTTATATAACAAATTTACGTTATTTTATATTTAGAAATCTGTTTAATTTTTGGTGTTTATGTTCTTACCATGTTTAAGAGAATTCAGTCTATTATAACTGCAGATCAATCTTGTAACTCCAATTTATAGTGAGTAGTTGATTGATTAATTTAGACATAAATTTAGGTTGAAATCTTTTTTGTATTGTGTTCAAATAATTACAAAAGCTTAAGAATTGCTATTTTAAGAGGTTAATTTATTAGATTTATAGGAATTGTTTAAGTACCAGAGAAAATTTATCAGATCAAAATTTTTTTCTATGAAATCAAATATGTTAAATTTATTAAAGCAGTTCAGGATTTGTTTTTAATAAGTTTTTGTTGTTGTTGTTGGTTTTTTTTTTTTTGAGACGGGGTCTTGCACTGTCACCTGGGCTGGAGTGCAATAGCGAGATTTTGGCTCACTGCAACCTCCACTTCCTGGGTTCAAGCGATTCTCTTGCCTCAGTCTCCCTAGTAGCTGGGATTACAGGCACCCGCCACCATGCCCAGCTAATTTTTTGTATTTTTAGTAGAGATGGGATTTCATTATGTTGGCCAGGCTGGTCTCAAACTCCTGATTTCGTGACCTGCCCACCTCAGCCTCCCAAAGTGCTGGGATTACAGGCATGAGTCACTGCACTCGGCCTTAAAATAAGTTTTTAATGGAGGCCAGACGTTAATCAAAGTTATTTAAAAAGTGATAGTTAAACTCACTAGGTCCATATCAGAAATATAAGACTTATAGGTGATAAGTAAAAGATTAAAGGAGAACTATATTTTTGGATATAAAACCTTTATTAATAGAATACTTATTCAAAATTAATCATAAAATGACCTCTGATAATATTTTCTGCTCATAAAATCCACCTAAAAAACTAAAGACATCACATTGGAAATACTTTTGATTAGGATCATTGTTGATCTATTGGCTTTCTATTGTTATGTAAAAAGTTACCTATATGACATTCAATCTTATAACACTTTGCTGCACATATGTAAGTCAATTTTTTCATGATTTCCATTTTTATCCTAGATATCAAGACTCTTAGAGGAGGAAACAATTTTTTTACTTATTTTGGTAGTCACAGTAACTGGTACAGTATTGAGGAAATAATAGATAATTCATGCTTTTTAACAAAGGAAGGAAACAAGAAGTGAATGAGAACTTCAATTCTCAGAACTTCAGTTTTCTTAATGAAGGTGATATTATCTATTATTCAGAGCTAACACAGGATCAAGATTGCCATTAATTCTAGCTTTTGTTGCTGGTATAGCTCCAGGGAAATCAGGATGTTATGAAAACTGACTTTGACGGTGTGCACTGAAACGTTCAGAATGACAAAGTTGCAGACCTGTAACAGTGTGACAGTAGTCCCACCTCATGATGACAGAATGCAGCTGTGGTGGTCATAAGAATGTGGCTTGAAGATCAAACCTAAGCAAGCCTGTGTTCCTCAACCAACCACTACACACACACACACACACACCTACACACACCTACACACCTACACACACCTACACACACACACACACACGTACACGTATACCTCTTGAATCGTTCATGGTCCAAGTAGGAGAGTATAATAAAGGCAGAATTTAAGAAAGAAGCTATTTACGGAGAATTGGGCACAGTTTAAGAAAAGCACAACAAGGGATGGTGCAGGATCCATCAAGCTAGTCACACCCATGAATCAAGAAGGAGCAAGAGAGGGGAGTGATTACTGGAAAACAGAGGAAAAACAGTTCGATGGGAGTTGTTGTCTCTAATGGAGAAACACAGTAGTATACAACATTAAACATTCCAGTATCACTCTTTTTCCTCCCTCCTATCTCCTGTTGCTCCCATTGGTCAAATCCAACTGGAGGTCAGCCAGTATGAGATGACTGATAAAGTTCGTTGAGAGCGCATGCAGTCTGTTGTACAGGGTAGAAAAGAATGGGATGTGTATGTGGAGGGCAAATGGCAGATATATCTTACATACCCCAAATAAACATGTAAAGTTTTACAGAGCATGAATAGAAGGCACAAAAAGAAGCAAAGAACAGGAATTTGTCCTAAGTTGCTGTTATCTCCACTTTACTTTCTCAGGTGTTTAACCTCAATTGTTTGATAACTTCTGTCCAAAGACTTTAATATGAAACTTTTGCAGTGGGGTAAAAAATACATTGATTTGGTCCCACTCTCTGGGTTAACCCTCTATGCTGTGAGTTGACCCTCCCTCTCTAGGCTGACTCTACTTTTTAAGTCAATCCCCACTCTGGGATGACCCCACTATCTGGGTTAGTTCCCATCCTCTGACCAGTGACAGCTGCTTGGCACCACACACACTTCCAGTCCCAGAGCAGAGTTAGCTGTTCTGACCCTTGACTGAGAAAGGGCACAGCTCATTGTATCTGGAAGGTGAGGCCTTGGTCAAAAGCTCTCCATAGAATGTTTCTAAGACCAGTCTCCTGGCTTCTCTAGTACTGCTCAGCAGTTCACTTGGGACAGTGTAGGAGGGAAAAGTTACCTGACCTGATAGATACCTGGCCTTTTCACCCACATAGGATGTCAGCAAGGCTAAAAATAAGTAGGCTTTCAAGGT
The DNA here is from genome assembly GCF_028885655.2 of Pongo abelii. Taxonomy (NCBI): domain Eukaryota; kingdom Metazoa; phylum Chordata; class Mammalia; order Primates; family Hominidae; genus Pongo; species Pongo abelii. The sequence goes on from NC_071996.2 coordinate 120,501,344, forward strand.
GAGCTGGGAAGACACAGCTTGCTGAGACCTGAGTCCGTATCAGGGTTGGAGATATCAACACTGGCACCTCAGGTGGAACCTACAGCGCCACTCAGGCCTGGACACAGTGGAGCTGGAGGCACCAGGTCTTCATGAATTAGTAATAATAATGAGGTCAGTCCTCTCACATGGAGGCTTCTCTGAGTAAATCTAATTGAGTTGACCCTAAGAGGTGGGTGTCCTAGGAAAATATTCAGCATTTGCTGGGAGAGTTGTAGGTCCTATGGTGTTTTGCTGCATTGTTTGTCTCCTCTGGCCAATTCCCCTGAACTCTGATGCAGACAACATCTCCTTTTTATAAAAGTCATGTCATTTTCCCTGCATGCCTGTCTTTCATTTAGGGTTGTGCTTTCAAACTGCAGAACATTAGAATCATCTAAGGAGCTTTTAAGGATCCCAATGAGTACAGCATGCTATAGACTATTTAAATCAGAATCTCTGGAAGGTGGGGCCCAGGCTTCAGCATTTTATAAAGTTCCCCAGGTGATTTCAATGTGTCCCCAATGTATCAGGCACTGCCTTGGGACCTCCAACTTTGAAGTTTTTCAAGATCTTCCCTTTTTGTCCTAGTTCCCCTGCAGCTAAGCCCCCATTTTCTAAGCTTTTCTCTAAGTATTCTGCCCCCTGCTTCGTCTTTCCATCCCACATAGAATTCAGGTCTAGGTTTATGCTCCTTCCACTCCTTCAGAATTTCAGAGCCGAAGGGACCTCAGAGTCCCATGGGTGAGCCTAAATCTTCATTGTGTAGATGCAAAAGTGTGGGGAAGGAAGTTCAGGATGTTAGGTATGGTAGGGCAGGGGCCGGAGCCACTCTCTGCTCTCACTGATTTGCAGAGCCCAAAAATCCCCCAGTGGTCACTGATCCACTCTGGAGAAAGCAACAATCAGATTGATTCACTGTCTGGAAAGGTAAGCTGTGGTCAGATGATAGAGATCCTTGAAATCTACGTAATGATGTATTACAATTAAGACTGTAGACAATGGGAGCCACTGAAGATTTCAGAGCATCAGCGTGTCATGTCTGCTCTGACAGTGGTGGTTAGGGTGGAGAAAAGAAGAAAGACTCTTTGCAGTCAAACAAGTGAAGACAGAAAACCAAGCAAGAAGAGGCAAGCAATTCCAAAGGAGGTGAGAAGTGGAGGGGAAGATAGACATTAAGAGCACTGGTGGGGGGTACTTGGACCTTTCCTCCAACTCATCAACTGACTCACAACCAAGAGTCAAGTTTTCAAGGCTTGACAGCTAGAAGGACAATGTTGGCCCAAACACTATCAGCCTCAACAGACTGATAGGATGTTGAGAACGGAGAAGATGAGCTTTGGCACAAACACGTGAGCCTTAAACTCTCTCTCTGGTGTTTCACTGAAGGCAGGGCCCCACTTCAAATTCCAGCAGAGAATTTTGCAGCTCATAGCTACCAGTTTGGGGGCACCTACAGAGAGGCAGTGCATTGAGGTGGCTCCTTGGGTTTGAAACCTGACTTGGTATTTTTCTAGTTTAACAGAGATGTTAAGCATCCTTAATATCTCTGTGCCTAAGTTTTCTCACTTCTAAGATGGAAATAAAACTGATACCCACATCACAGGGTTGTGATAGATGAAATGCATTGAAACATAAAACTACTCAGAAGCATTCATGAGACACAATAAATACTTAATACATAGTCACTATTCTTTTACTGTTTATGGATAGCTCATTCCTCATTGCCTAGGTCATAGTTCATAGCAAAACATCACTGGACTGGGAATCTGGAAATCTTGGTTCTAGTCTTTTTTTTCTGTCAATGACGAGTTCTCTGAACTTGATTAAATCATATTTAACTTCTGCAAGCCTCCATTTCTTTTTCTATAAAATAGGAAGAAATTTAGTCTACTTTGTCATGTGAATGTGAAGATCAAATGTCTTCCCCATATCATCTCTCTGCTTCCAGCTGCATCTAGAGATGACAGACCAGAGGAGAACCACCTGGAGTGCTGTTCTCCCCCAGAGGGGCTGGACAGGAGCACACAGATTTATTCTTCAAAACTTCCATCACCTGCTTATCCATTCCACCTCCTGGTGCCCATCTTGGGTTTTTAATTGAAGCTTTTTTCTTTTCTTTGGAAAATACCTGACATTTAACCAGAACAATAGTTAGGAACCAACTTAAAGTCATGTCTGCCACACACTGGGGCTTTAAGACTCAAAGGACTATAATTACTATGGTGAAATTTGGTCCCAGGAGAAGGAGGAACTGCTGGTGTGGTGTTCTGGTCACCTGGAATTGATCAGAAGCTTGGACTCGAGTCTTGCCCATATCACTGACTTATCACTATGACGGCAGTCAAGAATCGGTTGCATAGGACTCCTTAGAAAATGAGGGGGCTAAATTAGATTTCCCCTGCATTCTATTCCAGGTCTTCTATGTGTGCCATGATTCTAAAACTCCAGTCAACTTATTACAAAAATACAGGCATTTGGTATGAATTAAAAAGAAGAGCCATTCTAACAGAGTTGACCAAAGATGGAATGAGAAATTGTGAATTCTCCATATCTAGAAGGTTTTGAGTAGAGACTGAATGATTTTCTGTGGGTAGAATTCTGCAGAAAGAGAGGATGGCTAGGTTTCAGGGTACCTGCCAACTTAGGGATTGAGGGATTCTGTGCATTTTAGAGAATTGAGGGACCACTAAGGAATGTAATGAGAAATCTTAAGAAATGGAGCATCCCAGTCCTACTCAGATTTTGTCCTACTGGGAACCACATACCATGTATCTTTGAAAGGACAGTTTTGATGAACAGACTCCTAAGAAGGTGAGCCTGCTTTCATTGGCCTTGAATGGACCTCATGGCAGGAGGGGAGTCGGTGGTGGAGGCCGGGCTTCACCTTGTCAGAGCAGAGTCCCCAGTGCCAAGAGGAAGCAGTCTTCCCCCACTTAGCCTGGGACAAGGAGCTCAGGACAGAAGGCATAGGCTGATGGGAGGAAAAATTGAATCACTCTTTGATGTTATTTTCCTGGTTCATGGACCTCTGAGAACACTTTTTACTCATTAGCCTGTCTAGACATAAGAACTTACCATCTGGGCTGGCCTTTTCCTCTTCTAATTTTCCTTGCTCTGTCACTTTTGCTGAAGATGGGGGCGAGGTTGACAGCTGACACCAGCAAGTATGCTAGGACAGCATCGAAGCTGTCTTGTGGATCCCTGATTGGAGGCTGAGATAGATCCAGCATCCTATTTTTGAAGATTTCTGACTCTAGGCAGAGGGAGCCGTCAAGCTGAATAAAAATTGAAAATTTGGGAAGATGTGTGGTTCTGCCTTGAGGACTCTCTGACACATGCTCCACTTAACCACTAAAATGAGTAATCTGCTTGTGTTATAAATAGGATGGCTTGAATGTGTTGCAAGGCAGCACTGTGGGTGGCCCAGGACAGGTGTCACCTGTGAAGGGAACTGACTGATAGAGGGGACTTGGTCAACAAATTCCCAGAGTCTTTCTGGCCAGTGGATCCCCCATTACATGAACTCATCCAGTGCTGCTGCAGTGACTAAGCCCTTCCTTACCACTTATCCCCAGGGTCCTATGCAGCCCAGAACCCTCAGGGCCTTAGGGAACAAGCTCAAAGGAAGGACTTAGGAACCAAGAGTTCTGGCAGCTTTGTGGTTGTGCAGTCATCAGTTCGGAGAAAAGACAGAGAAATGTAAAGGGGAAACCCTGGCCTCTCTATCTCACAAGGGTTAGTGGTTTGGAGGGGAAGAAGATTTGAGCTGTTTAACAGAGCCAGGTTCTACACAAATAGTTACTCATGTATCTCCATCTCCACCAATTTGGATCAACAAAAGAACTAAAACTGCCAAACAGAAGCAGTGAGGTGCAGCTTGGACTTTCTGTACAGGCCAGCTGCCAAGAACTAAACTGGGGAAGGAGTAATAAGTATTCATTAAACACTCACATATATGATAGGCACTTGAGGGCTAAAAAAATCATGGAACTTGCCCTTAACTCTAATTTGGGTATTGAAGAGAAGATTGTCTTGCCTTATACTGAATAGATATTCAGTAATTGTTGAACTGACGAATAGAATTTAATGGCAATTCAGCTGCAGTAAAGTCTGCATGGAGGAAGGGAGACCCTGAAACCCTCCCAATCTTAGAATTGGACAGCAAGTCAGGATACTACGTGCAAGTGTGAAACCACAGCTTTCAAAGACCATTCAAATGCTGCAAGTTTAGGCATAAGGGAAAAGAACCAGGCTCTTCTAATCCTTAAATATTTACCTCCTTAATAGAGTAAGTTTAACTAGCAGTATGGAGCTCTGGATGGGGAGTTAGGAGAACTTTTCATTCATTCATTCATCCATCTGTCACATAATATAAAGCACATATCATATGCTTGGCTTAGCACTGAGAGTAGAGCAGTAAATAAGATAAACATAGTTTCTTGTCTTCAAGAAGCCGTTAGTCCAGGGAGGCAGTCAAACATTGAAAATTGATGTTTCAAGTGTGATGAACATAATGATAGGGGAAATGCAAGGTGCCGTGAGTTAAATTTTTGATATAATCCAATTTTTATGAGGCAGAAACATATTCAAACAGAGCTTAAAAATTGTCATGTACACATTGTGACTATAATTTTGCAAATTAACTGTTAATAAACATATATGATTGACACATGTAAATGAGTGTTTTATCCAACAAAGACTCGCTCTGGAAGCCCATGTTTATATTTCGATGATGCTTTTCTCACTACTGGTATATATTTATTCTTTCTATCTGCATTAAAAGCTGTTCTTCTAACTATTTTCTGCTGTTATCCTTTGATGACAAGTCTGGCTTCTAGAGTTGCTACAAGTTGACCACGACTTTGTCTCTACCCTGCTTCATGAGCTTGGCAAGTTATGTGACCTCTCTGGGCCTTACTTTCCATAACCGCAGAATTTTCTCTGTGATTTGGTCCTGCTTAGACTGTTGTCAATCTGCTATCTTATTTTGGGGCCTCCAGCATGTGAACCTGCAGGCTGTTGTTTGGGAGGGGCTGTCTCAGTGGACAGTCAATGCCACTAACCTCTTCTAGAATAAAAGATCATGCAGGTGCCAAACACCTGGATTCACTAATAGAGGGAGTGGGTATTTTCCACCATTAGTGTTCAGATAATTACAGGTGCAGACTTTATCATGTTTGGAGTTTGGCCAGTATTCTGTAAGTGGTGCTTAGAGTGATTTCTCCCCATCAGTGCTGGGATCCTCCCTAGACAGACAAAACAGGTAAGACAACTGCCATTTGTGATTATCTTGGCCCTAGAGCCATGCCATTCCTCACCAGGCCCCTGAGAAAATGCAGACTGAGATCCACTTTGCTGAGGTTCTGAGGATCCCTGGACCACAATGGGAAATGAGGTGCTGAGAAGCTCTGGGACCAGCTGGGTGTGCGTTCTCCATGATCAGGCAACACTGTGGCCATTGCGTTGATCAGATCAGTCACAGAGGGCCTTAGAATGAATGTCCAAGTTGATGGCTAGAGTAGTCCATCTGCTTTCATCTCCTCATGTGTAGGTGAGGAAATTGAGCTTAAGAGATGAGTTTGAGATCACACAACTTATCAGCAGCTGGCAGTGTCAGATCCATGTTCTCTTGAATCAGTGTTCCTCGTGGTTTTCTCTCCACCACAGCACTAATTTCAGGCTAAGGTTCCTCAGGCCCTCAGCCTGAAATTAGTCCCAAATGCATTCAATGCAGTTAGCCTAAAGGATGAATATTTATTGTTTACTTCTGAGATAGATGGCCTCCTAGTTAATTTGTTGGCTCAATGATGTCACCAAGAACACAGGCTCATTTATTTAGGTTCCCCAACTTGCCACATATATTTGCAGAATGCATGTTGCATAATTGCACATCATGTCTTCAAAGGTTGGAAATAAAAAGTGGTACCAAGCAGGAAATTTTCCTCCTTCTGCTTCTCTTTTCTTTTGCAAGGGAGTAATTTTTTTTTTTTTTTTTTTTTTTGAGGTGGAGTCTCGCTCTGTTCCCCAGGCTGGAGTGCAGTGGCGCAATCTCAGCTCATTGCAAGCTCTGCCTCCCGGGTTCACGCCATTCTCCTGCCTCAGCCTCCCAAGTAGCTGAGACTACAGGCACCTGCCACCACGCCTGGCTAATTTTTTGTATTTTTAGTAGAGATGGGGTTTCACTGTGTTAGCTAGGATGGTCTCAATCTCCTGACCTTGTGATCTGCCTGCCTCGGCCTCCCAAACTGCTGGGATTACAGGCATGAGACACCGTGCCCGGCCGGGAATAATTTTTTTACAAAGCTCTTCAATAGACTTCCCTAATGGCCAGAACTGAGTTCCATAGATACCTCAACTTCAAGGGAAGCTAGAAACTGTGAGTTGTACATTTCAGTCTCTATTGTATGACGTGGGCAGAGGAAGAGGTGATGTAAATAGCTAAAGCATGGCCAAACGACAGTATCTGTCACAGCTGCTGAGCTCCCTCTGGATGTGTTAGTCCATAGGAGAATTAGGACCTGGGTTAGGTATCAACAATAGCAGTAGCTTCATCAGTAGTCTGAGCGCTTAATTCCCACCCTTCTCCTTGGAATTTTCTCCATCAGGAATTAATGACTTAAAATATCAGCTTACATTGTCACCTCACCCACTAGATTGTGAGTTCCTTTAGGAAAGGACTATGATTTATTTAACACCAGTGCGTGACTCATGGAAGACTTTTTTTTTAATGTGAGAAGGAATTGCTTATTTATTGACAAATTTTTATTAGTTGGATGGATTAGCTAATTAATTAATGCAGCACTCAATTTACAGATGCACAATATTACAAAAACAAAACCTGATTCTTAGGAGTGACAAATCTGGAAAAGTAACAAAAAGGCATATTAAAAAAATACAGGGATATACTTACCAGTTTCAGAGGTATAATTATTTACAGAGTAATTTTAGAAAGAAACTCTTCCCTTCCTCTCCCCATATTTTTGACTTGGCATCCAAGAAAGGGAAATTATGCCCATCCTTTTACCATAGGTTCATATAAAAATACTGTACATGATTATAGTGATGTATGATTTCCTAAAGGAATGTGCAACATTTTATTTGATCTATGCAACAAACTGGTGATGTAAGCAAGGAGAGATTAGAGGATCACATTTCCTGTTATGGGACAAAAATTAATAATACAGGAATAAATAATTTAGAAATGTTTATAGACTTAGTCCTTTTCCAACTTCACCAAAAAGAATCCTGTAAATGCTAGTCCAATTTTTACCTCCTATGGTCTTCCAAGAGGATTCTTTTTGATGATAGAAGAGATAAATCTATGTATGACAGTACTGGAGGGTAGGGAGGGAGGACGGAAGTGGCAGAAAACTGTATGAGTAAGGAGTGAAAGAGGAAGCCTTTTATTTTCCCCCTGGAGATCAGAACCAGAGCAGCTACGATAAGAAAGTAGGTTGGAGACGCAAGAGAATTTGCATAAGCGTTTCTGAGAACCATGTATTTCCATCCCCTTTAGTGTCTTCAGAGAGGCATGAATAATAAATAGAATTCCATCTTTGTTACTTTCAGTTTGGGGACATTGCTGCTTAAATCTGAAACTGCTCTGAGACTGAAGCACATGGGTCTCTGAGTTTATTAGGGTTACCCATAGACAATGAAACACATGGTCAGAGAGGTTAAGACAATGATCTATTAATAGTAGAACCTAATTACTGCTTAAAGCCCTATGCCATGCCTTATCCTTCCACTTTACCCTACAAAACTAAAGTGTATACATTTGTTTTGGTTGTTGTTGCTTGCTTGTTTGCTTTTCTGTTTTGAGCTTTTTTCTTTTTTTTTTTTTTTCTTTTTTCTTTTTTGGAGGGTAAGAAAGGTAAGTTTGTGTGCTCTTCCCAGTTCATGGAAGCTCGTCAAGTTTTCAGTTTGCATTATCAAGCAAATGCTTTGCAGGATCAGGAGTTTTTAAATTTCTTTATTTTTTTTTTATTTTCCTTATTTTTGGCACCTTATCCAAGACCTGTGAGTCCCTCTGGGCTGTGTGTCTGAGAAGTGATAATTGAATTTCTCAGGGTGCAAGTCACTGGGAAGCTGAGTTTGTGGCATATTAGCTTGGTATCTCTTTCTTTCTGGGCACCCCCACCCTCTCTCAGGCCAAGTCACAGCTGAAGGCTTCACATTAAAACACACAAAAACATGAATCCATAGGGCAGTACACCAATGGAATCTTTAGGATTCAGACTCATAATAGTTCATCTCTTGCTTGGTCTGCCCTGAGGTTCTGGGTGAGGTTATCCTGCTTGCTCACACCTTATTAATTTTGATTTATCTAAAGGAGAGATGTAGAAATGTCCTCACCTATGTTTGTGCTTCAGATAAGTCAAAGATGTTTGTTTCTATCTACTTAAGAGAGTAAACAACTGAGTCTTGGTATAGTCAGGCATAGGCTTTGGTGGAGAGATTTGAATGCTTAGTCTCCTATTTGACAGAAAGCAAGGCCTGGAGCTGAGAACCCCAAACAGGTAATCCTTGGGAAGGTATGTCTGGGTGTCACGGTAGTTAGCAGAGAATGTAAAGTGCTGCCTATGGCTAAGGGTATGGGATAGACTGTTGCCTACTTGACCCTCTCTGCAGTGTCTACAGTGAGTTTTGTTTGTTTGTTTTTTAATGTAAGTGGTTGGGAAGAGGAGATTGATGGGAAAATTACAAAAGAAACAGGAGTTTCCAAAGAATCTGAGAACTTAGAGAGGTGAGAGAAGAGAGAAAGGAAAAGCACTGCCCAGAGAGGAGAGGCCAAGTTGGAGCATCCAGAAAGGCCTGCCAAGTTCCCCTGTGACAGCCCTGCTCTGACAGGGTGAGGGCCTGGGACAGGAGGAGATAGAAGGAAGGGAGAATGGAAGGGAGGAAATACAAGGGTTCGAGCCTCCTCCACAGATAGGAAAAATTTAGACCAGGGATGCTGATGTCACTTACTATGATTTATTGTCATTGTATGGGTGTTCACACAGGGTGTACACACTTTCCATTCTCCCAGGTCCATGTGATCTGGACTCTAATCTGAGGGATGATCTGAGAACAACAACAACAGCTGCAAGAATGTAGAAGGAACCCCAGAAGCTGATGGAGTTGAACACCTGCTCTAATGGGGGCAGAACATGGAAAAGTGGATTGAAAATGACCAAAAAGAAAAAGTTTACCTTTAGATTCACAAATCCCCTGGGCTGCATGGGGCCATGATCCACATCTGGGGGTAAAATATCAGACATGATTATGTTTTGTTTTCCTTCTAATTGAAAGACTAGAGTATAAAACGGAAATGAATGGTGAGAGGTTGGCATATCCAGAAAACAGAGAATAGATCTTCACAGATATACTGAAAGTCCATGGGGAGAGATGTGGCTTGGTGGTGGAGAGAGGCGAAGCCATGAAGGGCTGACAAGTCATGACAAGAGTGGTGTGTTTTACCCTGTAAGTCATAGGGACTCACTGATGACTTTTGAGCAGAGGAGAAACATGATCAGGTTTGGGTTTGAGAACAATCACTCTGGTTTCAGGGTGGCAAGTGCAGCAGAGGATGGCAGGAGGACATGGAAAAAGGGATACATCTCCATTCCATAGCATTGAACACTGAACTGTCCTCAAGTTCTAGGACTGCAGTGCCGCTGGTCCTTCCCCAGTGGCCAGACTTCCCAAATGGTCAGAACTGAGCTCCATAGACAGGTCTTTTTTGCAGCTAACGTCCAACCACTTTCTGACTTAGATGGATCCCTCAGAAATGGGAGCAAAAGCTCTTCTAAGTTCCTTGTACATACATATCAGGCATGAAGGTGGGATATTCTCATAATCCCAGGCGGGAATACTGATTAAGGAAACAAGGGCTCCAGGAAAAACATGCCTGGGATTTTATGGAAGAGTTCTGGATTCTGGAAGAAACTGGAAAAGAAGGAAGTGATCTGTCACTGGGGAAAAAAATCAACATTTCTGGTTCTACCTTCTTAAATATAAGATTTTATCTCATCATAAAGGTCACAGTGACCTGGAAAATGAGGACTTCCATCACATTTGTACAGCTTCCCAGGTTTTACAGCTTATTTTCACAAGTGTACTTTATTCCATCCTCATAACTTCTTTGTGTGTTTGGTCAGCTAGATAAACTCTCAAAAGCCTCAGTGTCCTTGTTTGTTCAAAAATGGGATTAGTATGTGGCCTGCTCACAGTCAGAGGGCTAATCAGCCCAGAGCCAGAAGCTGCTTGCAGGCTAATGGCCAAGCCCACCTCTCAGCACTGCCTCTGCAGCAGGCAAGGCTTGGCCATGTGTGGCTGTGTGGCTGTGTGGTTGTGTGGCTGTGCCGCTGTGCAGCTGTGCGGCTGTGCAGCTGTGCGGCTGTGTGGCTGTGTGGCTGTGTGCTTGCTTGCATGTGAGTTTGCAAGTGATGAAGGGGAAGCGGGTAGCTGTTAGGGGCTGAATTGTGTTGTCTCCTAAAAATATGTTCAAGTCCTAATCCCTGGTACCTGTGAATGTGACATTATTTGAAAATAGAGTCTTTGCAAATAAAATCAAGTAAAGATGAAATCATTAGGGTGGGCCCTAATCCAGCATTACTGATGTCCTTCTAAGAAGACAGAACCATATATAGTCATCCCTTAGTATCCACAAAAATTGATTCCAGGACCCCTGTGGATGCCAAAATTTGCAGATGTTCAAGTCCCTTACATAAAATGAAATAGTATTTACATTAACTTACACATATCCTCCTGTATGCTTTAAATCATCTCTAGATTACTTTTAATACCTAATACAATGCAGATGCTATATAAGTTGTTGTTATACTGTATTATTTAGAGAATAATGACAAGAAAAAAAGTCTGTAAATGTTCAGTACAGATGCAACAACGTTGTTTTTCTGAATATTTTTTCCAAGGTTGGTTGAAACCATAGATCTGGAACCCAGGGATATGGAGGGTTGACAGAGTTCATATCCAAAATAGATAAGAAACTCATACAGTTCAATAGGAAATAAATAAATAACCTGCTTAAAAAATGGACAAAAAAGTACTTACAAAGACATAGATATTTTTCCAAAGAAGACATACAGATGGCCAATAGGTATAGGAAAAGATGTTCAACATCCCTAATCATCATGGAAATGCAAATCAAAACCACAATGAGATATCACCTCACACCTGTTAGAATAGCTGTCATCAGAAGGACAAAAGACAACAAGTGTTGGTGAGGATGTGGAGAAAAGGGGATACTTATATACGGTTGGTGGGAATGGAGCTTGATATAGTAGCCATTATAGAAAAAGAGTATGGAGGTTCCATAAAAATAGAGCTACCATATGATCCAACAATTTCATTTCTGTGTATATATCTGAAGGAAATTAAATCAGTTTTTAAGGAGATATCTGCCCTCCCAAGTTCATTGTATCGTTGTTTACAATAGCCAAATTATGAACACAGCCTGTGTCTGTTGGTAGACAAATACAATAAATTGTGGTATATATATGCCACAATGTCTTTATTCATATATACAGGAAAATTATTCAGCCTTAAAAAGGAAGGAAATCCTACCATTAGTGACAACCTGGAGGACATTATGCCAAGTAAAATAAGCCAGGGACAGAAAGAAAAACACTGAATGATCTGACTTATATGTGGAATCTAAAAGAGTTGAATTTATAGAAGCAGAGAGTAGAATGGTGGTTACCAGGGGTGGAGACATAGGGGAATTGGGTAGAGGTTGGTGAAAGAATACAAAGTTTCAGTTATGCAGGATGTGTAAATTCTGGAGAGATAATGTACAGTGTGGGGACTAGAGTGAATAATAATGTATTGCAGTGGTCCCCAATGTTTTTGACACCAGGGACCGGTTCTGTGGAAGACAATTTTTCCATGGACCAGAATAGGGGGGGTGGTTTCAGGATAATTCAAGCACATTACATTTATTGTGTACTGTATTTCTATTCTTATTTCATTGTAATATACAATGAAATAATTATACAACTCACCATAATGTAGAATCTGGGAGCCCTGAGCTTGTTTTCCTGCAACTAGATGGTCCCATCTGGAGGTGACGAGAGACAGTGACAGATCATCAGGCATTAGATTCTCATAAGGAGTGTGCAACCTAGATCCCTCAAATGTGTAGTTCACAGTATGGTTTGTGCTCCCATGAGAATCTGATGCCACCACTGATCTTACAGGAGGTGGAGCTCAGGTGGTAATGTGAGTGATGGGGAGCTGCTGTAAATACAGTTGAAGCCTTGCTCTTGCCCACCCGCCACCCACTTCATTACCACCAGAGCTAGGAAGAAGTAAGGAAGGAGTCTCTGCAATGTGGCCCAGGTCTTACCAGGCCACAGACCCATACTGGTCCATGGTCCAGGGATTGGGGATCCCTGCTGTATCATATACTTGACATTTGCTAAGAGAGTAGATCTTGTGTTCTTAACACGCACACACACACACACACACGGTACCTATAGGAAGACATGGATATGTTACTTAGCCTGATTGTAGTATTCAGTTGTATATCTTAAGTATATGCAATTTTGATTTAAAAAAGAAAAAGGAAACAGACACACAGGAAGAATGTCATGTGATAAGGACAGTGAGTGTCATCTGCAAACCAAGGAACTCCATGCAGCTGCAAGCCAAGGAACACCAGGGCTCCACAGCCACCTCCAGGGCTAGGAAGAAGTAGGGAAAGAGTCTCAGAGGGAACATGGCTCTGCTGACACCTTGATTTCAGATTTCATGCCTCCAAAACTGGGAGAATAAACTTTTGTTGTTTTAAGTCACCTAATTGGTGGCACTGTGTTGCAGCAGCCACAGGAAATTAAGTACATTTGGACCCATGGAAGTCGCTGCCGTGCTCTCCAGCTATCAGCTCATGAAGGCAGGACTTACAAAGAAACTCCTCTGCCCATCAAAGTGCATGTCAGAGTGTCATTGAATCTTAGGGGGACGAGTTAGTGAACAAAAACCTGCCTTCCTAGCCAGGCAAAATGAGAAAAGTTGATTTTATTCCATACATCTCCTTTCGGGTTTGGTGTTATCTTTCAACACTGATATGCCAAAAGGTTCTACAGGGCATGAGAGAGGTGGGGACAGTAAAATGACTAAACCATTAGCAATGTGCCCACATTTCCTGAAAGATTGTGGGAGGACACAATATATGAAGTACTTTACCTTCTGTGCACATCATTCTAGTCAGAATACTAATTTGTTAACTGATTGATTTCTTGCCATATTATATAAAAAGCTAGGGTCAAAATTAGCAGACAGCTTTACTCTTATGCTAATGGAAAAGGAATACTTTTTGTCTACAAAGACATAGATGTTGTGAGCAAAGTGAAATTACACACCAGGGCAATTATGTGGAGATCTTGAGGCAAGGAGCACTCCTACCTTCTGATACAGAAAGAAAAGGGAAGCTCTGTCTGCTCTGAAAATACCCAATCTGGAAAGCTATGGATTCAATTATTTCCTTTATGATCCCCTAACAGAAGATAGATTTTCAGAGGTCCTACCTGGATACCTGGAGATGGGATGGTGGGTCTTGTTGAGCACCTGTAAGGTCTGGTAAGGATGACATAATTCAGGATTGGGCTGTTTTGGGCTTTCATTCAGTGAACCTGAATCCCATACTTCAAACCATTAGGAAGAGTCCTATGCCTCCCCAGATAACTATTCAACTAGATTACGGGTCAGTTGACTTCAACTTGATGGATTTAGTGGAGAATAGAAATTATCTGCCCTCACTCTTCTCATAGAAGTCATGCAATCTGGGGTTTCTCTAACTTGCTGGGGTGAAGAAAAGGGGAAGAGGAAGGTCAAAAGGGGGGTTGTTGAAGAGAAGAAGTACAGAAGAAAGAGATAACGAAGTAAAAACCAGTCACATTCAAATTCTATCTGGAGAGAGCATGCATTTATGAGCATATGTGTGTCACATAAGCACGTATTCTAAGGCAAACCTAACAGGGAGAAGATTCTTAATGTTAGCACAGAACTTTCATCTGTGGTTGACCTCTTAGTGCCCCAAGTTACACGAGACCCTAGGGACAAGGGGGGCTTTGCTCCCTCAGGAAAAAAGCCATTATCTCACTCTGTGTCAAGACCCTGGAGGCTCTTTGACGTCAGAACTGCTCACCCCACCTCCCTTTGGCCTTTGGTGGATGCTGCTCCCAGACCCCCTTGGAGGTCCCATCCTTCACAGAGACATTTTTACTGCTTTTATCTTCCCACAAACTACCCCTCTCCCAGACCCTAGGAAATCAAAGTGCTAGGAATGATATGGTGCCTTTGTGGAGAAATGAAGACGGTTTTATCCCCGCAGGCTCCCAGAAGCCTGCAGTGATTGAGGGAGTTTGGGCGTGGCAAAGAACTAGGGAGGAGCAGGGCCTTCAGCCAGTCCTATGGCCAATGAGAAGGTACCAGGGCAGCCCCTGCCAACATGGGGAAGGACAAAGACCTTCATCACAAGATTCTCATTCACTGTCTGGTTCACTGTTGGGTCAGTGTTGCCAGACATGAGTTTTCTCCATGAGGTAGGTCTATTTCCCAAGCCATAGAAATGTTGGGGGAAGGAGATTCTATTGAGAAAGTGTGCTAGAAACTCAGAATTGGAAAATTTGAAGGAAATGGAATGTTCATACAAAAAGACCCTTTGCTTCTCTCCCTTTCCCCCACAAATGGACTCCTCCTGCAAAACTCTTTTTCTATCACTGACATCCAGATGCCTCCAGTTATCCAGGCTCATAAAACATTCTCTGTTTCCTCCCTTAACCCTGCCTACTCCAAATCCTTTGAATGTACCTTGGAAATGCCTCTCCAACTCATGCTTTTACTAAGCAGCTATAAGTCTCAGTTTCCAAACTTGAAAATAAGAATAATAATAGACCTACTTCATAGGATTGTTATAATGATAAAATGTGCTGATGAAAGTAAAACCCTTAGTGCAATGGTTAGCACATAGTAACAGCTCAGTTAAAATGACCTATATCATTATTTTTATTATTTTCCCCTTTGCCAGCCTTCTTTCCAAGCCCTCATCACCACAAGCCAGGATCCTTGCAATATTCTCCTACTGGTGTTTCTGCCTGCAGTCACTCTTCTGTCCTGTAAATGAAGCCTGCATACTCCTGACATATTAATATTCCTCAAATACAATTTTTGCCATAGTATCCCTTTGCTTGAGCTTCCAATAATTACAAATTGCCAGTTATCCTGAGTCAATGTTCCTCAGACTAGTATCCCAGGCTCTCCTTTTCTAATACTACAACCCAACATAGAACTTCAACTCCAGCATTGTTGGTATGTCTCGGGCCTCAGCAAAGCTGAGGGAGCTTGTGCCGCATTGTCCATCCTGTATCAAGCCTTTTTCTTTTTCTTTTTCTTTTTTTGAGATGGAGTCTCGCTCTGTTGCCCAGGCTGGAGTACACTGGCATGATGTCAGCTCACTGCAACCTCCGCCTCCCGGGTTCAAGTAATTCTCCTGCCTCAGCCTCCTGAGTAGCTGGGACTATAGGCACACACCACTACATCCAGCTAATTTTTGTATTTTTGCTAGAGACAGGGTTTCACCATGTTGGCCAGGCTGTCCTCAAACTCCTGACTTCGGATGATCCACCTGCCTCGGCCTCCCAAAGTGGCGTGAGCCACTGTGCCAGGCCCAGCCTTTCTTACTACTGAGATAATGCTGCCTCTTTCTTTTCTCCATCCCCAATCCATTTGACCCATCCCAGCTGCAGTCCTAGAGCCTCGACTCTATCGTTTTCACCTTCTGATGGTCAGTGGGGGTATTACAGTACAGATAAAACAACATGCTGCCCTGACCAGAGTAATGGGATTTTACAAATGGAGCAGGTGGTGTCTGAGAGGGAGACTGTATACTTTATTCTTGGAGACTGATTCGTTCATCCTGATTCTATCTCACTTTCGTCTCTCTTATTATCTGCATTAGTAAAATTCCAGATCTTGAGTTTCAGTGTGTTTAGTATGAAAAAAAAGAAATCCACTGGATCTCAAATGGGAGATGTGAAATGGAAAATTTTTTGATGTTTTTCTTCCTATGAAGATTTTTTTGTTTGATTAGAGGGGAAAAAAAACATGGGAGAGGACTATAAATCCATGAGAAATGTTCCCAACTCTAAGTGAGGAAATATTTCAGTAGGGTCTACAATTTGGGGTCATCTATGTGGAAGGGAAATGTTGGAGCATAGGAAGAGATATTCCAATCTTCTTTCTTTGTCGTGTATATCTTTGGTCACACATTTGTAAACAATCTAGGAAAAAAGAAAGTTGGGTTCTTTTTTTTAATTCCATCATCAAGGCATACTTATCAAATGACTATCCCAATACAATTTATACCACTGAGAGTTTGAATTTCTTTCTTTCCCTACCACCTTATCTCAGTTGGTCCACTTGAAAAAGAATGAAAGAAATAATCTCTAGAGTGACACCTTAATTACACATACCTAAAATGAACAGAGATTTGCTATGTATGGGCAAGTGAGTGAGACTCGACTTGTACATACACAGAACAATAAATCTCTAGCAAAGCAGTAAGCAAGTATCATGAACTATCACCTGGAGATACTTATACTAAACACAAGAAATCACTTCCTATCTCTACCACTGTCTCTGCGGTCTGGAAACACAGAGTACCTTTGCAACTGAGATGATATGGGTTCCGGCAGTAGAGGCAGGAGAGTGGATGCAATGTCCCCTCTAGATCCCTTTCACCATGGGTATTCAGATCCTAGAGGACTAATCTGTCTACAGCAGAACATATTTACAGCCTGCTTTCTTTTTCCTCCCTTTCTGTCTCCACCTAATTTGTATTCCCAAGGGATAGAGGCTTTGATAGAGGATAGCAACCCAAGATGATGCAATGCATTTGTTTTGGCCTCCGCTCGAGTCTGTGTCTGTTATTAGAGGGTGGTGCTAGGTCTGGCCTTCCCACTGGCTTAGTCCCAGGATCAGGACCCATTCCACCAGGACCATGACTCACCTCTGTGTTAGAGGGCTTCTTGAAATCATGGGTTGAGGTTGGGTACCCAGGTCCTTGGGGCCCCAGTGATTCTCCAGTTTGCCCACCCAGAGCCAGAAGGGGTGTGGGCTCTCTGCCTCCACCCTTCTTTATGTCTGCATGTCACACATCCAAATCCCTTTGTGTCTCTCTATCTTCCTACTGCTGTGCAAATTTGTATATATTTCTAGGCAAGGGGAGGAAACTCAATTACATGATAGTATATCAATTAAATGCAATAAAAACGTTTTACAAACACTGTGCTTGGAGATGGGGTGAAGTTTGTGGGCAAATATGAAAATAATCACTTAAAAATTTTATAATAAATTGTCTACTTTAGTTTAGAGATAATTGAAAATACAGGAGAATAAAAAGCCATAAAAATCCTAGCAAAAACAAAACAAGACAATAATTCCATTCCAGAAATATATATTACTAATATTTTGAACCTATCTTTTCAGATGTATTCTATTCATGTACACATTTTAAAGGTATATAACAATAGAATCTGACTTTTTTGATAATCTGTTCTTAATTATTTCCGCCCTTAACAATGTAGAATGAGTAAATATTAAACTTCTATAGTTCTAAACTTAGACATGCTTGCCCTGTATTCTGCACTGTTCAGTGTAGTAGCCAATGCCATATGTAGCTATCTAAATTTAAATTAATGAAATTTAAATAAAATTTTAAAATTTAATTCGTCAGACTAAATTTTAGACTTAAAACTAGACACTAGACATGTGGCTAGTGTCTACAGTACAGATAAAGAATATTTTCAGCATCACAGAAAGTACTATTGGACAGTTCTGTTCTAGGAAGATACGTTTTTATAAGAACTATCTTGAAGTTGAAGGTCTTAGTTGCACCTATATGCCATATTTACACTTAATTTATAGTTACTGATGGAGAGGAAACTGCCTGATCTAATTTTTAAATATTCACAACATTTATTTATTTATTTTTTTGACAAATGTCCACAAGACCTAATGGGACTGGAATACAAAGATAAAAATGTGTGTTGCCTGCCTTCCAAGCCCCTAAGTCTAGGTGCTGTTTAAAAATATATACATATATATTTAATTGACACACTGTAATCATGCATTTTTATGGGGTACAATTTGTAATTTGTGTTTGGTACTAGGTGTTTTGAAGCACTGTTGACTAATTCATTACTTGGAAGTCACCTTTCTTTACCATGTCCCAACAGACAGCCCTTGCTGCCTTGTCCTTAGGCTCTCAGTGCCTTTTAACTGACAGCTGCAAACTTCAGTGGTTACAGGGAACAGGTAAACCATGTAAAGTAAAGGAACCACCTGCCTTAATTCAGAAAGGAGTAGAACAGGGACCGTGGTGAGCTGGGAGCACCCATGGAGACAGAGTCCATAGTGGTGTTTGCTCTGGGAGAGGGAAGATTCTGCTCTGCCTTATCTTCTGATTTTTCAAAAAGAAGCCAGAACTCCACAGTCTGCTGTGCTGTGAATTCTTCCTATTATTAATTGTTAAAAACAAACTATAGTTGTTTTTGTTTGTTTTACAAAAGAGGGGTTAACCATAGCAGCAAATTCAACTCAGTCTATGAGCCACCAGTTTACCATCTCCATTATAACTCCATGTTATATATAACTCCAACCTATCGGTTAGCAAGCCCTGGACCAGTAGGTTTTTTCCAGTGTCTCCAAACGTAATCCTTTTTACAAGTAGTTTTTGCATCTCAGGCTTCAGCTGCTTTCTCTTTTCTTCTTTTTTTTTTTTTAGGTGGAGTTTTGCTCTTCTTGCCTAGGCCAGAGTGCAATGATGCCATCTCGGCTCACTGCAACCTCCGCCTCCTGGGTTCAAGCGATTCTCCTGCCTCAGCCTCCCAAGTAGTTGAGATTACAGGCAAGCACCACCATGCCTAGCTAATTTTTGAATTTTCAGTAGAGACGGGGTTTCTCCATGTTGGTCAGGCTGGTCTCAAACTCCCGACCTCAGGTGATCGGCCTGCCTCGGCCTCCCAAAGTGCTGGGATTACAGGCTTGAGCCACTGCACCCAGTCTCTTTTCTTATATCTCTCTACACATTCCAGTCAGCCACCCTGATTTTTAAGAACAATTATAACTTGTTTTTTTATGTCTTAGCAGATGAAAATTTCAAGTTAGGTTGATATGGTTTGGCTCTGTGTCCTCATCGAAATCTCCTGTTGAATTGTAATCCCCAATGTTGGGGAAGGGACCTGGTGCGAGGTAATTGAATCAAGGAGGCAGATTTCCCCCTTGCTGTTCTCGTGAAGGTGAATGAGTTCTCATGAGATCTGGTTGTTTGAAAGTGTGTAGCACTTCCCCTTTCTTTCTCTCTCTCCTGCTCCACCATGGTAAGATGTGCCTGCTTCCCCTTCACCTTCTGCCATGATTGTAAGTCTCCTGAGGCCTCCCCAGCCATGCTTCATGTACAGCCTGCAGAACTGTGAGTCAAATAAGCCTCTTTTCTTCATAAATTACCCAGTGTTGGGTAATTCTTTATAGCAATGTGAAAACAGACTAATACATAGGCTTTCCTCCTCCTTTTCTACTACCTCTTTGCTTTTCTTTGAGGTTTTGTCTTTTCATATTGAATGACCAAAATCATGTCCCTAGGATGGGGAAAAAATCTAATGAATTAATTCACAGACTATCAATATCTTACAACATCCAAGCTACCAGTTCTTTAAGTCAATAAAATCAGT
Organism: Pongo abelii; assembly: GCF_028885655.2. Lineage (NCBI taxonomy): Eukaryota > Metazoa > Chordata > Mammalia > Primates > Hominidae > Pongo > Pongo abelii. The sequence goes on from NC_071996.2 coordinate 120,521,101, forward strand.
TTAATTTTCATAGACTGGTGATGACTAACTCTGCCATAGGGAAAATTTGGGTTCTTGATTTTTCTCAAAGTTTTTATTCAAGATTCCAGAAAGTGGAATTGGCTGTGAGAAAGGTCCTTGGGTATTCATTGTAAACACATTTCTGCCTCCTATCCCCTGCCCTCACATCTTCTGCCAAAATATTCCCTGTTCAAGGGGTATACTGGATGGTTTTATCTTCACCATTATGATTATTAAAGGCTAATATAAACAGAATACATCTATGTGGTAGATATTATGTCAAGAATTTTACATACATTATACTCATTTGTTCTTCACCAAATGAGACTTTGTACTCCATTATCAGCTCCATTTATAATAAGAACAGCTCTACCTTTTGTCTTAGTTCCTTTGGGTTGCTTTAGCAAAATACTACACACTGGGTGGCTCATAAACAACAGAAATTTATTTCTCACTGTTCTGGAGGCTGGAATTCTGAGGTCATGATGCCAGTATGGTCAGATTCTGGTGAGGGCTCTCTTCCTGGCATGCAGAAAACCACCTTCTTACTGTGTCCTCATATGACAGGGAAAAAGGGTGAGAGAACTCTCCAGGGTCTCTTATAAGGAAACTCATCCCATTCATAAGAGCTCTATCCTCAGGACCTGACCTAATCACCTCTTAAATTCCCCTCCTTTTAATACCGTCACCTTGGGGGTTAGGATTTCAACAAAGGAATTTTAGAGGGACACAATTATTCACCCCTTAACACCTTGTTTTGTTGCTTACAGTAACACAGGGAAACTCAATTCAAGTTTAAGAGACCTTGAAAGTTGACATCATCCATCCCTAAGCTTCCAGGCAGAATGAAATCCTCATTACAGAACTGTAAAGGGGGAAAAGAACTTCTGTTTAAAATTCATTAAAAAATACTCTCTAATAAAAGATCCTCAGCCTCTTTCAGTGAGTCATTTTGGTGTATAATAATCATCACAATCAGGAATTCTTTTATTCAATGTACAGCCCACAAATCATAAGACTTCCCTTGAAATTTTACTGGAATTTCATCTGACACCTAATATTTTCCAACTGGGGTTTTAAAATAGGTTATTTATTTACCCTTAGACCCTCCTTTTGTGGTACCCATACCTCTCTTGAACACTTCAGATTATCATTTGAAATGGGAAGTAGTATGTGTGCATATATTCATGTATGTGTGGTTCAGACAGACATTGAAACAAAAGCAAAATAAAATATCTGCCTATTGTCTTTTATAAGCCAGTATTGTTATTCAGGGCTGAGGTTTGAATCTTGCTTAATTATTTGCAATTGCCAGACCGTGACCTAAGTAGTTGGAGTAAAGAATACCAAGGGCTGTTTTCCTGTAGACAGGATCAGCAGCTTGGTATGTCAAGCCCTAAAGCGTCCTGCCTTTACACAGCTCTTTACTAAGTCATCTGTCTTCACATCCTCACCTTTATAATGGGCTGCTTACTTAATAGCTGCTGGGCATGAATAGCAATCATAAAACATAAAGTGCTGTACAAGTATTGATTAGTAATTAATTTCTCATTTTATTCATCAAAGCTACTTAATTGAGAAACTTTTTTCCCACTTGTCTAAGCTTACACACCCAGAAAATGAGGGAAGCGTGTGTGTGTGTGTGTGTGTGTGTGTGAGAGAGAGAGAGAGAGAGAGATCTAAGTGTGTATATGGCAGTAGGGGCTGGATTTGGGGCCTCTGGTTTTTTCTCTCTTTCATCCACTCACCTGATGGCCGTCTATCTCTATGAGTCATGCAAATGGCTTTGGGGCAGTGATGTCAAGGACATCAATAACATTGTTATAAGAAGGACTGATGAGTCTGCATACTTGCAACTGTCTAGTTGGTTCATCTGGAAACCAAAAGACTGGGTCCCAAATAGCAACAGTTCAAAAAAAAAAAATCCAAGGATCCTGAAGCAAGGAGAAGATACTGGGAGAAAGAGGAAAGGAAGTTATTACAGACAGAGCCTAGGGAAAACACACCATTTCAGTAGCTGGAAATCTGAAATAAGAATTGTTTCTTGCTGGCTCAGGCTTTGGACTAGATCTTAGGGAGCTTGGCTGGTGAATTTGGTCTTGCCTAGAAGGCACAGCAGAGCAGAACATGAAGGAAAGTGTCAACTTATCCCACTCCCTGTAGCTATCATGGAAGTCTAAGCCAGAGAGATACCTGGCTGGTTTGGCTCAAGCTTAGGAGAGAGCCTTAACTTCTAAAAGGTTGACACAGGGACAGACTTATCCCGTCTGGATAATGTTGTCTGCCTGTGTGGGGTTGCATGAGGGTGTGGAGTTATTTTTATTTCACTTTTTCTTCTCTTAACCACACAATGCTAGGTCTCTTGATTTTTTTCCCCTCAAGTTTACTTTTAGAAATTGCATTACTGTCTGCTAATCTAAACATATTAATTTCAGCCTGAGGTCTAAGGGTTTAAAGGAAAAATCTCTCTTCTTTGTCTTCAGTTTCTTTGTTCAGATTCTTTATTACAAAGACATAATAGTACAGAGACATCTATCTGCTGGATCACAATTAATATTTACCCATGGGCACATGTAGCTCTCTATTTTCAGGCCTCCTTCACCCAGAACTGAAAAGATGTCATTGAACCTTTCAGTCTCACCTCCAGGTTACCCTACAGTGTAGGGCCTACACAACTTATTTGAAAAGGGAAAGATGATTTTCTTCAGTTCACTTAACAAAACACTTTATAAACATTTGTTATGTGCCAAGAGCTATTTTGAAGTACTTTACAAGTATTAACTCATTTAATTCTTTCAGCAACCCAGTGAGACAGGGACTATTATTATTCCCATTGTACAGATGGGGAAATCAAGGCATGGAGAGATGATATGACTTCCCCCCAGTTGCACACCTCATTAGTGGTGGAATCAGGATTCTAACCAAGGCAGTCTGGCCTGGAATCCTTCATTCTTGACCATCACTTCAAGATGAAGCTCACCCTTACTGATATTTACTTCCTGGTCTTATCTTTTAATTATTCAGGTACTCAATTTTCTTACTCATATAGGGAGATTGTATAATGAGATCTTCTCATTTATTCAAGTAAAGCCTGTGGTGTTTAGCTCCCCCTTGGTTCGTATTGTAAATACCTTGACTATGCCTTTAGCCCAGGCCTTTAGGCTTAGAGTTACAGGGTTACAGGGAGCTCATAGGGCCCTGTACAACTATTCTACAGAGTTTGAGGATGGATATAACCAAACCTGACACCCTCTTCTAGGCCAAAGCCACAGAAGGAAAGAAAAGAACAGCTTAGTAGTCAAGGGTGCTCTGTCAAACCACATAGTTTAGATTCTTAGAATGTGGTATCATCCATGCCACCCTTGCTGAGTCACTTCCAGGCAGTCCCTGCCTTCTTATGGGCTGGAGCTTGGTCTTAATCATGAGGAATTTCAGCAGGAATGGATGTCACCAGCTCCTTATACAGTCACAAAACCACTTCTGTTGGGTTCAGAGCCATGGAACATCCGCACAGCATTCCTTCCTGCCTGTCAAGCTTCAGAAGTTTCCGTGGCTTCCCCAACACCTAAAGGAAGAGGAGAGTAGAGGAAAATGGAAGAAAGGGAAGACAGAAGAAGAGAGAGAGGGGACAGAAAAAGAGGGGGAAGGGAGAAGAGAGGCAAGGGTGGGAGGGAGGAGGGAAGGAAGGGAGGGAGGAAGGGAGGAAGGGAGGGAAGAAAGGCTTTTCATTAAGCCTGAGATCAACCAACCTCTGGCCTGCTCTTCCTGATTCCTCTGCAATAGGTGTTCCACATGTTGTACTGTAAAACTCACTTCCAACCTCAGCATTCTTCTGTTGTTTAAGGCCTTCTGTGACCTCTGATTTCCCCAAGTTCAAGTCCAAACTTGTAAGCATGGGTCAGAAAGTTCTTTATAATCTGGTCCCCATTTTTCCTTTCTATTTTGCCTCTCTATCCTTTCCATATTCCCATTTTCTCCCTTCCCTCCTCTTCCCTCCCTTCCTCTCCTCTCCCCTCCCTTTCCTCTCTCATTCTGCCCATCTACCCTGCGTCCCCTTTCTCTCCCTGCCTTCCTCTTCCCACCTTCTTCTTTTCTTCCTCACCTCTACCTTCAATAATATTAATCTGGTTATAATTCTCTAAAACAAAAATCTTCCCTCTTGCCTCCTGATCTTTGCTCAGATCTCCCTTTGCTTGGAATCTTTTCCCCATTCCCGCAATCGGATGACTAACTGCCACTTAATCTCTAAAACCCAACCTAGTTTTGCTCCAAGGAGCCTATTCCCTGGCCCTACCACAGCGCCTCCTGTCTACCCTACAATGCAACAGCAGGCCTCATAGTATTTTACTCTCCACCTTAATGTTCTTCTCTCCCACAGGACCATAATCTTCATAAAGAAAGGGGTCATGTCCTTCACAAATTATCTCTGCAAAGCACACTATGTGGTACATGGAAGACACTAGCAAAGATTTGTTGACAGATGACATCAATACTGTATGGCAGTGTAAACTGGGGCCCATTCCTAACAAAGAGTCTTAATATAATCTCCTCAGGTATCACATTGGGGGTGAGAGCCAGAAAAGAGGTCAAGTCATTTGAAGTCGCCTGTACAGAACACATAGCTATTCAGATTACAGCTGGTACTAGAACCCAGCCCATTAAGCTGCAAGCTTCTCAAGGATGAGAAACACATCTTATTAATCCTGCAATTCCAGTGCCTACCATCATGTCTAGAAAGTAGAAGGTGCCTAATGAATGAATGCATGAATAAGCTGGCACCCCGTTCTTTCCACTGCCTCGGACAATGTGGAAAAGCAACTGTGGCATTACATTGGGGTTGATCACTCTAGACAACTAAACTAAATAATTAGAGCTCTACCATCCAGATTAGGATGTGAATTATCTGCCATCGAAATTTACCAGTTAAGCTGAAAATTATCAAATTGCTTTGACTTTGTGCAGTATCAATGTAAACTGCATTTACTTCCTGAATTGATGGGTTGCGTACAAAAGTGGCCCAGATATAGTATTATCACCATGTCCACAGAAAGAGGCTGCTGCTATTTTTAAAGTTCCCCTGGAAAGTAGATGATATGATCCCCCTTGCTTATTCATTCTGATGTCACTCAGACCTCTAGGGAGGAAAGTTCCTCTTTTCATTCTACTAAAATTGCTCCTACCTTGTATTTGGAATGTTTCTCCCTACAGGTCAGATTACAGATGATAGGAAGGCTTCTGATATTGAGCAATCACCCCAGTGTCTGCCCATGTTCCTGGCTTAGTAGACAGTATAGATGAGAGAGAATGAATGTCTGTGTGATGTTAATTTAACAGACTCCAGCATAATAAGCCTGGACTCGTTAGCACTGCCACTGAGGCAGCATTTGATGGGTTGCAGAGGAGCTGCATAATGTAATATTTTTTAGTACAAACTTCAAAAAGTGACTCTGAGGTAGTCAGACTGCAAGGGCTTTCAATTTTAGCTTTCTACCTAAGTAACTTGCTCTAAGCTCACACAGCTATTACCTTCTCTGAACCTTTTTGCCCCTATCTGTAAAATAGGCCTGATAATAATATAACTTCCTTAGATACAATTCATATAACATGCTTTATACAGTGCCTAAAATATGGTGCATAATAAATGTTACACACACAGACACATGCACCCCTCCCAGGACTGTGGGTAGTTGCTCTAATGGGTAAATCAGCACCTGGGCTGTGACTTTTCTTTGGTGACTCACATTTTAAAGCATTGTTTTCTCTGTTTATATCCTCTTAATTTCTCTATGAATTCATAGCCCGTGGAACCTGCTCTGAAGATGACTGCACAATATCTCCCAGTTCCCCAGGGCCTCCCAAAGCAAACTTCATATTATTAACATAGCTTGTATTTTAGCAGACTATCCCAAATATCCACCCAAATTTGATGTAAATCAGTTGAGTTATTTTCTTTTGAAATGATGATGAGAGAGAGACGTAAAAGAGAGTTAATTTTGTTTGGCTACATGGAAAGTGAAAAGGCAGAAAGCAGGCAGAGGATAACCCACTTGCCTTGTCCTGCTTCTCATGCACAGAGCACAGAGCACAGATATAGCACAGAGATCTGAGGATGGGGGCCTGTGAGACCCAGGCATCCAACAGAAGCCATTGCTGTTAACAGCGTAAGCATTTTAGTAAGTATCTCAAGTGAAGAAAACCTTATAGCAAAGTCAACTGAAACATATCTTGGTCTCTAGTGAGCTGTGAGCCATTGCATCAGCAAGGCCTGAGCAGATAGGGTTCACAAGGAAGAAAGTCACATCCTACAGCACACAGCAGGGGACAGGAGTGAGAGTGTGACACAGAGGTCCCACTGCAGCAGGGTCTGGAAGTAGAGAAGTCCCTTGTGGTTGTGGCAGTGACCTCCCATGGCTACCCTGGTCAAGGGTTTTCCCCAGATTTTGGGTAAGGAGGGGCTGCAGAATGGCTCCCAGATCTCCAGTGACTGGAAGTCACATCATTGGATATTTTGTGGTGACATAATTGTCAATCGTTTTCATTCCATGTTTATGATGGATGCTTTAGCAATACTTTTGTCAACTTTAATAAAGAATCCAATTATATCAAGATTTTCTAACCAGAACAAGAAATATCAAGGGAAGCAACATCCTTTACTCTGCAAAGCATCTTGTCTTAAGAAAATTTCAGGTGTTTTTTTTTTTTTTCTATCAGAATCATCATCCTGGATTTGCCAGTTGCCATGCATACATAAAAATAATTAAAGCAAAAAACAATACTAGGTAGCATAGCATGGGTTCCACTTCCCCAGCTGGACTTTGAAGTTTTTGGGAGTAGAATGTTGCCAGCATCTAACTTCTGACTAGCAGAGCTAGGACTTCATCAGCATCATGGTAGAAGGAGGGGAGTGGAGGTGGTGATGGGGGGTGCATGAGTCTGTCTCTCCCTAGAGACATTAGGACACATTTCCACCATGATTGTTGCAATGTTTTGTCACAGTCCCATCTGGAGCTTACATGCAATGACTTTGAGGGGTCATTTCGGCCTTGGGATACTAACTCAAGATGTCAGCACCACCTGAGCTATGTGGAGTGAGCAGTTCAGGGTTCCCTAAGGGAGACCTTGGAGAGGATCACAGACGTAATCATGCTATTCCACCTGTTCCTATAATTCTCCCCATCAGAGAACTCGTGTTTCCACAAAGGAGGAGTTTGCTTGTCTCTGTGAGTCTGACTGTGCAAGCTGCTGCCACCAATGGCTTTGAATCTCTCATGCCTCTTTCTAGGGAGGGGCTTCAGATAGGGAGAGCAACTTCAGGAAGGAGAATGAAGAGGAGGCTGGCTGCCTAGAGTAGGGCAGTTTGGCAAAAATATTGAATTTATTAGGACGCAAGTAAGAGACATAGCCCACAAATCTTCCCTGGTTTCAGTGTTTCCAAAGTGCTTAATAGAGTGATTAAAACATAGGTTTTGTCTAACAACTTAGACTTTACCAAAATTCCTTCACACTCAGAGCTCCATTTGTGCATTGAACTGGCTTAGGACTGAAATGATCCCCATGTTATAGATGAAGGCATAGATTTCAGAGAAGTTAAGTAACTTCTCCAAGACCTCACAGTAAGGCAGTAAGACAGTAAGGAGTTCCTCAGTGATAAGTTTATGTCTTTTAATGTTTTTACCCCCAGGACCTAATAGAGCAAGGCTAACAAAAGTTTATTGAGTAAATGAGCTGGGCTGGAACACAGGCTTCTTTCTGTAATGAGGGTTGCCAGATTTAGCAGATAAAGACACAGGAAGCCCAATTAAATTTGAATTTTAGATAAACAAGAAATAATTATCTCCTCTCTCTCTCTCATTATTTGTCCAGTTCTCTTATTTTAAAGGGATACATTTCAACATCTTCCTGTTTGCAATCTTTGTTATCAACAACTGATAGTAAAAATTTCAAACACTGGAGATGTCTCAAATAACTAAAAGTAGAATTACCATTTGACCTAGCAATCTCATTACTGGGCATACACCCAAAAGAAAATAAATCATTCTACAAAAAGACACCTGCTTGCCTGTCTTCACAGCACTATTCTCAATAGCAAAAACATGAAATCAACTGAGGTGCCCCTCAATGGTGGCACATAAAGAAAATGTGCACTATGTAAAGAAAATGTGGTACATATACATTGTGGAATACTACACAGCCATAAAAAAGAATGAAATCATGTCCTTTGCAGCAACATGGATGGGACTGGAGGGTACTATCCTAAGTGAATTAGCACAGAAATAGAAAACCAAATACCAGGTGTTCTCACTTAGAAGTGAGAGCTAAACATTGGGTACACATGGGCACAAAGATGGGAACAATAAATACTGGGGATTCCAAAAAAGGGGAATGGTTAAGCATTGGAAAACTACCTTGGGTACTATGATAACTACTTGGATGACAGGATCATTAGAAGCATAATACTAAGCACCATGCAGTGTACCCATGTAACAAACCTGCACATGTATCCCCTGAATCTAAAATAAAATAAATGCAAATTTAAAAAATTTCCAAACACTGATATATTGGGCTTTCTATTCATTGAATTCTTTAATAAAAAATTTCCAATCTGTTTTGAGTCAACAACAAAGTTTAGAGAACTTGTTTAAAAAATGTTAAATACTCTTAATTTAACGGCCCTTAAGTTGACTTAAAAAAGTAATTCTTCAACAAATCCGACCCATGAGGAGCAGAAAAGAGCAAGTGTGTATCCTGACATGGTGAATTATTGTTCTGTAGTAAATATAACTTTATTACCAAAATGTGCAGTTGAATTTTTTCTGTTCATTAAAATGTGTATTAAAATATTTCTGAAATTTTTCTGCTACAGATACTACAGATATTTAATAACTGCAGATACAAAAAATGTTTAATAACCTTCTTATTTTATACTAATTTTAGATTTGAAAAAAAGGTACAAAGATAGTACATGAGGTATTCCCATATATCCCTCACTCAGTTTACCCATTGTTAATATCTTAACATTACCATGGTACACATGTCCAGAACTCAGAAACCAACATTACTATTAACTGAACTCTATGCTTTATTAGGAGTCCATATTCTTTTATTTAGATTTTACTATTTTTTCTACTAATGTCTACCTTCCATTATCGGATAACAGTTACATTCAGTTGTCATGTTTTCTTAGTTTCCCCTAGACTATGACAGTTTCTCAATCTTTCCTTATTTTTCATGACCCTGAAAGTTTTGTGAATACTGGTCAAATATTGTGTAGAATGTCCCTCAATCTGAGTTTATCTGATATATTTCTGATGGTGAGACTGGGGTTGTAAATTTGGGGGAAGAATTCCATAGAAGTGAAGTGCCTTTTCAGCATGTCATGTCTGGGGTATATGCTATCAACATGACATCACTGGTGATGTTTATCTTGGTCACTTGATTAATTTAGTGTTTGCCACGCTCATCTGCTATAAAGTTATCCTTCTCCCCGACCCCCTTTCCATACTCTATTCTTTGGGGGACAGACACTAAGTGCAGCCCACACTTAAAGGCAGAACTAGGCTCTTTCCTCCAAATGCCTCATATATACATAGTCTAAAATTTCCCACATTTCTTATTGGCCCCCAGCAGCTGGTTGCCTGGCAGCCTACTATAGTACATGACCCAGACCACAGAAAATTGATGGCACTCCAAGCAATGGGCATGGATACCACCATTGAATCCTTCTGCCACCACTACCTGAGACCTGAGGAAGTTACCTGCCCTTTTCTGCTCACATCCAAGCCTTTCATTTTATCAGAGGGCACTCTGTGTATTCTCGTTGAAAGGGAGATACTTGCTGTGTTGCATGTGGAAAGTTGGGAAAATAGAAATGAGCTGTTGCTGGTCACTTTCAAACGTAATCACCTACTAAAAGTGTCTCACACACTATTCGATGACCATGAAGAAAGCTGGAGTACACAATGAAATTCAACCCTTCTGGCTTAATTTTTTATAACTATGAAGGTTGGTACTTTGTTAAAAAATGGGAAATCCCAAACAAATTCTAAACAGGATAATACATCAGAACAATAAGTAGAAACTGGAATGGTCCCAAGAAGACTGGGACAATGATCATCTTATTTAAAAAGTCTTCTTCCCGCTGTGTATAAGCATGGGTGAATGCCAAGGTTTTGGTAAGACTCACAGCACTTCTTTCCTTCAGAATGCTGGGAATACCTGTGTAAGTTTCATATACTCCCTTACACTCTGATAGAGTTTCTCTCTCAACTGTCTTGCACCTGGTACTGTGTCCTCTTACCTCCTGCAATGCTGGGCTCCTGAGATGAGACACCTAGGGGACTTTCCAGCAAAATACCACCCCTCGATGAGCAGAATTATGTCCCAAGCCATGTAGACTGGGCTGGACAGCACTGAGGTCTTGAAGGTTTCTCACTTCTCTTTGATCCTTTTATTTTAGGATAGGTTCTGCTCTAGCTCTTAATCTGCCACACCTGTGTCTCTCCTGGACCTCACTTAACCTCTTGGGGCTAAGGATACCTCCTAATGAGAATATTCCCAGAGTCCAAGTTTTACCTAGAAGGAGGACCAAGAGGGAAATGAGATTAGTTTTACAAAGCCTTTTCTCCCTTCACCAAAGGATGAAGCTCCCATTCCTGGGAAAGGTGGGTGGGCAGGGGGTTATACTACAGTTGTTTTATTGTGTGTTCTTGTGTGGTGCTGCCATTTTGTGCTTTGCTTTTAATACAAATCAGAGCCAGGCCTAAGTAAGATAGAGGGCTGTGTGTGTGTGTGTGTGTGTGTGTGTGTGTGTGTGTGTGTGTGTGTGTGTGTGTGTCGGGAGACATATGTAACCAATGATACTTGTGTATTCAGGTCACAAGTCATAGAGCACCTATTCCATGGCAGCTACCAGGCTACTTCCCAGAGATTGAAAAAACTGTCTAATATACAAACCCAGACCTCTGATCTAAATCAGAACCTTCCTCATTATAGCAGAAAACTGAAAATTAGACTTGCTGAGTCCAATCACAACGACATGCAGACTTTTGGGAGGAGCTCATGGCGTTGAATCTGAATGGGAGCCAAACAAACCAACCAGCTGCCCACTTACCACACTCAGACTCCTGGTCCAGACCCAAATACACCCCTGGGAGCAGTGGCCCACTCTGCAGAGCAGTCATGCTGAACTGGGTGCCTTGGTTTGCAGCTGGCGCTTGGTGGTTAACAGAAATCATGGATTTTGGCTCTTGTGGTATTTGCTCTCTGGAGCACATAGGATAAGTCATGACAATCAACTGAATCTTTATGACAGGCATCAGTAGTAGTTAAAAAATATATTTTTGCCTGTATAATTTCCTCTCATTTTGATGGCTGGGCATCTTTTGGTTTGGGCCTTATGAGGGCTTGCTGCTGGGTCTAGATCGTGTTTCATGAAGGGTTTGCTCTGGGAATTAGGGATTTTTCCTTCCCCCCACTAGGAAAATTAAACCCTTCTCACAGGAAGCGTGGGTCTGGAAAATCTATTCCACAAGGGTGATTGACCATGCCCTCCCTAAGAAGTATTGTTCTTAATCTGTCTAAGTGGACTGCTGCCTGGCTATGGGTCCCTTTTTTTGGGTTCTTCTGTATCTCTTGGTGTGGGCAGGAATTTGGGAAGCATGCAGGATGCCTTAACACAAGAGGCCAGGCTTGGTCACAATAGTGGTGCTGTGTGCAACTGTGGAATCACTGAATATCAGAGGTGGACTTCTGAACTCTTACTTCACCAGTGCAGGGATTAGCGTAGTGACAGGGCAGACTCCAGAATCCAGGCATTTTTCCTAGCACTTCTTCTGCTCAACCAAAGACCACGGGGTGATTCTTATTTTGTTCTTCTTTGGACCCAGATCAGTGCTGGCCTTCAACGGATTAAAGGAAAAGAATAGTAACACAACTTCAGTGAAAGGGAATTTGGGATTTTGAGAATGAAGAAGGAATTGACTATTTCAACGATAATTTAATAGCTTCCCTAGTGACAAAGGAATGCATGCTGGTGCTTAGTTTCTAAAGAACACTGTGGGCTACCCTACCTGTGAAATCACCCATCAAATTCCAAGCCTCCCTCCATGAATGGAGTGGGGGATGAGCATGCTTTATTCTCCTTAACTTTCTTCAGGGGCCAGGGTGGGATCCACTGGAATTACCAGAAAAAGAAGGTTTCTGGAAAAAATAGAGTAAGTCAAATACTCAAATAATCCCCTACAAAGGCTGTCCTTACTGCGTTCCTTGATAAATTTGTGTTTTCTGTACAGAAATTTTTATTGCTGTCACCCTTCCCTTTCTAAAAATCAGCCCCATATATAATTTCCTTATATACTGAATGAAGTGATTACATGATTCCAGGGGAGTAGATGAATTTACAGACCAATAAAGTTAGATGTTGCCAGTCGCTCGAAATTCCCTCTTCCCTTCCTTGAGAATAGCAGAGACTGCATTTCTCCTCATTTAGCTACAAAGCAAAGGATAAAACAAAGGTTAGGTTAGGTTATGAATCCATGATTCCTTAAAGCTTATTTCACACCTGTGTATTCAGTAAAGTTGGTGTCCGTGAAATATGTCCAGTACATACCATCCAGAGGCACAGTGCTCATTCCTATATTCTTATATAGGAATATATAAGAATATTCCTTCTTCTTCTTCTTCTTCTTCTTCTTCTTCTTCTTCTTCTTCTTCTTCTTATTCTGTTCCTTCAGAACAGACTTTCCTAGCCTCCTTGTGAGAGCTCTCGTCACCCTGATCAGCAGTTTCCAAATAAGATGAAATGAAGTTTCTGTTGCTGACTCCATATAGTAAAACATGGGTTTGATGAAGAGGGTCCTCGGCCTGACCCTAGTGGAGAAGGTGTCCACAGTCTTAAGGGCTCACAGGGAATCAAGGGACTGCAGCTGGCCTGGCTTAGGTAGGCCGGATTCAAAGGGCACAAAGATGGTGTTGAATAGTCTCTGTGGTGCCTGGCACCCTCTCTCCATGACACAGGATGGGCTTTTTGCAATATCCAAGTAAACTATGCTCCTCGTGATCAAGCATGGTTCCAAATGGAAGATTCCACTGGCTGCAAATCTGGACTCATTACTGTCTTTTGTGGGTTTCAACCTCCATGTACAGGCTCATGTATGAAAGAAATATTGCATCTCTAGTTTCCACAAATTAAACCAGCTTCAATTCTGATCCTGAGATGCCAGGACATCTAATCTTATTGTTTATCACCAACCTGCACTCTAGGACTGAGCTAAGTTTTCAGAGTCTCACAGACGACCAGCTGCTTAAAAGGTGCCTGTGGGCCTTGGTGGTTTGCCCGTCCTCTCATGGCAGAGGTGGTCCCTTCAGCCTCTCCTCTCTGCTTTTAGGACCCCCAGATCCCACTCTTCCCCTACCCTCCTGCCCTAGAGAATACCACTTCAGGCAACACAATCCCTTCGCCTCTCTCCATGTTTCTCCATATGACCTTACCTACTCTATCCTCAAACCACTTCGGTTGGTTTAACTTCCAGAAACAAGAGCATGGACATTCTGCCAAGAAATTCTCCTAAAATAGCCACACATTATATACCTCAATGTTTGGAGGATAAACAAGCAAGCATGGGGAAGAAAAAAAACAAACAAATCAAAAACCAAGAACTGCCCTAAACGAGAATGATCAGAGATTGGGACTCAGCATAATCTCTTCATTCCCCTCCTTCGCTCCCTCCCATCCATCCTTCCTTTTTTTCTGCTTTCCTGAGGCCCCTCTGGACTTCCTGACTACCCCCATCTGATATTGTCTTGGTCCCAATAGCACAGCCTGTTGGGGGTTTTTTGCACAGCTCTGGATCCTGTGCGGGGCTCTTGCTTCAGTCAGACAGTCTGACCCCCAGGCCAATTCAGGGGCTGAAATCTTTGTCTCCCCCAGTGTTTGTTTCTTTGTTTATTCCATCATCAACACATCCAGACGGCCTGTTCTTTCTCCAGGCCACAAGCCATCCTGCTTACCTCCCTCCCTAACATTCTTTGCTGGACTCCTTAAGGCATTTGAGTTAAGATCTCTAGCTCAGATCCTTCCATTGGCAGAAAGACTACCAGGTGAGGCAGTGAGCTCCCTGTGATTGGGATTAGACAGCCATCTTCCCAGGACCCAATAGAGGCTATTCTTATTCCTAATTGGACACAAAACTGGATTGGAAAGCTTCTAAATCCCCCAGTCTCTGAACTTGTAATAATCATTCAGAGACTGCCTGGGGTCAAATCCTGGTTCTATGACTTATTAGCTGAGTGACCTCATGCAAGTTACTAGCTTCTTTGAGACAACTTCTTCATCTATAAAGTAGGGCTATTAATCATTCCCACCATAGGAGTTACTGGGGGGATTCGATGGGATATTACATGTGAAGCACTCAGAACAGCTCTCAGTGTCCTGGCATACAATAAGTTCTCAGTGAATGTTATTTCTATCTACCCTTGTCTTTCCTTTCCTAATTTGCTGAGCAGGGGCTAGCCCATCAGCAGTACAGGTTTTATGGGGAATTTCAGGGTTCATAAAACACAGAATGGCCTGAGTGTCTTGCTGAGGATGGACATTCCAGAAGGTTTTTTTCTCCCAGCCTATGCTCCATTCCCTCTTCATCACATTCACCTGCAGGTTTCTGTGGTGCTTCTCCCGGGAGGGTGCCAGCGTCAGCCCCATTTTCTGAGAGATTTCCACAGGCAGCAGGGGAAGAAGGGTTTGTATTGGTTTCTGAGGGCTGCCCCAGATTTAGACTGAGAGGTCTAAATAAAACAAAAATGTATTCACTTATAGTTCTGAACTCTGGGAATTCAAAATCAAGGTGTTATCAGGGCCATGCTCTCTCTGAACGCTCTAGGGGAGGATCCTGCCTTGCCTCTTCCTAGGGTTGTGGAAAATCCTTGGCATTCCTTGGCTGAATAGTGTAAGCTACTATTTTTTCTTTGATTTTCACCTCTTTGTGGACAACAATGAAAATTAGAATCTTCCAAGTTTGTTTAGGTTGGAATAATGCTCTGTGTTATCCCAATACCAATTGCTCATTTGCTCAACAGAAGGGGGGCTAAAAGAATTGTAGGTTTTGTGTTCTAGGGAACTGATGATGGAATTGGCACGAAGTGGCTGCAAAACTGACCTCTTGCTTTGGGGACGGCTGCCTTATTACCAAGTGTGGTGGATTCTCCCAAATTACTTTTCAGTGTAATCTATTCCTTTGCTCACTGCATGGCGTCACCTGACCACTGAGATTTGCCACATGACTTCCTGTCTTTGTATCTTCATGTTTTTTCCTCTTGCCTCTCCCAGTTAGGTATTCATCTTATTCTAATGCTGCATTGTAGTCACTGCAAGCTGAAGGCCATGGCAGCTTCTCTTCAATCTACCAGGAGTGTGGTGTTCACTGGATGCAACAGTGGCCAGATGTTCAAAATCTGATGAGAAAAGGTATGAACTAACTACCACTGTCCAACTGGCCAAGTGAGAATGGCTTTCAATGCCCCCAAGGCTTTCCGTTCAGGGATTCTGACAGAGAGCTCACCACCAATAGGATGCAGGAAGGCTGATAGACAAATGGCTGTCAGCCACAGAAGTGGAGAGGGACAGGAGAAACACCGCATTGATTCTGGCAGTCACTGTGTCTTCCTAGCCTAAGCTTCAGTTTCCTCTCCTTTTATCCTGCTGGATATTCAGCAGGACATTTGGAGTTCCAGTCCACTAGATTCTTCTGCTGCTTTTTTCTATGATGTTTTTTCTTAACCTTGTACTCCTTTTTAGAATGTGTATTTTTTTTCAACAGTAAGAATTATCAGGCTTCATCCACACATATGAGTGGTGTTTATGTGTGACTGTTTCCCTTAAACTAACTCTTTTCTCTTTTCTCATTAACACTCTGCCTGCCAGTTTAGAATGCTTTCCTTTCGACGGTCTCATCGAGCTGGGTGGCTTATCCTTAGCTTTAACCTGGTGGCATCAGCTGAAGATTGTCCTTGTCTGATCTTTCTGAATATTTTCGGTCTAATCATAGACCGAATATGATTCGTACCAATCATATTAGGTACGGAGTTATAATCCCTCATCCCCATTGTCAACCCTCTGCTTTGAATGGAAAGCCCTTGGCATTAATCCTTCAATTATAAGAAAAAAGTTCCTCCCTCTCCACCATTTACTCAGTAGGACTGAAGGGGACCTGTGGGCTACGTGGTCCAGGAAGCATCTGTGCTATGAAGTCCAGGCTAGGACAGAGTGAGTCTCTTCACCTCCGTGTCAACCAGCTCTCTTGGCATAGCTTGTCCAGAGGGTGACAGCTGCTGGTACTGCTGTCATTGCCAGCAGCCTGGGCCCTGCTGCCACCATGGCACATAAGGATACTCCATGTCAGCCTGCCAGCATCTTCTCACTGGGCTGGTTCAAAGTGATGAGTAAGCTACAATGTGACAACCTTTTCCTCTTTTTACTACCCTTTTATCACACTGCTGCTTCCTCTACTTTTTGCCAATGAACTATTTAGGCTGAATTAAGGCTCATTTTTATTCTTCCTTCATCCATGACAAGTTCTGCTATATCGGGGTTGAAAATGCAGTACATTACTGGTTAGAGAAGATAGGACTGAATGTATTTTATGATCAATTGCACTCTGGGGAACCATCAGAAAGATTTCTCTGTCCTTCCCCCTGGCAGATTAGGAGTTATGATACAGTGCCCCCTAAAAGAGTGTGCATGATATTACCCAGGATGCAGGTGAAAGACAGAAACGTGGCAGGCACAGAGGTCCAGAGAGGAGAAACTGGTTGAATTACAAAACTTGTAAGACCTGTAAAACCTCTACGTTGTCTGTAATCACTCTCACAGCTCTTTAATTCCTCAAATCTTTAAGGAAGGTCATTCTTACTCACGTAGGTTGATGGCCCCTTGGTGTTTCTGACACCTTGGATTCATCTCAGCTGGGATGAGATTCACAGTCAAGTGCTGATTGACTCTTTGGGAAGCTGTGTGACAATTCTACTGGTGGTACTTCCTGGTTTTCTTTTAGTACCATTTGTGCATGTGGAAATTGGGAGACCAGGTACTTCTGCCACAACTCCACACCCCTCACCACAGCCAGCTTGGCTTCTGTGCTTTCCAGTTGGGGTGAATATACTGCCTCAACTTGTTCTTCAGTAGAAAGCCTATGCTCACCAGAGTCCAAAGACATGTGCCTGCATACATCCAGGGGCAGATGCACAGAAACAAGCATAATTGCCCATTGGTGGTCTCAGCTGGGTCTCACCCTCACTTTTGAATCAACAGAGTTATTATATAATTCCATGTCTCTATTTCTACTTCACTACCTGGAAACCAACTGATACCTATGCTGATTGGATTCCCTTGCTTGTGGAGAGGGGAGTCAGGCAGAAGGGATTTCAAAATCCTCACCCAACTCTATGAGCAATTCCCAGTCATCCTAGCCCTCCAGCTGCAGGTCGCTTGGCTTCCTCTAATTACCCAAAGCATTGTGTCTACTCTCTTGATTATCTTATATTATACTCAATTTTGAGGTCTGCCAGAGAAAATTATGGAGTAAGGGGGCTTGATGAAGTCTGGATATGAAAAATTTTAAAATTAGAAAGCTGCAATTTGGGGGGTTGTAAGCAGAATTTGGATTCTAGAATGGAAAATGGAATTTGGTTGTGGGTCCATAATGCCTTTCCTCATTTGTTTTAGCAGAAACACATTTTGTAAGACTTAATTTGTCAGCCATTGGGAGAGTACCTACCTCCTATTCCAGAATAGCTACCTCCTAAGCTAGCAAAGTATCACAATGCTGATGCTTCCAACCAATGTTAAAAATTTTTGTTCAGTAATTTAAGTTGGATATATTGTTAAATAGTAGCTTTCTGGATATTGGACATCAGGAAATTCATTTGTCCCATCTTCAATATCCAGAAAGTTGCTGTTCATTTTGGGGGAAATATAGATCCTTCTTTCTAAGCAGTTTCTCACAGGAGGCTAAACTACTGCAGTAGTGATACGAACTACTAGTAGGGAGATGAAGATGAG
Source organism: Pongo abelii (assembly GCF_028885655.2). Classification (NCBI taxonomy): domain Eukaryota; kingdom Metazoa; phylum Chordata; class Mammalia; order Primates; family Hominidae; genus Pongo; species Pongo abelii. Next base: position 120,539,153 of record NC_071996.2, read on the forward strand.
ATGAACATCTTCATCTCATGCTGGAGAAAATACCATGATAGGAAGGTGGTAAGAGAGGCCTTCAACCTGGCCCAGGGCTGCTATTATTTAAGACTGAATAAGCCAGAGTTTGACAAATGTACTGTGGACCATTGTTATTGTGCTCAGATCTGAGCTTAGGGAGCGGAGGAGGCACAGTTGTGGGAGAGCCATGGAGATTCCTTTGAAGGAAATCGACATTTGTACAGAATGACTTATCATATTTGCTTTACTTGTGCCACTGGTTCCTTGGGAAAACACTTCCTGTAGCCCATTTAGGGAGACTCAGGTTCCTCAAGGAAAGTTAGAGATTCAAGAATCAGGACCATGGCAGCCACGGTGAAGACAGGCCAGGCTCAAATCAATGGGTAAGTGATTTTATGAGCTGAAGTCCCTTTGTGCCATAACCTCACTCCATGTTGCTAATATATATAATATATATATTAATATATATAAGATATATAATTATATCTTATATAATTATATATTATAGAATATATATTATATATCTATAATATATAATATATTATATATATTATATAATGTTACAATATATTATATATAATGTATAATTATATATAATTGTATATAATTTATATAATTATATATAATTATGTAATAATCTATAAAATTATATATATAATTATTTATATATAATTATATATAATTATGTATAATTATATATATTATATAATTATGTATAATTATATATATTATATAATTATGTATAATTATATCTAATATAATTATATATATTATATAATTATGTATAATTATATATAATATAATTATATATAATTATGTATAATTATATATAATATAATTATATATAATTATGTATAATTATATATTATATAATTATGTATAATTATATATATTATATAATTATGTATAATTATATATATTATATAATTATGTATAATTATATATATTATATAATTATGTATAATATAATTATATTATATTATATAAAATATAATTATATATAATACCATATAATATAATTTAATATAATTATATATAATATATTATATAATATGTAATTTTCTACTTTAATTATATATAATATGTAATATGTAATTTTATAATTTAATTCTATATAATATATAATATATAATTTAATTCTATATAATATATAATTTAATTCTATATAATCTATTATATAATCTATAATTTAATTCTGTATATTATATAATCTATAATTTAATTCTGTATAATATATTATATAATGTATCATTTAATTCTATCTAATATATTATATAATATATAATTTAATTCTATATAATATATTATATAATATATCATTTAATTCTATATAATATATTGTATAATATATAATTTAATTCTATATAATATATTATATAATATAGAATTTAATTCTATATAATATATAATATATAATTTAATTCTATAAAATATATTATATAATATATAATTTAATTCTATATAATACATAATATATAATTTAATTCTATATAATATATTATATAATATATAATTTAATTCTATATAATATATAATATATAATTTAATTCTATATAATATATAATTTAATTCTATATAATATATTATACAATATATAATTTAATTCTATATAATATATAATTTAATTCTATATAATATATTATAGAATATATAATTTAATTCTATATAATATATAATATATAATTTAATTCTATACAATATGATATATAATATATATTTTAATTCTATACAATATGATATATAATATATAATTTAATTCTATATAATCTATAATATATAACTTAATTCTATATAATCTATAATATATAATTTAATTCTATATAATATATTATATAATATATAATTTAATTCTATATAATATATGATATATCATTTAATTCTATATAATATATCATTTAATTCTATATAATATATCATTTAATTCTATATAATATATCATTTAATTCTATATAATATATGATATATCATTTAATTCTATATAATATATGATATATCATTTAATTCTATATAATGTATAATAGAATATATAATTTAATTCTATATAATGTATAATAGAATATATAATTTAATTCTATATAATGTATTATAGAATATATAATTTAATTCTATATAATATATAATACATAATTTAATTCTATATAATATATAATACATAATTTAATTCTATATAATATATAATACATAACTTAATTCTATATAATATATAATACATAACTTAATTCTATATAATATATAATACATAACTTAATTCTATATAATCTATAATACATAACTTAATTCTATATAATCTATAATATATAATTTAATTCTATATAATCTATAATATATAATTTAATTCTATATAATAGATCATTTAATTCTATATAATAGATCATTTAATTCTATATAATAGATCATTTAATTCTATATAATATACAATATATCATTTAATTCTATATAATGTATTATAGAATATATAATTTAATTCTATATAATATATAATATATAATTTAATTCTATATAATATATAATATATAATTTAGTTCTATATAATATATAATACATAATACATAATTTAATTCTATATATTATATAGAATGTAATTCTATACAATATATAATATAGAATGTAATTCTATATAATATATTCTATAAAATAGAATGTAATTCTATATAATATATTCTATAAAATAGAATGTAATTCTATATAATATATTCTATAAAATAGAATGTAATTCTATATAATATATTATAGAATATAGAATGTAATTCTATATAATATATTATAGAATATAGAATGTAATTCTATATAATATATTATAGAATATAGAATGTAATTCTATATAATATATTATAGAATATAGAATGTAATTCTATATAATATATTATAGAATATAGAATGTAATTCTATATAATATATTATAGAATATAGAATGTAATTCTATATAATATATTATAGAATATAGAATGTAATTCTATATAATATATTATAGAATATAGAATGTAATTCTATATATTACGTAATATATAGAATGTAATTCTATATATTACGTAATATATAGAATGTAATTCTATATATTACGCAATATAGAATGTATTTCTATATGATATATTATATCATATAGAATGTATTTCTATATGATATATTATATCATATAGAATGTATTTCTATATGATATATTATATCATATAGAATGTATTTCTATATGATATATTATCTGATATAAAATATAATATATATTATCTGATATAAAATATTATATATTATCTGATATAAAATATTATATATTATATCATATAATATATAATTATATATAATATATATTATATATTTAATATAATATATAATATATAATGTATTATATACAATATATTATATATTGTATAATAAATATACTATTTATTATACAATATATAATATATAGTGTATTATATACAATATATTATATATTATATAATAAATATACTATTCATTATATAATATAGTATTTAATATTAATACATTAATATATATTAATATATCACATATTAATATTTAACATGTGATATATTAATATATTAATATTTAATATATGATATATTAATATATGATTATTACTATTTAATATATGATATAGTAATATTTAATATATCATATATTAATCATTAATATATTAATATATGTTATATTAATACATATTAATATAAAATATAATATTTATTATAGTATATATCATATATTATAATATATGATATATTATAATATATGACATTATATAATATCGTATATTATATTTATTATATAATATATATTACATATTATCTATTATGTAATATATATCATATATGATATATAATATATGATTATATAACATATATAATCATATATTATATATTATATTAGCAACATGGAGTATATATAATATATATACACACACACACACATATATAACATCACCCCCAAGCCTGTGACAGACGAGCAATATGTATGTATAAATTCCACATTGAAATGTAAGTGGGCTGTTCTGGCTAAGATTTGCTTAACACAGAAGTTTTAGGCATGTACCAGAAAGCAAATCAAAGCTGTTCTCTAGCAAGCCCTTCATTTGCATGACAGGACTCCAGTGTAAAGCTGTGAGAACATAACTGCTACAGGTGCTGTTCTTTTGTTGAAAACTATCCCATCACCATTCATGCTGTTTTTTTGGAGAAGGAGAGAATTGATTAGTGAGGCCATACTCTACTTAGTGTCTTCAGGAAATATCTGATTATCCCTACCTAAGGAATGGAATAAAAATGTAACACACCCAAATTTTAGAAAGATGTGCATTTCCCACTACCTGTTGTCTCACTGTAGGTACCTATCATGTCCTGTTGACAGAGATTTATGTGTGTGTTTTATATCCCATGAAATGAGGGAAACCCATCCCATCCTTTCTCAGCCTGCAAGTAAGAGAGGGTGAGTGAGTGAGAGAGAAAGGGAGAAGAGAGAGAGAGAGAGATAATGAACAGGCCTAGAAAAACATTTAACAACAGGAATCAACCCAGCGCAGGTTCCCAGAGCAGGTCTGGGCTATAAGGTGATGTCATTTTAGGGCATCTCTTAGTGGCCCTACTTAAAAGCCATCTAATTTTCTCATTATCTCATTCCCAGAAATGCCTTTGCTTCTGTCATTAACACTTCCCACAGCTGCTCCTAATCATGTTCACAATATATTTTCGAAGGCCAGTTGAACGTGCCTTCCTATTGCCTCCTTCTTGTCACCTCTACTCTTTGGACAACATTCTATCATGGCACCAGAAATCAGGAGCTACTTGTGATGGAAACTGATGTCTTCAATTCTTGCTGAAGTAATGAAAACATGATGCAGACAATCACTTACTATCAAGATGCTCCTGCCCCGCCTAATCTCACTCCACCTGTCCAACCTTACTTCTCCCAGCTCTTCTGCTCAGACTCCACATTGCAGCCAGCCTCTCCCTCCTCCCCCATGCCCTGCTGTAAATCAGACCTTAAGTAACTCTCCTGATCTTCAATGCCCTTTTTATTTCCCTACCAAAAGCTCTCACATCAGTTTGGGCCCAAATCAATTATCTGCTCCTTGAAACTTTCCGGATCGGTCTGTCCTCAAAGAGCTCTCTTTTCTCCTTGCTATACCCTTGGAGTTGCTAATACCCAATCAGCACTTAATCAACCACAGCCTTGCCTTATTACACGGCTTATGCTTGTAATTAGCCCTGTCCTTCCTAATCTAGTCACAAACTTCCTGGAGGCAAAGAATAAAGGTTTAATTCACATCTGAAACACACAGCAGCTAGCATCACCCCAAGCCCTTGACAGAGGAGCAATAAATCCACCTCAAATAAATTGCTATTTGCTTGTCCAGAGAATGGCTCAACAGGCTCGTGGAAGTTAATGTCAATTTGGACCAACTAGTTAAACACAGGTTGGAGGCCATTGACTGCCTTTGTCTCAGGATGGCTTTCTGAAATAGACTGAGTCGGTGGGGTCACGCATGAACACCACCCCCTCCTGGGCTGTCCCGATAGCATGTCAGTCAGTAAATGTCTGGTGAATTAGTGGAACCAAATAACAGACGCCACATGAGAGGAGAGTTATAGCCAGTGGCTCCTGCCAGTTCAGAATTTGGGAAACCTGGACCAGCGAGAAACAACTGACAGGTTGTGGGGATTGAGTACCTTCCTAACAGGAGAGGAAGCATTCGAAATTGATGCAGAAATTTGGGAAGACATTCCACAATATCAATGAAAATTTAAAATATGGATATCTTCTCACCCCATTTCATGTCTCAGTGTCTTTCTCAAGATAAACTCATATGAGCACACAGGAGCCATGTGTCAGCACATTTACACCAGTCAAAATTTGAAACAACGTAAAAGCCATCAATAGGGCCAATGCCAAATAAATAATGGAACATCCATATGATAGAGTATAATGTAGCTTTTTCTTTTTAATGAGGCAGAGCTTTACAAAGAGATGGAGAAGATAAATTCTTAAAAAAATGTATAGAGCAATACATACAGTATTGTACAACTTATTTAAAACACAAAACTATCCACCTCCCTGACACACATGTTCTCTGTATACATTTTCATAAATGTAAGGCACAGAAATGTTTCCAGAAAAATTCAAAGCACATGTTCACAGCAGTTGTGTCTAGAGCCAAGTGTGGAGAGGGATGGGCCACAGCTTCGTCTGCAGGATCTTCATTTCTTAGAAGAAAATGTCTTCACATATCTACAATGTTAATTAAGTAACTCTCTGAATAAAACAGCCGAGGCAGGATTCAAATTTGGCTTCAGTCTGGCATCAGAGCTCATGATTTAGTTACAAAGTTATCATGTTTAAATTAAATAGGTCAAATCAAGTGATAGAGTCATTTAAGGAAAATAGAAAATAGAGAGATGGGAAAGATCAGGTGCGATGAGGGAAGGAGCTACAGAACGGGTGGTGTCTTGATTGGGTTTTGGAGGATGAATAGGAGTTTTACAGGAGGAAACAATGAAGAGATGTATAGCTTACACTGGAAATGGGAAGTCAGAAAATGCCCAGAGACTGAGTGTTGGAGGAACCACAGGAGATATATATAAGTGAGTGGGCATGTGAGAGAGAGTGGGAGGTGAGTGCTGGGAAGCACTGGGGCTGGGGAGCAGGAATGGTGGGATCACAGGATGGAGGGTCTGTGCTCTGAGTAAGTGGTTGGGATTTGAGCTTAGACAATGGGAAACTGAGAAAAGTTTTAAGCAGGGGAGTGGATGATCATATTTGCCTTTATTTGCTTAATGAAGTAGAGGACTGATTGGCTCAGGAAAAGACTAGAGACAGGAGGACTATTTGGTGATGGGTATTCTAAGCCTGTATCTGTGCAGGCCAAAGCAAGCAGAATTCTGGTGAATTAGCAGAACCAAATAACAAATTTTTCTCATTTTTCAGTTTTTCAGGAATTATACCATTTTATGCTTATATGCTCTCTTTACATAGTCATTGTAGACATAGCTTGTGGGATGACCTGTAGAAATTCCCAAAGTAAATGAACTAACTCATCAGAGAGGACTCATGTGAAGGCTTGCCGTTCTCATCCTTAGTGACACCTAATGCCTCTACGGGAGCAGGGGGCAAATCTTTACATTTTACAATAGGCAGTGATCAGGAAATAGTCATGTCTCTCTTTGTATCCTGAACTCTTATATTCAATTCACTCCACTGGAGACAGATGTAGGAAATGGGAATCTTGTCAAACAGACCGTACTGTGGGCAGGAGAAGTGATCCTTTCCAATGGTATGCATGCTGTGCACATGGGGCACTGAGATTCAGAGTTGTAAAGCAGCCACTTCTTCCATTTGTCTAATCTTGGTTCAATAATTTGCAAAGAGCATTCCCATTCGTGATCTCATCTGAGTTAGGTGAGAGCTGCCATTTGCACCTCTGTCATTGGGATCAAAATACTTTGTGACTTCGCTCAGCAGCTGGCAGAGGGTTGTGAGGAGGTCAGCTACACATGTGGCTAGACGAGTGAGGAAGGGACTCTGGAACTGTCTCTTTACTCAGAGGGAGGAAGGGCAGCTATTGCTGGTGAGTGAGAAAGATGAGCAAAGTGTGGAAAACTGTCAAATGGAAAACTCCAGGGGCTCCTTATGCCATTCTGTGGGGCATCTCTTTAGCCATAACTCACTAAGATGGAAGGGGAGGGGAAGGCGCTCTGGTTCTTGGGGAGAAAGGTGATTCTGCTTCCATAAGAAGTTTTGATGTCAACAAATTCAGCGTTGTTGTTGTTATTTTCAACCAGATCTGATTCTCTCTGCAGTAATTATTCTGGTTTGATATCTTCTTCAAGATAATATCCTTTGGAAAACAGAAGCTAAATTATTAGGTTCTCCCAGATCCCTTTTCTAGGTAAATGTTTATATCTGATTCCTCATGGTATGTGTAGTACAGATAGAAATCGGGGGTGCAAGTCGAAGCCAAAAAGAGAGACTAGAGCCTGGGCCCCTTGAGGGTAGGGAGGGTCCATTCTCATCTTGGTATCCTTGCACAGAGCCCAGTACCCAGTACATTTTTGCTTAATGCCTTTATTCTATATGGAAAATGAATGAATGCAGAGAGAGAGATAGAAAGAGAGAAGTAATCAGAGGTTAGAGAACAAAGATATCACATACTTAAGCTTGCAATGCCTTTTTTCCTACAAATTCCCACTCTCTAAAAGGATTATCTCATTTATCGCTATTGTCTGGATTCTCCAAATGCAATCCATGCAATGGAGGAAAACAAGCGCAACATAACACAGTCCCTCCTCTGAACACCCGAGCCAGGACTAGGAATCTGCACATATCACAATTTTTGGCCTTCAGAAGTGGAATGCCCAGTCTGCCCATATGCCTTCCTAGTGTGGAGGATGTATTGCTGTCAAGAGCCAACGCTGCATACCTGTCTATGAAGAGGAGGAGTCAGGAGACCCATTTGTCCTCGTTGACTCGAAGGTGGAATCAGAATGATGGGTTCTTTGGGAGGTGCAGGTTGCAGTGAGCCGAAACTGCGTCACTGCACTCCAGCCTGGGTGACACAGCAGTACTCCGTCTCAAAAAAAAAAAAAAAAAAAAAAAAAAGAATGATGGGTTCTTTCCAGGGCAAGTCAGGACAGGACTGAGAGAATGTAGGGAATTTCCTTGAGGAAGTGACCACTGCATAAAAATGGACTCTACAAGATCCTTGTGACTTCTTCCATGTCTAAATTCTGATTTGGAATTCTTGGAGCTCTTTCCCCAGAGAACCTAAACAAAGCTTAAAACATCTCTAGAGACTCTTATTTTGCAAAGGGCCTTCAAAATCTGAAGCTAATTCCTTTGAATTTCTTTATTGGTGAAATATCTTCCTCTCTTTTGGGTGAGATTTGATTTTGGAGGGGAAAAAGTCATGAAGAACCAAAGTTGATGAGTAACATTAATGACCGAGCTGTGAGTGGCACTTTTGAGAAAAACAAAGTGTGTGTGTGTGTGTGCGTGTGCATGTGTGCACACACATACTCATTTTTTAACTCTAGTGGAAGATTTTGAAAAATAATTTGAGCCATAGTACCCAAGGAAATATATATGTGTATAGTATATATATATAAAAAGAGAGCTTTCCATATGAGATTGAAATTTGGCATTTATTTGGGTGAATGCATGATTTAAAGAAAAATTTGTCTCATGACCCAGGTAGAGGCACCAGGCCACGGGGGTGACCACAGGATCAATGATTCCACACACTTAATGGAGACATATCCACTTACATTACATGTTCATGCATGGAAATTGACAGCCATGAATTTTTTTTTTTTTTTTGAAACTGAGTCTCACTCTGTCGCCCAGGCTAGAGTGTAGTGGTTTGATCTTGGCTCACTGAAACCTCTGCCTCCCAGGCTCAAGCAGTTCTCGTGCTTCAGCCTCCCAAGTAACTGGGATTACAGGTGCGTGCCACCACACCCTGCTAATTTTTGTATTTTTAGTAGATACGGGGTTTCACCATGTTGGCCAGGCTGGTATGGGAACTCCTGGCCTCAAGTGATTTGCCCGCCTCACCCTCCAAAAGTGCTAGGATTACAGGCATAAGCTACTGCACCCAGTGCCGTCCTTCTTTTGAATGGGACCAAGACACTCTTTCTCTGACACCACCAAGTTTGCTGTGTAAGCCTACCTCATTGAACCTTCCTTTTCTGTGAGTTTCAAATACATATATATATATTTATATATATATGTATATATACACACACATACATACACATACACACACACACACATATACATGTACACACAAATTGTGAAAGCCCTAAAGAAAATCTTAATCATGAGGAGAGGAACGAGTACAATTTAATAGCTTCTCTTTGCCTTTTTCACATCCCATTTTCTTTTCATCAATGAATACCAAAATAAGTTAGATTATTATTACATTTAATATTAATTCCTGACTTTCAGTTCTTGTATTCTATATTGGATATAGAACTGTGTTTGCTCAGGGAAAATGGGTCACAGATTGCTAAACTAGCTCCTCACCATGCAGTGGTTAAGAGCTGTTTGTTTTTCAAATACCTTAATTGTATGGTCTACCAGAAAAGAGCAGCACTGAAAATTATACCTCTGGACTAAATACAACCAGATGGACAAAAACAACAAGGCGTTTGAAAAAGATAAATGCCCCACAATCCCCCTGTGGTTGATTTTATCGCCAGTTAATTTCATAATGGCTTCTTCTGGAGCAGGGGGATATTCCCGGGGGGTAGGAGTAGTCCCTCAGCAAAAACCAGGCAGTTTCCAGAGGGAGGGTCCTCTTTGCTTCTATTTGGGTAGAATTGGAATAAATGTGTTGGTTTGGGGCTGGGGTGATGGGTGGAGCTGCTGGGAGAGTGGAATTTTAAGCCCAAGAGCAATAACACATCCCTCTTCGTTTTATGCTTCTTGTTGGTTTGCATTTTGCAGTGCCTTTTGCTAGCTACAAAGCAAGGGTTTTAGTCTGGTGTTGGTGACTAGAGGTGGCAAGGTACGAAAAATAGAATTAGGTTATCTGTTTGGTCATTGACATGTTAAAGTTCCAGAAGCCAAAGTTGTTATTAGAAGAATATTCCATGTTGGGTGAAGGTACTGTGGACTCATCAATGGACTTAGGGTAAGGCTGACCTTGGGATCTTTGTTCCTCTTCCCAGGACAATAGTGTCTAAGCTAAAAATCAGGCCTGTGGGTAAGCCTTGAGATCTGGGCAACCAGGCTGCTGGACTGTTTTCAGGCCATAAGTGATTATTATACATGATTTCATGTAGTGTATAATAAACATATTGGATTCAGAGTTGGACAGTGAAGGAGATGTGGGGAGAAAGTCCAGAAAGAAATGTAGATTGACGACCTCATTGACCCTCTTTGTATCAAACAGCTTTGATTGTCTAGGGTTGGTTGAAAAATCTCATCATTTGGGAAAAAAGTTATCCCTCTCCCAACTCACCCTTAACTCTGCCACCATTGCCACCAACAGAAAGTCTGAACATGGAAGACAAGGAAATTAAGTTGTTTTAAGCATCTGTGTTAAAGATCAGAAAATCAAAGAGTTGAGACTGTGAGGCCTGAGCTGTCCTGAAGCTTAAGAGTTCAGGAGAGTTAAAAGAAAATGTTCATGTCATTAACATTTATTTCTCTTTCCTTCTAGAAGTCTTGCAGAGTAGCCTTTGGGTCTCTATGCTTATGCAATTTAATAGTCACAAGTCTCCAGTGATGACCCCATGTAAACTCCTCATTTCCTTCAGGTCTTTTCCTTTCTCTGAAATCCCCCTCGATGTCCTTGCTCACGAGTTCTCCTCCACCGAAAACTTACCAAACTGTACACTTTAAATATGTTGACTTTATTGCATGTCAGTTATATCTCAATAAAGCAGTTTTTTTAAAAAACCTCTGACTATTTAGTCTGGTCTTATGTGGGTCACAGTCTTCCAAGAGACTTATAAAAATAATATAAAATTTACATCCATTGAGATTCATTGAGATGAATGTATGCGTCCACCTAGCTACTATCCCAATTCATACAGAACATTTCAACTACATTAAACATTTTCTTCATGCCTCTTCCAATGAAACTCCACATCCTAGAAGAAAATAAACACTTCTGATTTATATCACCGTGTGTATTAATTTTGCCTGTTTCGTAAACTTCATAAAAATGGAAGTATACATTAAGCACTTGTGAGCCTGTCCTCTCTCATTCAGTTTACTGGTTTTGAAATTTATTTGTGCTGCTGTGATTAATTCTCTTTATTGCTGCATGGTATACTGTGTATAAATAACCTGTGATTTATTTATTCATTCCTCTATGAACATTTGGACTGCTTCTAGTTTTTAGATGACAGGAACACAGCTTACCTGAACATTCTTGTACACATCTTTTTGTGATGTATATTGTATTTTCTCTTGGGTAAATACATGAGAGTGGAATTGCAGAGTCATAGAAAAAAATGAATGTCCAACTTTTGAGATATAATTCACACACTAAAGAAAAATAACCCTCCTTTTCTTATACTTAACTTCTGACACTAGATGTATGGATTTTTTCCATACCAACTAATTCTTCAACACCAGCTGGGTATCCTGCAATTCAATGATGACACCATCTGAAATTAGCGTAAACCTTACAGGTTAAGGGTTCAGTCCCAAAGACCACCCTCCAGTTCAGATACCAATCTCAAGTAGTGGATCTCCAGGTTACTCACACTTCTGTGCTACTGTGTTAAAAATTGGGGCTTCCTATGACCCTTTTCTTAGTTTGATAATTTGCTATGACAGCTCATAGAACTTAAGGAAACATTTATTCATGTTCATCAGCTTATAAAGGATATGACGAAGGATACAGATGAACAGCCAGATGGAGACGTGCATAGGATGAGGTCTGGAGGGGTCCCAAGTACAGATATTTCTGTCCCTTGGGGTTAGAATATGCCCCCCTCTGGCACATGGATGTGTTCAACCAAGTGGAGGCTCGTAAAACCTTGTACTTTAGAGATTTTTATGGAGGTTTCATCGCATAGACAAGATCGGTTATTAACTCCATTTCCAGAGGACAGAGGGTCCTCTTCTCTTCCTGGAGGACAGAGGGTGGGGCCGAAAGTTCCAAGATTTTCATCATGGCTTGGTCTTTCTGGTGATCAGCCCCCATCCTGGAGCCATCCAGGAGCTCAGCAAGAGTCGCCTCATTGGAACAAATGATGCTCCTTGGAATCCCAGGAAATTCTAAGGGATTTAGGAGCTCTGTGCTACACATAAACATCAAAGGCCAAATATTAGAACAAAAGATGCTCCAGCAACTCTATCATTCAGGAGATTTCTTTTTGAGGAAATGAGGACAGAGACCAATATACATATATTTCTTATTACTTCATATACGTCACCCTTTTCAAGTGGACACTTGTAGTTTTTACTATATTCACAAAGTTGTCTAATGATCATCCCCAATTCCAGACTATTTTCATCATCCCCCAAGGAAGCTTCATACCCATTATCAGTCAGTCACTCCCCAGTTCCCTTTAACTTCAGTCCCTGGCAACTACTAATCTACCTCTATGTATTTTCTTTCCTGGGCATTTTATATAAATTGAATCATTCAATATGTGGTCTTTTGTATCTGTACTCTTTTACTTACCATAATATTTTCACGAGTCATCCATGTTGAAGCATATTATTGGTACTTCATTCCTTTTTTTGCCAAATAATATTCTATTATATGGATACATCACATTTTATCTATTCTTCAGTTGATTGACATTGGGTTGTTTCCAATTTCTGGCTATTACAAAGAATGCTGCTGTGAACTTTCACATACAAGTTTTTGTGTGAACATATTTTCAGTTCTCTTGGGTGTGCAACTAGAAGTAGAATTAGAATTGCTTGGTAATGTGATTTCACATTTAACTTTTTGAGAAAATGCCAAACTGTTTTCCAAAGCAGCTGTACCATTTTAGATCCCCATCAGCAATGTATGAGGGCTCCAATTTCTCCCAATGCTTGCCATTGTTCTACTTTTTGGTCATAGACAACATTGCAGGTGTGAAGTGATACCTCATTGTGCTTTTGATTTGTATTTCTTTAATGATTAATGATAAACATACTTTATGTGCTTATTGGCCATTTGGATAAATATCTATTCAAATACTTTGCCCATTTTCAATTGAGTTATTTAGCTAAATAATGTTTGAGTTATTCTAAGTGTTCTTTATATATTCTGGATGATGAACCCTTATCAAATATATGATTTGCAACAATTTTCTCCCAATATCTAGATTGCATTTACAGTTTTAAAATAATATTATTTGAAGCACAAAAGTTTTAAATTTTGATTAAGTCCAATGTATCTATTTTAAATTTTGTTGCTTGTGCTTTTGGTGTTATATATATGAAATCATTGCCTAATTTAAGGTCATGAATATTTACTCCTGTGTTTTCATTTAATAATTTTTTTCATTTTTAGTCTTACACTTAAGTTTTAGTACATGTTGAATAAATTTTTGTGTATGTTGTGAGGAAGTGGTTCAACTTTATTCTTTCGCATCTGGATATCTAATTACTCCAGCATTCTTTGTTGAAAACATTATTATTTCCTGCATTAAACTGCCTTGGTACCATTATCAAAAATCAATTGATGATAATGAATAACTTTATTTCTGGACTCTCAATTTTATTTCATAATCAATATAATATGTCTATCCTATGCCAATACTACACAGTCTTGATTAGTGTAGCTTTGTACTAATTTTTGAAATTAATCAGTCCGTCAACTTTATTCTTTTTCAAGATTGTTTTGGCTATTCTGGGTCCTTGTATTTCCATATGAATTTAGTATCAACTTATCAATTTCAGCAAAAAGACATTTGGGATTTTGATAGGGATTACATCAAATCTTTAGATCAATTTGGGGAATATTGCCATCCTAACAATATTATATCTTCCGTTTCACGAGCATAGATGTCTTTGCATTTATTTAGTTCTTCTTTAATTTAAGTAGTTTTATAGGGGTTTTTTTTTCAGTGTAAAAGCCTTGCACATTTTTGTTAAATTTATTCTTAGGAATTTTGTTTTTTCTCAAATTTTATGTTAAGTTCCAGAATACATGTGCTGAACGGGCAGGTTTTTTACATAGGTATACATGTGGCATGGTGGTTTGCTGCACCTATCAACCTGTCATCTAGGTTTTAAGCTCCACATGCATTAGTTATTTGTCCTGATGCTTTCTCTCCCCTCCCCCCAGCCCCCGACAGGCCCCAGAGTGTGTTGTTCCCCTCCCTGTGTCCATGTGTTCTCATTGTTCATCTCCCACTTATGAGTGAGAACATGTGGTGGTTTATTTTCTGTTCCTGTGTTAGTTTGCTGGGGATGATGGCTTTCAGCTTCATCCATGTCCCTGCAAACGACATGATCTCATTCCTTTTTATGCCTCCATAGTATTCTGTGGTGTATACGTACCACATTTTCTTTATCCAGTCTATCATTGATGGGCATTTGGGTTGGTTCCATGTCTTTGCTTGTAAATAGTGCTGCAATAAACATACTTGTGCATATGTCTTTATAGTAGAATGATTTATAATCCTTTGGGTATATATCCAGTAATGGGATTGCTGGGTCAAATGGTATTTCTGGTTCCAGATCCTTGAGGAATCGCCACACTGTCTTCCACAATGGTCAAACTAATTTGCATTCCCACCAACAGAATAAAAGTGTTCCTATTTCTGCACAGCCTCACCAGCATCTATTGTTTTTGGACTTTTTAATAATTGCCATTCTGACTGGTGTGAGATGGTATCTCATTGTGGTTTTGATTTGCATTTCTTTAATGATCAGTGATGTTGAGCTTTTTTTCATGTGTTTGTTGGCCACATAAATGTCTTCTTTTGAGAAATGTCTGTTCATATCCTTTGCCCACTTTTTGATGAGGTTGTTTGCTTTTTTCTTGTAAATTTGTTTAAGTTCTTGTAGATTCTGGATATTAGACTGTTGTCAGATGGGTAGATTGCAAAACTTTTCTCCTATTCTGTAGGTTACCTGTTCTCTCTGATGATAGTTTTTTTGTTTGTTTGTTTGTTTGTTTTGCTGTGCAGAAGCTCTTTAATTAGATCTTGTTTGTCAATTTTAGCTTTTGTTACAATTGCTTGTGGTGTTTTTGTCATGAAATCTTTGCCCATGCCTATGTCCTGAATGGTATTGCCTAGGTTTTCTTCTAGGGTTTTTATGGTTTGGGGTTTTATATTTAAGTCTTTAATCCATCCTAAGTTAATTTTTCTATAAGGTGTATAAGCCATCCTGCATATGGCTAGCCAGTTTTCGCAGTGCCGTTCATTAAATAGGGGATGGATCCTTTCCCCATTGCTTGTTTTTGTCAGTTTTGTTGAAGATCAGATAGTTGTAGATGTGTGGTGTAATTTCTGAGGTCGCTGTTTTGTTCCGTTGGTCTGTATGTCTGTTTTGGTACCAGTACAATGCTGTTTTGGTTACCATAGCCTTGTAGTATAGTTTTAGGTCAAGTAGCGTGATGTCTCCAGCTTTGTTCTTTTTGCTTAGAATTGTCTTGGCTATACAGGCTCTTTTTTGGTTCTGTATGAAATTTAAAGTAGTTTTTCCTAATTCTTTGAAGAATGTCAATGGTAGTTTGATGGGAATAGCATAGAAACTATAAATTACTTTGGGCAGTATGGCCATTTTCACGATATTGATTCTTCCTATCCATGAGGATGGAATGTTTTTCCATTTGTTTATGTCTTCTCTTATTTCCTGGAGCAGTGGTTTGTAGTTCTCCTTGAAGAGGTCCTTCAACTCCCTTGTTAGCTGTATTCCTAGGTATTTTATTCCCTTTGTAGCAATTGTAAAAGGGAATTCATGATTTGGCTCTCTGCCTGTCTATTGTTGATGTATAGGAATGCCTGTGATTTTTGCACATTGTTTTCGTATCCTGAGACTTTGCTGAAGGTACTTATCAGCTTAAGGAGTTTTGGGGCTGAGATGATGGGGTTTTCTAAATATAGAATCCTGTCATCTGCAAACAGAGACAATTTTACTTCCTCTCTTCCTATTTGAATTTATTTCTTTCTCTTGCCTGATTTTCCTGGCCAGAACTTCCAATACTATGTTGAATAGGAGTGGTGAGAGAGGGTATCCTTGTATTGTGTCAGTTTTCAAAGGGAATGATGTCAGCTTTCGGCCTTTCAGTCTGATATTGGCTATGGGTTTGTTGTAAATAGCTTTCATTATTTTGAGATATCTTCCATCAATACGTAGTTCATTGAGAGTTTTTAGCATGAAGGGGTGTTGAATTTTATTGAAGGTCTTTCCTGCATCTATTGAGATAATCATGTGGTTTTTGTCATTGTTTCTGTTTATGCGATGGATTATGTTCATTGATTTGTGTATGTTGAACCAGCCTTGTATCCCAGGGATGAAGCCGGCTTGATTGTGGTGAATAAGCTTTTTGATGTGCTGCTGGATTCAGTTTGCCAGTATTTTATTGAGGAATTTTCCATTGATGTTCATCAGGGATATTGGCCTGAAGTTTTCTTTTATTTCTTCTGTCTCTGCCAGGTTTTGGTATCAGGATGATGCTGGCCTCATAAAATGGGTTAGGAAGGAGTCCCTTCCTTTCAGTTGTTTGGAATAGTTTCAGAAGGTATGGTACCAGCTCCTCTTTGTACCTCTGGTAGAATTTGGCTGTGAATCCCTCAGGTCCTGGGCTTTTTTTGGTTGGTAGGCTATTAATTGCTGCCTCAATTTCAGAACTTGTCATTGGTCTATTCAGGGATTTGACTTCTTCCTGGTTTAGTCTTGGGAGGGTGTATGTGTCCAGGAATTTATCCATTTCTTCTAGATTTTCTAGCTTGTTTGTGTAGAGGTGTTTATAGTATTCTCTGATGGTAGTTTGTATTTCTATGGGGTTCGTGGTGATATCTCCTTTATCATTTTTTTATTGTGTCTATTGTCTATTTGATTCTTCTCTCTTTTCTTCTTTGTTATTCTAGCTAGTGGTCTATTTTGTTAATTTTTTCAAAAAAACACCTCCTGGATTCATTGGGTTTTTTGAAGGGTTTTTCGTGTCTCTGTCTCCTTCAGTTCTGCTCTGATCTTAGTTATTTCTTGCCTTCTGCTAGCTTTTGGATTTGTTTGCTCTTGCTTCTCTAGTTCTTTTAATTGTGCTGTTAGGGTGTCAATTTGGAATCTTTCTAGCTTTCTGATGTGGGCATTTAGTACTATAAATTTCCCTCTTAACATGGCTTTAGCCATGTCCCAGAGATTCTGGTATGTTGTCTCTTTGTTCTCATCGGTTTCAAAGAACTTCTTAATTTCTGCCTTAATTTCGTTATTTACCATTCTTAAGAATTTTTTTGATGCTGTCATAAATTGCATTTTTAATTTAATTTAATTTTCAGGTTATTTAGTGTTACCATATGGGAATGCAATTGATTTTTGTATATTGATCTTATATCCTGTTTGAATTCATTAATTATATCTAATTGTTTTAGTGTATATGTGTGTGCATTCATGTGTGAATTCCTTAGGATTTTCTAGATACATGATTATATGATCTCCAAATGCACATTGCTTTATTTGTTCCTTTCCAATATGGATGTCTTCTTTTTTCTGCCTAATTTCTTCATCTGGAACCTACAATACAATGCTAAAAAGCAAAAGGGGACATCCTTGTCTTGTTACTCAACTGAGAAGGAAAGCTTTCAGTGTTTCACTAAATATGATGTTAGCACTGAGTTCTCATAGATATCCTTGGTCAGGGTAACTTTTCTTCAATTAGTTTAAGTGTTGGATTTTGTTAAATGATTTTCTGCATCTGTTAATACAGGTTGGTGCAAAAATAATTGCGGTTTTGCCATTACGGTAATGGCAAAACCGCAATTACTTTTACACCACCCTAATATGTGGTTTTGTCCTTTTTTCTGTTACTATTGTGTTTTACATTGATTGATTTTGTATGAATCAAAATCAAGCTTGAATGCTTGGGATAAATCCCATTTGGTCATAGTGTGTAATCTTTTTTGATGTTTCTGGATTCAGTTTTATAGTACTTTGTATTCATAAGTAGTAGTGGTGTGTATGTCTCTTTCCTTATGATGAATATCAAGTTTACACTGACCTCATAGGCTATGTTGGAAAATATTTTATCCTCTTCTAGTTTTTGGATGAATTTGTGAAATATTAATATTAATACTTAAACATTTGGGAGAATTCACCAGTGAAGCAATCTGGTCCTGGGATTTTCTTTCTGGAAAGTTTTTTGATTAGTAATTATCTTTACTTGCTGTAGGTCTATTTGGGTTTTATATTTCTTCTTGAGTCAGTTTTGGTAGCTTAAATGCTTTTAGTATATTCATTTTATCTAAGTTATCTAACTTGTTGGCATAAAAGTATTCATAGTATTCCCTTATAATTGTTTTTATTTCTGTAATATAACTTCTTTCATTCCTGATTTTAGTAATTTGAGTCTTCTCTCTTTTTTTTCCTTTGTTAGTGTATGGCTTTATCAATTCTGTTGACCTTTTTTAAAAACTTAAATTTTTCTTTTGTTGATTTTCTACATTGTTTTCCATTCTCTATTTTATTTCTATGCAAATGTTCATTATTTCCTTTCTTCTGTTTGATTTAAGTGTAGTTTGCACTTCTTTTGTTGGTTTTATGAAGTGGAAGATTAAATGTATAAATTTAAGGTCTTCCATTTAATGTAGACATGTATAGTCATAAATTTCCTTTTGAACACTTTTCCTGGATCCCATAAGTTTTGGCATATTGTGTGGCAGTCTCATTCACCTTAAACTATTATCTAATGTTCTTGTGTTTTATTGCTTGACCCATTGATTATATAGATTGTGTTGTTTAATTTCTATGTAGTTTTGAATTTTTAAATTTATTTCTGTTATTGATTTCTAATTTCACTGTATTGTGGTTGAAGAACATATTTTGAATAATTTTGATCCTCTTAACAATACTTAAATTAAAAACATTTTAAATGGCCTAACATATGGTATATCTAGAGAATATTCCATGTGTACTTGAGAAGAATGTGCATTCTGCTGTTGTTGGTTGGAGTGTTTTATAGATATCTTTTAGTTCCTATTAGTTTATAATTTTGTTTAAGTCTTCGATTTACTTTTGATCTCCTATCTATACATTTTTCTATCCATTAATGAAAGTGAGGTATTAAAATCTCCAATTAGTATTGTTGAATTGTCTATTTCTCCATTCAATTCTGAAAGTTTTTGTTTTATGTATTTTGGGACTTTGTTGTTAGGTTCAAATGTAGTTATAATTGTTATATCTTCTTGTTGAATTGATCCTTTCCTTTTTTTCTTTACCATTTCTGTTTCATTTATTTATTTATCTATTTTTATAATTTCAACTTTTATTTTAGATTCAGGGGGTACGTATGCAGATTCATTACCTGGATGTATTGTGTAATGCTGAGGTTTGGGATACAATTGATCCCATCACCCAGGTAGTGAGCAGAGTACCCAATAGTTAATTTTTCAACCCTTGCCCCACTCCCTCTCTCCCACTTCTCATAGTCTCCAGTTTATTATTGTCATCTTTATGTCCATGTTTATCTAATATTGTGCTCCCACTTATAGGTAAGAACATGTGGTATTTGGTTTTCTGTTCCTGTGTTAATTTACTTAGGATAATGGCCTACAGCTGCATTTACATTGCTGCAAAGGACATGATTTTGTTCTTTTTTTATGGCTGTATAGTATTCCATGGTGTGTATTCACCACATTTTCTTTATCCAATCCACCACTGATAGACACCCAGATTGATTCCATGTCTTTGCCATTGTGAATAGTGCTGCAATGAACACATGGCTGCATATGTCTTTTTGGTATAACAATTTGTTTTCTTTTGGATATATACCCAGTAATCAGATTGCTGAGTTGAATGGTAGTTGTTTTAAGTTCTTTGAGAAATCTGCAAACTGCTTTTTACGGTGACTAAACTAATTTACATTCCCACCAATGGTGTATAAGCATTCCCTTTTCTCTGCAGCCTCACTAGCATCTGTTGTTGTTGTTGTTTTGTGTGTTTTTTTTTACTTTTTAGTAATTGCCATTCTGACTGGTGTGAGATGGTATCTCACTGTGGTTTTGATTTTTATTTCTCTCATAATTAGTGATGATGAGCATTTTTTATATTTTTGTTGGCTGCTTATATGTCCTCTTTTGAAAAGTATCTGTTCATGTATTTTTGCCCATTTTTAAATAGGGTTATCTGTTTTTTGTTTGTGGAATTGCTGAAGTTCCTTGTATATTAGACCTTTATTAGATGCATAGTTTGTGAATATTTTCTCAGTTCTGTAGGTTGTCTGCTTACTTTGTTGATAGTTTTGTTTGCTGTGCACAAGCTCTTTAGTGTAATTAGGTCTTACTTGTCGATTTTTTTTTTTTTTTTTTTTTTGAGATGGAGTCTCACTGTGTCACCCAGGCTGGAGTGCAGTGGCATGATCTTGGCTCACTGCAACCTCTGCCTTCCAGGTTCAAGTGATTCTTCTGCCTCAGTCTCCTGAGTAGCTGGGACTACAGGTGCACGCCACCACACTTGGCTAATTTTTGTATTTTTAGTAGAGACAGGGTTTCACCGTATTGGCCAGGCTGGTCTCAAACTCTTGATCTCATGATCCACCCACCTTGGCCTCCCAAAATGCTGGCATTACGGCATGAGCCACCACACCTGGCCCAATTTTTGTTTTTGTTGCAATTGCTTTTCAGGACTTCATCAAAAATTCTTTCCCAAGGTCGATGTCCAGAATGGTGTTTCTTATGTTTCCTTTTAGGATTCTTATTGTTTGAGGTCTTACATTTAAATTTTTAATCTATCTTAAATTAATTTTTGTATATGGTGACAGGTAAAAGTTCAATTTCATTCTTCTGTATATGGCTAGCTAGCTATCCCAGCACCATTTATTAAATAGGGACTCCTTTCCTCATTGCTTATTTTTGCCTGCTTTGTTGAAGATCTGATGGCTATAGGTGTGTGGCTTTATTTCTGGGTTTTCTATCATGTTCCATTGGTGTATGTGTCTGTTTCTGGACCAATATCATGCTGTTTTGGATGCTGTAGCATTATAGTATAGTTTGAAGTCAGATAATATGATGCCTCTAGCTTTGCTCTTTCTGCATAGGAATGCTTTGACTATTCTGGCTCTTTTTTGGCTCCATATACATTTTAGAATAGTTTGTTCTAATTCTGTGAAAAATAACATGGGCTATTTGACAAGAATAGCATTGAATCTATAGATCGCTTTGGGCAGTATGGCCATTTTAACAATATTGATTCTTCTAATCCATGAGCATGGAATGTTTTTCCATTTGTTTGTGTTGTCTATGATTTCTTTTAGCAATGTTTTGTAGTTCTCCTTGTAGAGATCTTTTACCTCCTTGGTTATATGTGTTCTTAGGTATTTTATTTCATTTTTTTGTGGCTACTGTAAATGGAATTGAGTTCTTGATTTGGCTCGTAGCCTGAATGTTATTGATGTATAGAAATATTACTGAGTTTTGTACATTAATTTTGTATTCTGAAACTTTACTGAAGTTGTTTATCAATTCCAGGAGCCTTTTGATAGGTCTTTAGGGTTTTCTAGGTATGGAATTACACTGTCAGTGAAGACAGATAGTTTGACTTCTTCTTTTCCTATTTGGAATGTCTTTTATTTCTTTATCTTTCCTGATTGCTCTGATTAGGACTTCTGATGCTTTTCTTACTATAAAATATCCTTTGTGTCGTCAGGAACAATTTTTACCTTTAAGTCTATTTTGTGTGATATTAGCCTCACCACTTAAGTTTTCTTTCAGGCACTATTTGCATGTTATATCTTTTTCCTTTCCCTTACTATTAACCAATTTGTGTATTTGAATCTAAAGTCTTCTCTTAAAGACAGCATACAGTTTAATCATTTTTTAAAAATTTGTCTGCTGGTCTTTACCTTTTTTCTGGAGTGTTTAATCTATTTACAATTAATTTAATTACTGATAAGGTAGAATTTATGACTGACATTTTGCTACATGTTTTACATATCTTCTATATCTATGTCTTTATCCTCCTTCTATTCCTCCATTATTGTTTTGTGTCTCTGTGCGTTATACATATATTTTCTAGTGTACTATTTTAATTTTTTCCTTGTCATTCCTTTTATTATATATTTTTGAGTTATTTTCTTTGTGTTTGCTTTGGGGATTACAATAAATAATTATTATTAATGGCCAGGTGCAGTAGCTCACGCCTGTAATCCCAGCACTTTTGGAGGCTGAGGCAGATGGATCACTGAGATTTAATTTGTATAAGATTTTATACAAAGTAAAGATTTTACACAAATTAAATCTTACACATTGTGTGCCAATCAACACAGGTGTGTAACTATTGGTTTGTGCAGTTGTCTTTTAAATCAGATACAAAAACAAAAGCATTATACACAAAAAATACATTTATACTGTCTTTTGTATTTACCTATTAGTTGTCTTTTTCTGAGCTCTTAATTTATTTATGTGGATTCAAGTTACTTTCTACTGCTCTTTTATTTTAGCCTGAAGGACCCACTTGAATATATCTTGTAGGTCAGTTCTCCTAGCAATGAATTCTCTCAGGTTTTGTTTATTTTGAGTCTCCTAATGTTGCCTTTAATTTTGAAGAAATGTTTTGCTGAATATATAATTTTTGGTTGGCATTTTTTTTAACTTTTAGTGCTTTGAACATGTCAACATGTCATCCTATTGTATTCTGGCCTCTATAATTTCTGATGCGAAACCAGTTGATAATTACATTGAAGGTCACTTTTACAAGATGAGCCACTTCTCCCTTTCTTTTGACTTTGGCTTTTAATCATTTAATTACATGTCTAGGTTTAGATCTTTCTTGTTTTATCTAGCTTGGAGTTTGTTAAGCTTTATGAATGTTTACAGCAATGGTTTTTATTAAATTTAGATATTTTGGCCATTATTTTTTCAATTTTTTTTTCCCTTTTCTTCCTCCTCTCCTCCTGGGGTTTCCATTATTTATAGTTGTTACTGGTGCCCCACAGATCTTTAAGGTTCTGCTCAGTTTTCTTTATTTTTGTTTCTTTTTTTGTTTCTGTTTCACAGACTGGGTAATCTCAGTTGACCTATCTTTAAATTTGCTGAGTCCATCCTCTGCCTGCTCAAATGTTATGTTTAGGTCCTATAGTGAAATTCTTATTTCAGTTATTATATTTTTTGACCTCAGACTTTTTAGTTGGTTCTTTTAAATATTTCTGTCTTTTTATTGATATTCTCTATTTAGCGAGACATCCTCTGGGTTTTTAGACTTTTCTTTAGTTTTTTAAAAAAACACATTTCAAATAGTTGAATAAAAGTCTTTTTCTAGTAATATCTAGGTTTCTTTTGGAACAATTTTTATTAATCGCTTTCTTTCTGTGTATGAACAATACTTTCTCATTTCTTTGAATGCTTCATAATTTTTTGTTGAAAATTAAATATTTTAAATAATATAATTTGGAAATTCTGAAAATCAGATACTTCTCTCCAGGATTTGTTATTTTTGCTCATGTCACTGTTTTTTGTTTCTTCAGTGACTTTTGTAAACTAACTCTGTAAGACCTGTATTCTTGCTGTGTGTGGCCACTAAAATCTCTGCTCAGTTATCTTAGGGGTCAACTAATGATTTGACAGACATTTCTTTAAATGCTGGGTAGCAATAAGCCTTTCAGTGTTTTCCAGCTGTGTGCATGTTTGGATATCCCTTAAACACTCAGACAGGCAGCTTACAATTCTGCATTGCCTTCATTTCCAGCTTTCCAGAATCTTAAGACTAGCTGGAGGTGAGAGTTTAAGGTCTTTGGTCATTCGTGAACATGCACGCAGCTTTGAGCATATCCATAGTTTTATACATGCATGTGACTTTCTAGATTCCCCAAAATTGGTCAGAGCTTTTCAAAGCCCCCATGTAAACTTATTCCCACCTTTTCCTTTTAATTTTAAAGTTTTATTGTTGTTCTTGTTCTTAGCCATTGTTTGCCCCAACTGTTATCCACTGTCTTAGGCAGCCTCAGAAATAAATAGTTGTCCATAATTGTTTTCAACAAACACCCCTAAAAGGAAAAGCTTTTTATACTGGGCCAGTGCCAAGTCAGTTCAAATACTCTCAGCTTTGCAAGTGGAATCTTCCAGAGAATCACCAGACAGGTGAAATTATGATAATCCCTGGGAATTAGGTTTTGAAAGAATGCCAACCCTCTTCTGCACCCTCTGGTGGCCTCCAGGCTGCTGATTTTTACTTAGAAAGCAAGGTATTGATTTTCAAGGCTTTCATGGAGTGGGAGAGATAAGAATTAAAATAGGATAAATTTAAAACACCAAAAATTCACTGTTCTTACCAAGATTTATCTATTTTTCTTGACTAAATCTTCCCTGATTGATGCAAACTTTTAGTTAATTTCCAGAGTTCAAAAAAAGTTGATTCTGACTTTTTTTTGTAGGTTTTAAAAATTGCTTTTATGAAAGGGAAAATTTTCAGAGGTCCTTACATTGCCATGTCACTGATATCACTCTCTGTATAGTTTATTTAAAAAGGAATGTGCAAAACTATTTTTTCAAGTAATTGTACTATTTTACACTCTCTCAAGCCATGCATGAATGCTGCAATTGCTCCACCAATATTTAGTGTTGTTAATCAGTTTTATTTTGGTCTATTTGATTTTTTTTGCCCATTTTTTTAATTGGGCAGTGTGCACTTCTATTTGCTGTAATATTCTTGACAGATATATGTAGTGCAAATATTTTCTTTCACATTTATTTTCTTAATGATGAAGTGTGAAGGTTTTTTGTTTTTTATCTTTTTTTGGTGGTGTTTTATGAATTCCAACTGATTAATTTGTTTTATATTTAGATATTTTTGTATTCCATCTAAAAAATAATTTCCTACCTTAAAATACCAAAGATAGTCTACTATGTTTCCTGCTAGAAGCTTTATAGTTTATGGTTTTACATTTAGGTCTATGATCTAGCTCAAATAATTTTATATATGTTGTGAAGTAGGGGTAAAGGTTTATTGTTTTCCATATATATTTTATATATATAATATATATATTTATTTGTTTCATTACTCTGTTCTAAAAAATATTATGCATTATTCACTAAATTTTCCTGATATTTTATGTTAATATCAATTAACATATGTTTGTTGGTCTCTATTTCTGGAATCTTAATAATCAGTTTTGTTAATCTAATTTTCTATCCTTGATACCAATATTACATTAGATAAATTACCAAGGCTATGTAGTCAACCTTGGGATAAGGCTATTTGAGCTACCTAACTTTGTTGTTTATTTCAAGAATTTTTGGTCTAGATTATTTGTATGTTTATATATATTTTAGAATTTATCATCACTTTCTTGAAAAAGACAAAGGGAATTTTTAATCTATAGGTCAATTTGGGAAGAATTGACATCAAACAATGTTAAATCTTTCAATCCATGAACACAGCATATCTTTCTATTTAGGTCTCCATTAATTTTTCTCAACCTTATTATACAGTTTCTACTGTAGTGTTCTTACATGCCTTTTGTCAAGCTTATCTCCAAATTCTTTATGCTTTTATATGCTGCTGAAACAGTATTTTAAAATTACATTTTAAAATTTATTTTCATAATTGATTTTTTTGTATTGGTCACACCTCCTGAAAACTTGCTAAATTTACTTGTTAGTTCCAGTAGTTGTTTTATACATTACTTAGGGTTTTTTATGTAAACAATTCTGTCATCTACAAATAAAGACAGTTTTACTTTTTACTTTTCCATCTGTATATTTTTAACATCTTGTCTTGCCTTATTGCACTGGCTAGGACCTCTAATACGATGTTGAATAAATATGGCTATAGCAAATATTTTTGATTAGTTCTCAATCTTAGGGAGAAGGTGTATAATATTTAATAATTGATATGGTATTAATGGTAGAGTTTTGGTTTTGCTTATTTGGATTTGGCAGAAGGAGCTGCTTTTTTCAGTTTGAGGAAATTCCCTCTGTTAGTTTTCTCAGAGTTTTTAAAATAATCATAAATGAGTGATAATTTTTTCAAATGTCTTTTTTTTCCATCTATCGAGATGATTATATAGTTGGGTTCTTTTTTATTAGTTAAGTTATTGTAGGAATGCAATCTTGCATTCCTACATATCCTAGGTTGCATTACTAGGATAAACCTTACTTGGTCTTTTAATATACAGCTTAATTTGATTTGCTAATTATTTATTTATTTATTTATTTTTATTTTGAGATGGAGTATCACTCTGTTGCCCAGGCTGGAGTGCAGTGGTGCAATCTTGGCTCACTGCAACCTCTGCCTCCCGGGTTCAAGCAATTCTCCTGCCTCAGCCTCCTGAGTAGCTGAGACTACAGGCACGTGCCACCATGCCTAGCTAATTTTTGTATTTTTAATAGATACAGGGTTTCACCATGTTGGCCAGGATGGTCTTGATCTCTTGACCTCGTGATCCACCCATGTAGGCTTCCCAAAGTGCTGGGATTACAGGCGTTAGCCACCGCACCCAGCCATTAATTTATTTTTAAGAATTTTTCTGTCTATGGTTTGAGGAGATGTTGGTTAGTAACTTTCTTTTCTTACAAGGTCTTTGGAACTTTTGATAGCTTGTTATTAGAGTTACACTGCCTTCATAACATAAATTGAGGAGTGTTTCCTTCTTTTCTATTTTCTAAAATAGTTTCCATGTGATTGATATTGTTTCTTATTTAAATGTTTGATAGAATTCGCCAGTAAAACCATCTGGGGCTAGGGTGTTCTTTGTGGAAAGATTTCGTATTGTGAATTTAATTTCTTTAATAGACAAAGAGTTACTAAAATTTTCTATTTTTTGTCAATTTTAGCAAGATATATTT
Source organism: Pongo abelii (assembly GCF_028885655.2). NCBI lineage: Eukaryota > Metazoa > Chordata > Mammalia > Primates > Hominidae > Pongo > Pongo abelii. Next base: position 120,566,545 of record NC_071996.2, read on the forward strand.
TTAAAGAAAGTTGTACATTTGTTTTAAATTGGGGAATTAGTGGAATAAATTTTTTCATAGTATTCTTATTGTCCTTTTAAAATCCGAAACAACTGTATATCTTTTCTTCCATTCTTGATATTAGTAATTTGTGTTTCTCTTTCTTTCTTCATGTTTTGCCAGACATTTATTATTTTATCAATATCTTCAAAGAATAAACTTTTTGCTTTATTAGCTTTCTCTGTTGTTTGTTCATTACTTATTTCATTTATTTTTGCTCTCCTACTGAATGGAGGATTCCTTTGTCTTAATTTATTATGCATACCACAGTGAATGAGTTTACTAAGTCACTGTTTTTTCTCTCTGGTGCAATCACACCTCAGTTTAGCATACTAAATTCTTTTTTTTTTTTTTTTTTTTGAAACAGAGTCTCTCTCTGTCGCCCAGGCTGGAGTGCAGTGGCATGATCTTGGCTCACTGCAACCTCTACCTTCTGGGTTCAAGCGATTCTCCTGCCTCAGCCTCCTAAGTAGTTGGGACTACAGGTGCTCATCACCACGCCCAGGTAATTTTTGTATTTTTAGTAGAGACAGGGTTTCACCATGTTGGCCAGGATGCTCTCGATCACTTGACCTTGTGATCCGCTCCCTTGGCCTCCGAAAGTGCTGGGATTACAGGCATGAGCCACCATGCATGGCCTTTTTTTTTTTTTCCCCCTTTGATTTAGGACATAAGGAACCACTGTGGTATAGCAGAAAGTCCTCTGATCTTGAATTCAGCATTTCAAAACTATCACTAAACTTCTTTATCCTCAATTTTCTTGTATGTAAAATAGTGATAATAATAATTGCATATAACTTGTGTGAAGTGTTTGGAACATAGTAATCATTCTCTGATGGTTAACCTCAGGAGTCATAGCAGCTCCTCACTGTCTATGTAGCTCATTGACCAGTAGCTATTATTTAACACATAACCTGATTATAAATATTTCAGGTATATATCATCTGTGATGGGAATAATTCCAAAGAGGGAACAATTCCCAAAGGTATTTATAAATAGTCTCTGGTGCTTACCCTTTTCTAAATGTTATCTGAAGGACACTAAAGGAAATCAGATTGAGTTCAAATAAATATCAGTCTATAGTTCAAAATTAAATTGTCTTCTAGTTTAATTTTTGTGAAAATCTATTATCTCAGGAAAACTCTGCTGTAAGCCAAGTCAGTTAACATTTCATCCCCAAATTGCATGACATGAAACAATAACACTAGTTTAATTCAATTGTGGTTCAGCACTTTAGGTTAAGCTCAGCTAGGTGTTCTGTTGATCTAAGTTGGTTCACTCTTGGTTTTCAACCAGCAGTTGATCAACTAAGTAGATCTGCTTCTGAGTTTGGATGGCTATTGATTAGAAAAATGAGGGAAACTGTGTTACTTGTCTCTCACCTTCTAACAGGATAACTCAGGCTTGTTCATCTGGTGGCTCCAGGTTCCAAGAGTAGCAAGAGAGCAAGCTCCAATATGGAAGTTCTTTCCAAGCCTCTGCTTGTGTCACATTTACTCATGTCCCACTGGTGAAAGTGAGTCACTAGGACAATCCTGATTTAAAGGGGGTGAAGAATAGGCCCCACCATTTGATGGGAGTCAGCAGCAAAGAATTATGGTCATTTTGGTCATCTACCACACTGGCTCTGGGCTCTGGATGTAGTGGGAGAAATATGAGGCCAAGAGGGATGTGTTCCTCGTCAGTATCTCCAGGATGTTAACAAAGGCATGCCTTGCATCCGAAGGACGGTTGGGACAACTCCTGTGTCACCATCCAGCTAGTGCTTTAATCTGTGAAGAGCTTTCTTGGCAAATCAACAAATACATTCTGCTTAGAGATTGCTAGAAAAATATTTGATTCTCCAGATAGCCGAAATATAAACTTTTCTTTGTTATCTTTACCCTGTTCTTCTTCCTCTTTCCCCCAATCATCCTACTTCCTAACCCATTTGATGTCTTTTACAAAAGCCTGCCACTGACTTTCCTAGCTTTCATCCCTGTGAATGATGAGGAAATGTGCCAAATACCTGCTGATTTATCTGAAATGGGGCGTAAGGCTCATAAACTCAAAAATAAGATAAAAGAGAGCTGACGGTCCAGGCTAAATTCTAAAATCCAATTTCAGCTTCTTCCCAGTTGATCTCACAGCATATATGCAAGTGCACATACTTGAATACACACCATACCTCTGCCCATGATCACCTTTAAACAGTCATAAACAAAAATATACACAGACTGACTTCAGTAAACATGCCATGTAGGATGGGAGGACTGGCAGGAGGGAAGTAAAGAGAGAAGATATGTTCTCTAGTACTCCAGCATCTCACAGAGACACTGTGATAGCTCTCTTGTTAGCTTATGTGCTTGCTCTCCCAGTATTTCTCTTCAATATTATCTCATCAGAAGCAGTTGTATCAGTTAGCTATTGCTATGTCACAAACCACCACAAAACCCAATCACTTGAAACAAAAAACATTTGCTATGTATCATGAGTCTATGTGTTGGATAGGCCGTTCTATTTATCTGATCCAGACTCAGCTAAGCTTGTTTGGGCTCACTCATGAATTTGCTATCAGCTGCAGAACAGAAGTGGACTGACTAGTCTAGGATGGTCTTAGCTGTGGAAACTTGGCCTTCCTCTACGTGTCTCTCACATTCCTACAGCAAGTTAGCTCAGGGATATCTCGTGTTTATGGCAAAGAAACAAGAATGGCAAGAAAGCAAACAGCAATTCACAAGTGCAAGTGTTTCTTAAGATTCTGCTTGCACCTTGTTTGCTAAGCCCCATTGGCCAAAGCAAGTCACACAGCTGAGCACAGAAAGGGCCAGTCAGAACATCTTACCCAAAATGGTTGTAGTAAAAACTGGAAAATCAATCCAATTAATTTACCATTCCAGTTGTGCAACATTGTGGAAATTTTAAAAATATTCATATAATTGTTTGTTACATTATTATTATTATGAGACAGGGTCTTGCTCAGTTTCCCAGGCTGGAGTGCAGTGGCACAGTCATAGCTCACTGTAACCTCAAACACCTAGGCTTAAGTGATCCTTCCACCACAGCCTCCCCAGTAGCTAGGTTGTTTGTCACATTATTGAATGATCCACAATCTAATTCTTACCCTTGTTGGTGTAATTCATTCCTAGCGATAATTTCTTTTAATCCTTTATAAACATCAGTGTGTCTTCCTGAGACTCCAGTCAGCCTGGATTTTTCTGCAGGCCCAGGAAGGGGGATAGTGCAGTGGCCAGTTTTTAGTATTCCCTTGTGGGTATATGCATCCTGGCTTGGGGTTAGCCCTATGTCTTTTCTCCTTTAACTTTATGCCAGGATGCAACTCAGAAGATTTACTCATTGGAGAGACTCTCACTTTTGAGCAGCAGAACTGGACCTCCTTACTCACAGACTCTCCCAGGCAGCCTAGGACTCCCGCTCTTGGGCCTCCAGGTTTTTTATGTGGATAATAGAAAGAATCAGCTCTCACTAGGAGCTTGAGGTATACGTGTATGTAGCAGGGGAGGACTGGGGAACAGTAACTTGAATATAGGACACTGTGCTAAATGTCTAAGAGTGAGACACTGGCTAGAATCCACCCTCTTAGCCATTTCTCCAACTTATTGCTGTCTAAAAGATATAACCTTGTCATCAAGAATGTATAAAACAAGAAGGAATTAGATTAAATGGTAAAAATTATCTTGCAGTAAAAACTAAACAGCAGTTACTGCTAAAATGTATCATATTAGAATATAGTGGAGGTCTCTTTTTGAATAGTTTGAGGATCTAGAGACCTAGCCCTCTGTCTAGGTTGAGCTTGCTACAAGGGGTGGTTAGACAAAGGGGAAGTTCTGCTCAGACCTTCTGAATTATGTATGCTGAGAATGACCTTTTTCCATCGCTAGCAGCTTCCACCTCCAGTAGCTGTTCTGCTCACCAACCACTGCTTCTGACCTTTCCTAGACTCTGAGACAACGCTAGAGTGACTCTCTCTCCTTCTTCCAGAGCACACAGAGGTTCCAGGGTACATGTCCAGCCCTCACACCAACTGCGCCGCAACTGAGAGCCTCACACGCATCAGCTTGCCTGTGGAGTGAGGTCACAAGATATTTCAGTCCTATGAAAAAGGTATGAACCCCAGCTAAAGGGGAGGAAGTGTTTTGAGAGCCCAGGTACCAAGGTGAGATAGGATTGCAAGGTTTTTTTTTTTTTTTTTTTTGAGACAGAGTCTTGCTCTGTAGCCCAGGCTGGAGTGCAGTGCCGCGATCTTGGTTCACCGCAAGCTCCGCCTCACGGGTTCACGCCATTCTCCTGCCTCAGCCTCCTGAGTAGCTGGGACTACAGGCGCCCGCCACGCTGCCCGGCTAATTTTTTTGTATTTTTAGTAGAGACGAGGTTTACACTGTGTTAGCCACGATGGTCTCGATCTCCTGACCGCATGATCCACTCGTCTCGGCCTCCCAAAGTGCTGGGATTACAGGCGTGAGCCGCCGCGCCCCGCTGATTTTTTTTCTCTTCCTTTAACATTAAGAGCATAAAAAAGGCCGGGCGCGGTGGCTCAAGCCTGTAATCCCAGCACTTTGGGAGGCCGAGGCGGGCGGATCACGAGGTCAGGAGATCGAGACCACGGGGAAACCCCGTCTCTACTAAAAATACAAAAAATTAGCCTGGTGCGGTGGCGGGCGCCTGTAGTGCCAGCTACTCAGGAGGCTGAGGCAGGAGAATGGCGTGAACCCGGGAGGCGGAGCTTGCAGTGAGCTGAGATTGAGCCACTGCACTCCAGCCTGGGCGACAGAGCGAGACTCCGTCTCAAAAAAAAAAAAAAAAAAAAAAAAGAGCATAAAAAAGTTGTCCTATTCCTTCAAGAAAACCGTTTCCTTTGGAAAATATTAAAGTTGTTAACTTATCTTCACTTTAAAAATAAATGCATTTCGAAATACGCTGAGAATCCAAACATATCTTTTTCATCTTCTTACGTCATGGGCATTGGGAAATACTTAACAGCAGATGGAATAGTATTTTTAAATGCCAAAAGAAAATAACCATCAGCCTGGAATTCAATATTAAGTAAAAATATCTTTCAAAAGTGAGGGAGTAATAACAACTGCAGTCAGTAAGTGTCTGTCAATGAGACAGACACCTGGAGAGTCTTCCCTACATTGCCAGCACCTCGACTTGAAATGGAGCAGGAAAGGGACAGCTGTGGCATTGCTTACTAGCACTAAGGAAACCAGGGGATACTTTCTCACCAGGTCATTATCTCTGAAACTGAGGGCAGCTCTGAAGTCCAAATCCAGAGTGGCCCAGGTTTGGAAGAAGGAAAGAAAGTCTTCAAATGGCTAGGGCCATCTTTCTATGGAGCGGTAGGCTGGAAGCTAATGATGGCTCCTGAAATGATGATGTTTGAGTTGAGCCAGGTCAGCCTTGTGGTAGGGCTACTGTACAGGTGATGGAAACATTTATCAGGAGGCTAGAAAATAAGCTTCTAGCACTCCTTTACCTCAAGTTTCTTGCATTCTGCTTTTGGCTTCGAAAGATAAGAGGTGGGAGTTGAATGGGAAACTGGCCTGCAGGCGATCTGGTTCCCATGCTCAGCCTTTGCTTTGAAAACCTCAAGTAGAACTAACAAAGTTTCACTCCTACACAGCCTTGAATACGTCATTCTCCTAGTCTCTTCTTCTTCTCTTGTTCTTTTCAGGCCCTCTGCTCGGTTCTCCAACTAAATTACCACTCCCTGCCCCTCCCTAAACTTTTCCCAGGCAGAATACCATCCCTGAGAAATAGCTATTCTACCTTTTTCTTCAAGGGTCTGGCCTCTCATTTTTTTCAGAAGCTTTTAAGAAGAGCCCTTTTCCATAAATCTTTTTCCTAAGCCAATAAGAACAATAAAAGGTAATAATTTCTCCCTGTTCTTCCCTGTCTAAATGTATCATAATACTCCTCCCTTACTGCTTCATCCCATCAAAACCTACACCATTGACTTCAACAAAATGTAAAAAATTCACTTTGCCTATTTGCATATATATTTCACTTGAGTTATACCAATGTCTATCCTTTACATGCTGATATTTTAGGACCCTAGAGGCTTTTGGGATCATGTGACCTCAAGAGAAAATTATTCATCAGAACAATCTAGATGAATCTACCCTGGACAGCTTTGGGGGCTGCCACAGTGAGATAATTTTTTTGTTCTCATGTGAACCTTGCTTATGAATTCATGCGCATAATTGCTGCTGCCATCTACCTGGCACTTTGCTGGTCTTAACTATACAGTCACCTGTTGTCTCACAGGTAATCAAACTTAGATTAGAAACAATGATAACCAAGGCCCATTTGCCCCAGGCAAAAGGCTGGCGGCAGGAGGCCTTAAAGAGATTTAACAGGCTCTGTGTTTTATTTCATCATGTATTCTATCTAGTATTTTAATGGGAATTTATGTGGTGTGGATATGGGATGGGGATGGAGGAGGTTATTAAGAGGAGTGATGATGGACGGAAGGAAGTAACTGACTAGCTTCGTCTAAAGATTCGTCTGCTTCCCCATGCTCCGCCCTGCAGAAGATAATAGCCATCTGTTCTGCAAGTCCACTGGGGAATGAGCAAGGCAACATTGGTTAATAATGTGGCAAAAGAGAGTCAGGGTACACAATGAATTTCACAACTGACAAGTTCCTCGGACACTGGGACTGTTGACCGAGTGCTCTGAGAGTGGGGTGACATGCCCTTCTCTGGAGGCCATCAGACACATCTGTCTGGCAGGATATAAATGTGGTGCTACCCAGAGGGAGAAGAATGGACAAATGGATGCTGGGTTCCTGCATTCCAGCCTGGAGATGTTTATTTTAAACGTCATTCCTATCCTGAGAAGGAGGTCTAGAAGTTGCTCCACCAAGGTTTTGAAGATGTCTTTCTCTTTTCTCTTAATTCTCCTGAAAAGAGAAAAGTAAAAGAACTTCTCAGGGAAGAAAGTATGATTTCTTTACACACAAGTTCATGTGGCTCCTACCGCAGCTATTCACACACACACACACCGTGGACCTAAAGACATAAACATTTACATTGGAAAGAAACAAGTCATGGCCCTTTCCTCTCACAAAATGTGTGTAGCATGGGGACTTTTTAGTTTTCTCTCGACACACTTTAATGATAATCTAATAAAATAAGTCTAAAGAGATTTAAATCAGAATCATAAACTAGAATGACTTGAAAGCATCTTGAAAATCATGTGGTGGATAAGGAAACTGAGTCACAGAGAAGTAGGATAAACTCAGGGTTACCAGAATGACCCAAGGCAGATGAGAAGGCGTTAAAAATAAATAAAACATGGAGAGGAGTAGAGAACTCTTCAATCCCCTAGGAGGAGGGTTAAAATGCTGCCTTTAAAGCAATAAAAAGGAGAAATTGTTCCAATGGCTGGCAGTGATGTGCAAAAATCTGGAACATAGTTTTCCAAGCAAAGATACAAGTGGGACACAGAAGGGGCGAGGAAGCCATTGAGTTATATGCCCCTTAAAATTCGTAGGTGTCCTCTCCCTGGTCAATACACGCCCAAGCATCTGTGTTCCTTTAGAAACTCCTTCACTTCACAGACTTGTAGATATTTAAACAGTTCATTTACATCATATGCACATTTAACTCTAAAGCTGGGGGTTAAAGTAACTGTGCTGGATTTATTGAGCAAAGGGTACACTGTTCTCCAATGATCCAAAGGATTTTCTATGCTAGTTTTACTTTCCACAATTGGGGGATTTTTTTTTTTTTTTAACTTTAGGAAAGCAAAAGTTTTATAAGTAAATTTCTGAAACCCTGTGCAAGATGTAACTCAACTCTAATAGCTAACTTCTCCAACTGGACTGATTGCCAAATAGCCAACACCAATCTGTTCAATATGAAATTAAAACAAGACAGTTATTTTGCTCTTAAGGAATCTTCTTTGCCAAGCCTATTCAAAGGGCTACATGACAAAATTAGTCATTGCAGACTGGTTTTCTGATTTGTATTAGACAAGAATAATCCCTCTGCCCAATGAGGACATCAACCCATTCTTGGGGGTCAGCTGCAGTATAGACAGTTGTGTTACCTGCATACATCCTAGTGTTCTGTCCACAGCGCCATGGCTGAAGAGTCCAGAGATCCGGCTTCTGGGCCAGAATCAATCATCAACCTTCTGCGTTATTCAGATAAACACTTTACCCAAGTACGGACTTCTCACTATCTAACAAAAATTTCAAAGCATTTTGAAAAAAGTCCTAGGTGATGATTGGACACCCTCTATCAGAGGCCCCTTTTATCAAGGTCCGTTCAACTTTTGTTTTCTAAGAATCTGGATGATTTCAACTTTGAAAGGCAAAGCAAAACCAGTGGTGGGAGAGGCTTCTGGTTAGGGAATAGACTTTGAAATCAGACCTGCCTTTTATCACTTACTAGCAGTGCAACTATGGGTAAGTTTTTTATACCTACTAAGCATGTTCCTCAAATGTAGCTTGGAGTAACTGCATTTTCTTGTCAAGGCTTTGGGGTATGTTTTTACTGAGACCTTCTCTAAAAAGTGCTTGGATAAAGCCTGGCATATTGGAAATGTTCAAAAAATACCCGATATTTTCCTGATACTTTGTTGATTTTCAAACAGATGAGGTATATCATTTCACGTGCCCCCAGCTGTTGATTCTCAATATAGCAATCATCTAAAATATGAATTGGATCATCTAAAATATGAATATGAATCATCTAAACTATGAATTGGATCATATCGGTCCTTGGCTCAGATCTCTACAGTGATTCTCCATGTCACTCAGAGTAGGAGCCAGACTCTTTACACAGGTTCTTCACCCCATCTCACTCCTTTTACCCCATCCCACACCACCTACTCTGATTGAGCGTGGCATAGAAGCCAGATCTCCACACTACATCTCCCACTACCCTTCCTTTGGGGTCCCTGCATTCCAGCCACCTTGACCTTGTTGCCTCAAGTCCTTCTCCTACTGCCTGCAACACTTTCCCCAGTTATCCCCAAGGCCAAGGTCTCCTCAGTCTTTTCAGGAATCGATTTAGAAGTTTCATTATCAGCAAGGATATCAACCAGCCCATATAAAGTATTAATAGTAAGACCTACCTATCCTAGCACCTTTATCCCTTGCACCCTGCTGTATCTTTCTCCAAATCACTTATCACCATCGAATAGTTAACATATCTTAACTACTTTGTTTTTAGTATCTCCTCAACTTGAAAATTACTCTATAAGGGTAGGCAGGCCCTTCATTTATTCACTGCAGCATTTTAGCACCTTGAACAATATTCCAGTGTTCTAGGTACTCCGTATCTATTTTTTGAAAGAAGTAATGCATGATTTTTTTTAAATAGAAGCGTGGTTTATCCTTGCCTCAAATCTTATATAGGCTCACGTCCGACTAACTCTGAGTTGAAAGCTTCCACCTCACCGCCACCAGCACTGCTGCCCAGCACTTGCAGTCACTCAAAGTACTAGAAGCCCAAGAAAAAGAAGGTGGGAGCATGCATACCTGATCTGGCAGCCATGATAGGGAGAGGAAGGTGGTCTTATAGCTGTCACCTAGCCTCATGCTCCTCCATCTCTGTCACCTGTGACTTTGTCATTATTTGCCTAGTTCACTACACCAGACTCTTCATTGCCCTACTAAGCCATGTGTCCTTGCTGCAGTCTACACTGGGTGTGGCTTTCTGATTGTTTTCATCATCTCATTCCTCCATCTGAGACAGCTCCTCCCGGTTGCTTGCAGCTTCAGTCCAGAACTTTGAGCTGTGTTCATGAACTCCTCTATCTCATTTCTCTTTCCTGTGCAGAGTCTGCTCCCATGTGCTACAGCCTCAGTCCTGATTCAGGCCCCTTCCTGCCTTCTACATGTGTTCAGTGCATCCTTGCCTCCATGACTTTGTTCCTTCTGTTCTTCCAGAATGTTTTCTCTCTTCCTTCTGCCAATCCAAATCCACTCTAGATCTCAAGGCTGAACTCAAATCACGCATCATCCAGAGAGAGTCTGCCCAGCAATTACTTCATGCTGTATTGATATGTTCTTGCTGTTAACAACTTCTCTACTCAAAGTTACCTACATAGTTCAGCCTGTAGCTAGTCTCTAATTCTGTCATACAGTAACAGTAATAACTGAATAACAACTGCCATTTATTCAGCTCTTATTATGATCCAAACATATATGTTTCTATTTCAGTACCCATATTAATCTTGCTAGGTAAGAATCATCATCCCCATTTTGTAGTTTTAAAAAACTAAAGCTCATATAGGTTAAGTAGCTTGTCCCAAAACATAGTAAATAATAGAGCCAAGATTCAGTTCCAATGTGCCAGACTATGCCATGCACTCTTTTTTCTCTCTCATATACATGGTAAACTCCCTGGACATTTAGCATAGTATGTGCATTCAGCAGGTACTCAATAAATACTGGCTGGCTGTTTGAGCAACAAGGAGGATACACCTTAATTCAAATATGCCTTGATGAAGCCTTATCTTGCAGGAATGGTGAGTAAGGGAATAAAATGCTTGCCCTGCCCTCTTCTCCCCTTTTCCTCTCTTCAGTGGAGATAATGAGAGCTGAACAATGAGCTCAAGGCCTTAAAGAAGGCGGCATGTTCTCCAGGCTCAACTGTGTCCTTTCAAAGAGCTAGGCTCTGCAGCTGCCCTGCTCTCACCATCCCCAGCAGCCAAGCTGCATCACTGCCACTTTAGGTAGCCCTGGCTCACTGAAGGTACCAGTAACATACTCTGGGCTCCAGGATGAGAGGCCCAAGACATATATATGACCAAAAGGAGAGCAGGACAGACCATGCCAGAGCTTCCCTTCCCTGGTAGGCTTTAACCCCATGTCTGAGGCTGCGCACATGTTGCTCCTTTTCCTCTATCTACTGTATGCAAGAGACTTCACACACACCATCTCTTTTCAAAATCCTCACACCTGAGCCCAGGGGCTCATCTTCAAAATGCCAATATTATGTAGTGTCCCACCCAAAGTCACTAGACATTAGGGAAAAATCTAATGTGGGGCTGTCTCCACAGTCCATGGGCTTTCCATGAAGCCAGACCATCTGCTTATAGCAGAAGCCATGAGAGCCGGGTTCTTTACTGTAGCTCAGGACTCTCTTCATTCTGGGAGTCCTCAGTGTTTCCCTCTATAAAATGCCTATGCAAACCCACTCCCCTGAACCTCCAGTCCCTTCCTGCTTCATAGGTTACTTCTGGAACTTGTATATCATAATATGCAAATGCACCAAGCATCTGATGAGAACAAGAGAGGAGAAAATGGTTGCTAACTTTCTGTTTATGTATCTACATGTTTGCGTCTTACTCCCTCAACTACCCTAGGATTGTTGATGTAGGGACCATGATGCACCCACTTTTCGTAACTACTCCCCCATCCTCACCCCAAGTCCCCAGCTTGAGGAATCCAGAAAGTGCTCAAGGGATATTGACAGTATAGATGCTCCAAATATGGTGGTATGGTAGATCTTTTAGACCAACCTTTTTTCCATGGAAAGCAAAGCTCAGACAGGCACAGGGCTGTGAGGCTGGCATCATAGCCCTTGGCTGCTATTTCATAGCACAGGACTCTGTGTGCCATCAGATTGGTCTGTACAGAGTTTTCCAGACAACAAAAGCCAAGGGGTACGAGGGTGCAGCCAGTTTTAACTGTGGGCTGGTTTCTTGCTCTGGGCTAGCAGATCTTTCATTTTATAGATTTTTATAATTTTTCCTAATATGTTTACGTTTTGTGAAATAGTACCAGGTAAGATGTCGAAGGAATATTGATAAGGAAGCCTGGTAAAACAAGATACCCTGATCTTTTCAGTGTTAAATTCCAATGTATCTTGGCAGGAGAGAGAACTTGAAAATTAAGACAAATTAGGGTCTGACATGATGATAATCATGCTTCAAACACAGGGTATAAGGCATTTTTACATGACTTTGTTGTTGCTCCTTTCCATAACCTTGTGAGCCAGGTAAGGCATAGATTATCTCCGTTTTACAGATAAATATCCAAGGGCCTAAACAGTCATACATTCACCTAACCATGGCAAAACCTCTGCCCTGATCTCCAGCCCGGGCAGTCAGGCAGGGGATGGAGAGGAGAAGCCCCCACTTCCCCGGGAGAAGGAGATCAGGCTGCAGGGTGGAGGACAGGTCAGGGAAGGTGAGTGGGATGGAGCTGCAGTTTCAGAGCTGCTGGCTGGGCAGGACCTCCCCTCCTTCTCTTCCATACCCCAGGACCTCTTTGTCCCATTGCGTGCGCTTGCTTTGAGCTCAGCACGGAAGGCCCTGCCTGCTTCCAAGTTGGCTGTTTACTGGTGGGAACTGGGTGCTAGAGTTTTCTGCTGGTGGCTGCTCTTCCCCAGATTCTCCTGTGGTATCATATTTTCTCAGCTTGTTCTTAAACTCATCTTACTGACCCTCCCTGTACTCACTGACCCTTTCTCAGGTCACCAAAAGTGAGTTTGCTGAGGACTCTAAAATCTCCTTGCCTGTGTATCTCTCTAGAGAGGAAAGCTTTTCCTCCCCTGGAAAAGAGACTCAGCTCAGTCCCTCCAGCCCCTTTTCTAACCGCTGTCTCTACCCCAATGCTTGGATATGGAATCTTACTGAAATTCACCATACCTTGATATCCCAGTTCCATAATCACATGAGCTTTGTAGGTTAGATCTACATCCCACACCTACCTCCATTTTACAGCTCACGAATATAGAGGGATTCCTACCCAAGCTCTAATGGCCAGTTAATGGTAGATCTAGTTGAGAACCCCACATCTACAGGTTCATCTCATTCCATTTGCCAGTTACCATGCTTTTGTGCTCCCCATGCCACCTTCTTCCTGAAGACACCCAGTGTGTCCTGGGCATAATATTCCAATGCGTTTGCAGGTTTCCTGCTCTGCCTGGAATACCCTTCCCCCATCTTTCTCATATAAAATTTCTGTTTAAAAATTAGTCTCGAGTCACAGCTTCTCTGAAGCCTCCATCTACAGAGTGAATTAGATAAACTTCTTTCATTTTTTAGTATATTTTTTGTTGTTACAGATACAACAGTTTACCATACTGCAGTTTGGGGAGCCTTGTCTTGTTTTTCTCACTAGTTTGTAAGCACCTTGAAGGCAGAGTTTGCATCTCATCTATTCCTCTGTTATATCCCTTGACTGTGTCTAGGTCAAGGTTGTGCTCCTGTTAGGACCTCCATATATGATGCTATCTGAGCAGCTGGCAGGGGATAGCAGGAAGACTGCACATCAGAGAATTCAGGAGACTATCCATTGAAGGAAGTAAAGTCACTCATACCAAAGACTCACCACTATCCCATGAAGAATACCATATTAACCACCAGCCTTAGAAGTTAACACACAAAAACTGCAGATGACATACAGGGATATTATTCCAGTATGGTTTCTATCAGTTAAGGTATTTAGTAATGCCTGTTTGTCATAGTATAAATATGTTGATTTTGTATAATAACAAGAGCTAATATTTATTGGGCTCATTTTGAGCAATTTGTAGGTGTCATTTTATTGAATTCTTGCAACTACTTTGCAAGGTGAAAATTACCATTGTTATTTTACAGATAAAGAGACTGAGGCTCAGAAAATACAAGCAACTTATAAAAGAGAAATATCTGGACCACAAAGAGTCAACTCATAGCTTTATCTAAGGCTCCAGGGCTCTGAGTGAGTAGATCAGGTTAACAGCTCCCTTTACCATCTGCTGCCTAAGTAAGGCTGATTTCCGTTTTCAATGTAATGTTCTTCTATGTGCAGCATGCTTATAGCATTTTGTTTAATTATGTATTATTCCCAAATGGAGATGAAATTTATGGATTATAAAAGTAGCACATGTTCACTGTAAAATATTCAACAATATGGAAAAGAATAAAGTAGACTGCTGTACAATTATTTCAGCACCTTGAGATATCCATTGTTAATATTGTGGTAGGTGTCCATTCAGAAGTTTTTCTGTGCATATGCATACATATATACATACATTTTCCTTAAGTGGAGATATAGCATACATGTTTTGTAACTTTCTCTTTATTTCCTTAATATATGGTAGCCGTATTTCCATTGTTAAGGCATTTAGATTCATATCTTTTTTTTTTTTTTTTTTTTGACAGAGTCTCACTCTGTCGCCCAGGCTGGAGTGCAGTGGCACGATCTCAGCTCACTGCAACCTCCGCCTCCCGGGTTCAAGTGATTCTCCTCCCTCAGCCTCCTGAGTAGCTGGGACTACAGGCGCATGCCACCATGCCCGGCTAATTTTTTGTATTTTTAATAGGGATGGGGTTTCACCGTGTTAGCCAGGATGGTCTTGATCTCCTGACATCGTGATCCACCCACCTCAGCCTCTCAAAGTGTTAGAATTACAGGCGTGAGCCACCGCTCCCAGCCCTAGACTCATATCATTTTTAATAGGTGGTAGGATTCCAATAAGTGGATATACCATAATGAGACATATATGTTGTTTCCCATGTGTTGTTATTATAAACAATGCTATGATGGAAAATTATGAAAGTTCATCTTTTTCATTTTGGCCAGGCTACGAGGTAACCACAAAAGCCTATGTTTTAATTTGTATTTCTTTGATCACTAGCAAGGATGAACATCTGTTTGTAAGTTCACTGACATAATATAGTATTTCTTTCATGAATTACCTCTTTTAATTTCCATAATTTTTTCTTATTTGGGTGTCTCCCATTTTCTTCTTTGTTTCTAGGAGCTACTTAAATAATATAGTTGGCTCCATTCTCTCATATATGTTGCAAAACATGGATACAAGTAACCTCAGAGATTGTCTAGTTTAATCCTCCCATTTTGTCAGTTATTAAACTGTCTAGAGAAAGGAGGTGACTCACCAAGGTGTTTTGGTTATATCCCCAATTTCTTCAGTGACTCATTAAGATTTATTGACCACTTCTATTTCTAATATACTACCCTCCTTCTTCTCATAAAGCAAAATATACTTTGGATTGACCAGGAATTGCTATTATAGAGACCATCCTGTGAAGAATGAAAAATAACACTTTACTTATTTTTGTCTTCTCTGTCTTACGGCTTTTTCCACCCAAGGATTCTTTTTACTAGACAGCAGAGGAAGGAAGCTCTGGGGAGGAGATAGCTTTACAAACAGTGCTATAGATGTTCTTCTATTTAGAGAAAGGGAACTAGACATGTAGCAACCCTCAGTGGTCTTTGCAAGCCTGATGAAAACTTCTTGGGCTTCACAATTATTTTAATTAACTAAATTATTTTAATTAACTAAAATTTGTTATAACATTTTTCATATGGTTGTGTGGAGGGTTTCTTGGGTGCCCTTTTTTGTATTGATTGAGAGGTACTCTAGAAAGTTGCCAATAGGCCAGGCAAGGTGGCTCACGCCTGTAATTCCAACACTTTGGGAGGCCGAGGCAGGTCAGGAGATCGAGACTATCCTGGCTAACATGGTGAAACCCCGTCTCTACTAAAAATACAAAAAATTAGTCAGGCGTGGTGGTGCATGCCTGTAATCTCAGCCACTCCTGAGGCTGAGGCAGGAGAATCTCTTGAACCCGGGAGGCAGAGGTTGCAGTGAGCCAAGATCATGCCACTGCACTCCAGCCTAGGCAACAGAGAGAGCCTTTGTCTCAAAAAAAAAAAAAAAAAAAAAGAAGAAAGAAAAAGAAAGTTGCTAATAGCTCAGTGCCTCTCCACTGGGAGGATATTTGAAGGCTTCTATCTTGATCTGATGCATACTGCAACTGTCTGTCATGCCTTTCCAAACTGGAATTGCATTTGCTTCCCCCTTTGTTGCAGGGAGGCGAATGGCAAAACGCAAAATAAGGAATCATGACAAACAGTATGTACACTTGCCTTTCAGTTTTTTTGGATAGACTTCTTATGCTTCATTTATTCTGGAGAAAAATATTATTAGTACCAGAGCTGGGAAGCGGAACTGGGTTGAGGAAGCTATAATAAAGGTCAATTGGAAGGGAAAATAAGGAAGTGGGGGTAAGGAAGCCATCAAAGTGCATCAGTCGCTAATAGATGATTCCGTACTTCCTTTCTTAGGAAAGATTGGGGCATGTGGAAAACTGCTTGTCCATTTGTGCACTGCAGAAAGGGAGGGGGAGGAGACCCAGTCTCCCTAAAAGGGGAAAAAACATCAGGGGAGAAGTGAAGCAGGTGTTTCCTGCTGCCTGTGCCTCAGAGGAAAGCTTGAAGCCCTGGGAGGGGGTTTTCCACAGCGGCACAAATCAGGGGAAGCCATATTTTTCCAGCAGCCTAATTCAGAGGTCAGACACGTCAGCCATCACCTCTCATGTTCATCTCTCTTTCTCTTGCTCTTTCTCTCTCTCTCTCTCTTTCTCTCTTTCTCTCTCTCTCTCTTTCTCTCTCTCTGTCTCTCTCTCTCTCTTCCTAGGCTCAAAGATCTGAAAAACTAGTAAAAAGTTTATACAGAGGTAGCATATAGACAGTTTCTTTCAGTTTCTCTATACCCTCCTTTTTCAGGTTATCTGCTTTTTTTATTTACTCATCCATGTCAATCAATCTTTATTTTATTTTTCTTTTTGTTCTTAATGGGAGTGTTGGTATTAATGCCTAGCATGTGCCTTTCTTCATTTAAAATAAAAATGAAAACAAAAGATAAAGTGAAATATCCAGCAGTATATTATCTTGAACTTACACAATGTGACACTAAAAGGTACTGGGTCATTTAGCTCTGCTCCTCTACAGAATTAGTTATAAAACCAAGACATTTATGGAAAGCAATTTTTAATGATACATTGATATGTTAGCTATGTCTTTTAAAATTACTCTCTCTCTCTGTCACCCCTTCCCCTTTTTCTCTCCCTCTAACAGTAAAGTATCCAGGAAAAGAATAGTAAAATTGGTGTGTGTATGTATGTGTTTGTATGTGTGTGCTCACATGCACATCATGTGAAAATATTTGAAAACAACTCAATGATTTAAAAATATATACTTGTCTATTTTAGATTAAGTCAGAGTAAAAAGGGAAGAAGAAAAAAGGGAAGCAGGAGGATGAAGGGAATGAGGAAAAGAGAAAACAAGAGGTAGAGAAGAGAGAGGAGAAAGGAAGGAGATGAGTTGGGGCACTCAAATACAAAGAGAAATCGCCATATATCATCCAGATGTTTTGTCTACAGCAGACCAAACATCAGGCTTTCGGGAAACATTTGGAAGACACAATGCTCCTTTCACTACACAGACAACTGTTGACAGTCCCATCGCCTCCTTCCCTGCGTGTATGTGTCTATCCCTTTCAAGCCTTTTTGTGGTCAAATTATAAAGGCCTGTTTAGTGGGTGGGGTGACGTCACACTGACCACAAAAGCTTATATTTCCTGCTACTAAATACACAGCCCCTGCTGACGAAGTGATCATTACAGAGAGAGCTTGTTCTGCCGAGGTCACCCCAAGTGGGGATGAAGGCACTGGGGCGGGGGCTCAGTTGAGAGAGCAGAGCCATTATTCCCAAGTGTGTCTGCCTGCCTGCTGATCCTCATCTTGCTAGAACCAAAAGATGAAAATAGAAGTCTCTTTGTGCTTCCTCCAGGCCTTTGTCTCTAAGGATGCTGGGGCACACTGGGATGCAACATGGTGGGGAAAAAGGAAAAGACAAAAATTCAGGTCTTTGATTCCAGTCTCCTCATTTATAAGCTCAGTGATTTTACCTCTCCAGGTTGAATCCTGAAAATCTCCGTTTTACTAAAGAGAAAAGAAACTCATCCAGGGATCACATGAGAGCATGTATTTTAAAGTGACTGGTTTTAGTTTTGAGGGCAGCTGCTATCTTACAGTGATTTCCTTAGTGTTCCCACTTTCCTTGTGCTGATTACAAACGGTGGTTCTCTCTTCTGAGAGGAGAGAGTAAAGGGTAGGTTTTGTTTTTACGCATTTCTTTCTATTTTATTTATTTATTTTTGCAGAGGTCATGGGTGAACAATTTTTTTAATGAAGGAAAATAAATGAATTAAAGTGGTGACTTGTCCAGTTAAGCCAAAGAAACCACACCAAGTGTTAGAGGACCACAGAGGAACCGGAGAGGATCCAGGTAAGATCTCACAGGAAGAGCAGCATCTGGGTTGGGTGTAGTGCATAGGAGTTTGGCAGGCAGAGGGTTATGATCATAATGACCATCCCCAGGAACCCCTAAGTATCCCCTGGCATTAAACCAGAGTGGTCTGAGGCCTTATGTTGTAAGTCCTTGGCACTCCAAACCTCAGATGAAATAAAAATTGATGGATGTGCTTTTTGAATAGTTCACTCAATCAGGTTAATTTTGACGTTGAAAGAAGCAGAAAACCACTGCTCAGCCAAGATTCTGAAGAACTTTCCTATTCTCCATCCTGAGCCCTTGACGAAGTAGAACTCAAATTCCCTACATTTTTCTTTCTTTTATTTTTCCCCCCTCTTGTGAGGGACGATTACAAGTAAGGCCTCAAACCCAAAAAGGACTTGGGAACAAGTCCACATGGTATTCAGTGAAGGAAAACTTTTGCTTTTATCCATGTAATTTAGGTGGTCTGGACAACCAGTCTGGATACTCTAACTGCTGGCAAGATTCTGAAGGCCAAGGTTGTGTAGGTTGGTTCTCTATATAAACCAAAGAATTGAAAAACTGCCCTGTTCCTTTGGGCCACGTGTGTCCACCAGGCACTTATTGGGCGCGCACTTTCTGCCAGGCCACTGGCTAACTTTAAGGGCCTCCAGTGGGCCTAACGCCATGTGCAGTTCACCTGATCTGAGGCGATGGCGGGCTGGTGTGGCTTAGTTATTCCCCACGAGCTGCCATCCCCTGTCTTAGACATAAAGCCTTAGCTCCATTAATCATCCTTTTCCTGGAGCATACTAGACGAGCTCCTGGCTGGGAGTAGAACTATCATGTTCATTTCCTAATTTTAAAAAGTGTGTGTTTGGTAACAGCTGGAAGGCAGGCTAGAAAGGCAGCTTCAAAGTCCTGCTGTGGGGAAAATAATGCTAAGAAGATCCTGGGGCACTTTCTCTTGAACTCACCTCCCCTGTAGCACCGGGGCCTGTCCTAGAAGATGAAGTCTGTGCTGGGGGTAGTGAGGGAGGGCCCAAGGCTTGCAAAGAGGATGGACACTGTCAATTTGGGCTGGGTTTAGCCATTAAAAGTAGAGCTCTGAAAACAGAACTGGGGGAGTGAAGATGGAAGTTAAAGTATGCTGTTAAGCTAATGAAAGAGTCAGGAAATAGAGAATATGGAGAAACTAGTGACCAGAGCCCAGAAAAATAACAATTATGAGAAAAAAAAATGTCATTTAAAAGGTAGAAGCCAAGGAACTTGATGAAAGCCAAGTCAAATAGCCAAGATATCTTTAACAGACTCAACATAGCTGACACTGAGAAGAATCTAAAAACTGAGGCAATGTTATAAATAGATCAATTCCAGAGAAAGCAACACTCCTGGGGAGAAGGGTTGGGATGGAACCAGAACCAAAAGGTGAGAACTCTCATTGTTCCACGAGGGAAGGACAGAGTCTCAGAGCAATGGCTGGGTCAAACGTGACAAGGATAATGGAAGTAAAATGATCAAAGTTAGAAAGGTTCTGACATAGTACAATAACAGAGGCCATGCAATGTAAACATATATCAAAACATCACATTTCAAGCTGGGTGCAGTGGTGCACTCCTGTATTCCCAATTACTCAGGAGGCTGAAGCAGGAGGATTGTTTGAGCCCAGAAATGAAAATTCAGCCTGGACAACATAGTGAGATCTCATCGAGAGAGAGAGAGAGAGAGAGAATCACTTTATACCTCATGAATATATAATATATATTTTATTTTTAAAAAGAAAATTTAAAAAAATGCAGGTCATGGATCCAGAACTCAGAATGTAGGTAAATTAATAAGAAACTAGAAAGAAAAGAGAATCTTTCTTAGTGATTTCAACTGGCTCTGTAGGAAACCACCCAAGTGTTCATTGTCTCCAAAGAGCTAAACCTTGCCTCAGAAAAATGACCTTCTCCTATCTTTCCTGCTGCAGCAAGAACCTCTGGTTTAACCAATTAGGTAAGTCATTTATATGACACTCAATCTGAATTATTCTGTCTGTCTCTCTATCTATCAATTTATCTATCTATCTATCTATCTATCATCTTTAGGGAAAAAGTATATGGCATGCACAGTATGATAACAAAAGAGTCATCTTCTATACAATATTAAACATAACTATTGAAAAGTTAAAAACTCAAGCCTTCAGTCTAGGGTTTGATTTTCATGATCCAAAGCAGCATTCTTGACTGATTGTTTTTCCTTGCGTTGATTCATATTTGTCTGAGTTAATTTGATTGGCTCTTTTGGAATTGCATAAGACACTTCTTCATTGACCCAAATGATCTGTTTGTTGATTTTATTCAGACTAACATATAACTTAATTGACTAAATTTTTGCCTTTCTCAAATGGTGTGGTGATTACATAGACTCAACCTGTATGTGTGAGAAGTTTTTAAGTATGCTTTCATTAGCCTGAGACTAGTTTTCCTGAAACCTTGTAAAGTACGGAGCACTTCAGGAGCAGAGAGAATAAATACCTTGGGTGATGCCCATTGTAAATCTCACGGTCTGGAGGGAATCTTGTGGCCAATATGAGCCTCGTCGGATGTCAGGCTTTCCAAAAGTAGAAGTGGAAGGCTCCTGTTTGTCTAACTCCTGCTGTTCCCCTGACTATCACTATGTTGTTCATATTGTTTTCAGAACTCACAGCTTAAAGAACCACCTTGCTTTTCTTAGAACTTTGGGGGTGGACCTTACTCCTTTTTACTGTTTTTTTTTTTTTTCAAATTGCATGTGGATTCTACTGTATTTAGCATAACTCAAGCTTAACATTTGAACATGTTTCATAGCCAATAGCTTTGCACATCCTCCGTGATTGCATACTGTGTTTCAGACACAGATGTAGGACATACAACTGATGTGGCCATCACTAATGTCAATACTGACCCTTGCTCTGTGCTTTGGGCCCTAAGTAGAGCTAGGTCCATGTAGTAGTCTAGTGCCCTCTTGTGGCTTTCAAACTAAGAGTCTTGAGCTACTTTGTAGAATTAGAGCTATTTGTAGAATCACAAGTTTGAGAAGACCACTGTGAAGTTACGTCCTGCCTTCTCTCCCTTAGTAATACTACCCACCTCCTGCAAAGCACAGTCAGTGATGGGAGACATGTTCTACTCTGAGCTAAGTAAAACACTTTGGAATGTGGAGATCAGGGTATTGGAGTTTAATAGAGACCTTTAGAACTTACTATACTGTGGATACATAGCATATGACAAATAAATGTTAACTGAAATTCCTTTGCCAAATTGGCGATACCTCCCAGTTTTTCCATTCACTCTTAAACTTATTCATTCAACCATTTCTCCAATGGCATGATTTCAAATAATTTGATATGTTTAATCTGAAGGCAAGAGAATTATAAGGAATATAACAAATGATCTCAAAAGTTTGAAGATCTGTAATGTGACCAAATCAAGTATCCTACATGGCTCCAGAGAGACACACATTAAGGTTGTAGATGTTGGTTAGACATAAGGAAGAACTTTTTAGTGACTGCAATTGTAGAACCCTGAAACATGTCTGGGAATAAGCTTCTCATTGCACTGAAACAGTTTAGCAGGGATGGATTAATTTTTGAAATAGACATTTTAAAGAGAAGTTTCCCCCATGGACTAATTGATCTTTGATAAAAATCTTAGATTTTTAGAATCTAAGATTTTGTCTTTTATTAAAAATCTAAGATTTTAATAAAGATGTTTTAGATTTTTACTCTACAAATGTATTTAAGAAACAGCACAGCTTCCTTTGACTAGTCAATTAAGTCCCACAGCTAAGCAGTCCTAAGGAGCAGAAAAAAATAACTATTGGGTACTAGGCATAGTACCTGAGTGACAAAATAATCTGTACAACAAATCCCCATGACATGAGTTTACCTATATAACAAACCTGCACATGTACCCCCAAACCTAAAAGTTTAAAAAAGTCTTCTCTAATGTTTAATATGAAACTTTCCCATATGAACATTGCAAGTTCGTAACTACCATCTCCATTTCTAGGAAATCAAAATGTGTGTGTGTGTGTATGTGTGTGTGTGTGTGTACAGGTGTATGTTTACCCAAACCCATTTTTATAACCTATCTGGTTTTGATTTTCTAGATTGTAATAGGACTTTTGACATTTTCTTCAAAACCTGACATTTTGTCACTTAACTGCTTTTCATTTTCAGCAAGCCTTTTACATTGATGTCTAATTGTGTATAATGGCCAATTACACACTGGAAAAAATATGCATATTTTCTTGATTCTGGTTATATGACATACGATGAGTATGTTCATACATATTTATTAAAGCAGTTATTCATTCATAGCACAGAAAAAAAAAGAGTCAAAGACTTAATTTGAGGAGGTTATTAATGAAACATAAGAACTTAGTTTTGTCACCCCAAGTTGCAGGGACAATGAAAGCCACTGTCTCTTAGTTCACATCAGCCTAAGCTGCAGGACAGAGGAGATGACTTATGCTTCTTTCCAGGATAATTTCTTGCTCTTTTAAAGAAGTAGAATGATGTTACAAGTATGGATTGATTGGATTTCAATAGCTGCTATTGTTTTGGTTATTTTTCATATTTAGTCAATACAATCTTCTCTATGCTTTTTGAAAAATCTGTACTGTAAACCTTAGAGGGGAAACAGTGAATCCACCATGTCTTGCAGAGGTCCAAAACCAAGTTAAAACCAGAAGACATTGGGTCTTCAGCCTTTGGACCTGAAGGTGGAAGGTGGGTTAGAGAACTGCCTCCCCCATGTTCTCCCTTTCTTCCAGTGGCTTCATCACTCATATTACATTGAGACTGGGGTGGGGAGTGGTTTGAGAGTTTTCCAGAGAGAAAGCTGATTTGTCCTTATGAGGCTAAAACTTTAAAGGTCTTGGGGTTCAAGAAAAGTTCAGGTCCAGGATCCAAAGTGGTTTGAGATTTCCTGCTGTTCTTCCTCACAGTAGTTCCACGACCCCTCATCTTGGCAGAAGGGCCAATGGCCTATGTCACAGCCTTGCTGACAGCCCTGGGCTACAACAGTAGAATTCTTGCCCCTTTCTATCTCTGTGGGAGAGACACACTGGATTGTCACCAGCCTGTGAAATAAACCACCCACCTGGTCCATGGAACCATTTCAAGGCCAGAAAAGCCAGCCTTACTCAGCTGTGCCATATGGGAAAGAAGAAACAGTGTTTTTCCCCATATGGATTTGTCACACATTAATAAGAGGCATTTGCTCTCAGTCTCAGCCAAATGCCTTGGTTCTTAAAACACATGAGAAGACGTGCTTGACTTAGCTTGCCAGAGAATTAGATATGTACTTCATAAAGTGAATCTAAACTAAAACTGTGTTGGGCTATTATGTCCCTACCTCATTGGAGAGACATCCCTGCAAATGGACAGCTAATCTCTTTAATGAGCAAAATACCCAAAGGCTCTTCTGGGGAAAGAGTCCAGCATTTAACTGCTTCTTGCTGCACAGCTCTGGAACACAAAATTTTAGAGCAGAAAAGGACCTTGGAGATCATGAATTGCCCCCTCTCCCTTTCCACCTCATTTACCATGTAAAAACTGAGGCCTCAAAAGGAAAGTGACTTGTTCAAGAGCACTCGTCTGTGTTGTGGCCTATAGGACTCTTACCCAGGTCTTTTCACTCTTAACCCTCTTTTTCTTTTCTTTCTTTTTTTTAGGGGTTTTCTTTACATATATATATACTTTAACTTCTGAGGTACATGTGTAGAATGTGCAGGTTTGTTACATAGGTATACACGTGCTATGGTGGTTTGCTGCACCCATCAACTTGTCACCTATATTAGGTATTTCTCCTAATGCTATCCCTCCCCCAGCCCCCCAGCCCCCGACAGGCCCTGGTGTGTGATGTTCTCCTCTCTGTGTCCATGTGTTCTCATTGTTCATTTCCCACTTATGAGTGAGAACACACAGTGTTTGGCTTTCTGTGCTTGTGTTAGTTTGCTGAGAATGATGGTTTCCAGCTTCATCCATGTCCCTGCAAAAGGCATGAACTCATCCTTTTTTATGGCTGCATAGTATTCCATGGTGTATATGTGCCACATTTTCTTTATCCATCTATCATTGATGGGCATTTGGGTTGGTTCCAAGTCTTTGCTATTGTGAATAGTGCTGCAATAAACATTCGTGTGCATGTGTCTTTATAGTAGAATGATTTATAATCCTTTGGGTATATACCCAGTAATGGGATTGCTGGGCCAAATGGTATTTCTAGTTCTAGATCCTTGAGGAATCGCCACACTGTCTTCCACAATGATTGAACTAGTTTACACTCCCACCAACAGTGTAAAAGCGTTCCTATTTCTCCACATCTTCTCCAGCATCTGTTGTTTCCTGACATTTTAATGATTGCCATTCTAACTGGTGTGAGATGGTATCTCATTGTGGTTTTGATTTGCATTTCTGTAATGACCAGTGATGATGAGCTTTTTTTCATATGTTTGTTGGCTGCATAAATGGCTTCTTTTGAGATGTGTCTGTTCATACCTTTGACCACTTTTTGATGGGGTTGTTTTTTTCTTGTAAATTTGTTTGAGTTCTTTGTAGATTCTGGATATTATCCCTTTGTCAGATGGATAAATTGCAAAAATTTTTTCCCATTCTGTAGGTTACCTGTTCACTCTGATGATAGTTTCTTTTGCTGTGCAGAAGCTCTTTAGTTTAATTAGATTCCATTTGTCAATTTTTGCTTTTGTTGCCATTGCTTTTGACGTTTTAGTCATGAAGTCTTTGCCCAAGCCTATGTCCTGAATGGTATTGCCTAGGTTTTCTTCTAGGGTTTTTATGGTTTTAGGTCTATGTTTAAGTCTTTAATCTATCTTGAGTTAATTTCTGTGTAGGGTGTAAGGAAGGGATCCAGTTTCAGCTTTCTGCATGTGGCTAGCCAGTTTTCCCAACACCATTTATTAAATAGGGAATCCTTTACCCATTGTTTGTTTTTGTCAGGTTTGTCAAAGATCAGATGGTTGTAGATGTGTGGTGTTATTTCTGAGGCCTCTGTTCTGTTCCATTGGTCTATATGTCTGTTTTGGTATGAGTACCATGCTGTTTTGGTTACTGTACCCTTGTAGTATAGTTTGAAGTCAGGTAGCATGATACCTCTGGCTTTGTTCTTTTTGCTTAGGATTGTCTTGGCTATACAGGCTCTTTTTTGGTTCCATATGAAATTTAAAGTAGTTTTCTCCAATTCTATGAGAAAGTCAATGGTAGCTTTATGGGAATAGCATTGAATCTATAAATTACCTTGGGCAGTATGGCCATTTTCACAATATTGATTCTTCCTATCTATGACCATGGAATGCTTTTCCATTTGTTTGTGTCCTCTCTTTTTCCTTGAGCAGTGGTTTGTAGTTCTCCTTGAAGAAGTCCTTCACATCCCTTGTAAGTTGGATTCCTAGGTATTTTATTCTCTTTGTAGCAATTGTGAATAAGAGTTCACTCATGATTTGGCTCTGTTTGTCTGTTATTGGTGTATAGGAATGGTTGTGATTTTTGCACATTGATTTTGTATCCTGAGACTTTGCTGAAGTTGCTTATCAGTTTAAGGAGATTTGGGGCTGAGATGATGGGATTTTCTAAATATACAATCATGTCATCTGCAAACAGAGACAATTTGACTTCCTCTTTTCTGTGGGATCGGTGGTGATATCCCCTTTATCATTTTTTATTACATCTATTTGATTCTCCTCTGTTTTCTTCTTTATTAGTCTGGCTTTCACTAAATCAGGGTTAGTGGCCATATTCAGCTCCTCAAGAGAGTAGGTTGGGTTAGATGATTAAATATAAATGTGAAGTCTTAGATGCTCAGCCAGCTAAAAACCTATAAAGGCAAAGGATACAGAACAGTACACAAAACCAAAGTTGAACCCTTGAGATACAGGAGTGGATGTCATCACCTCTGTACCTTATTCAGAGTTGCTTAGTCTTGTGATCTCATAGAACCCCACCACCTGGGCTCCTCCCCACTCCTCCTTCCACCAGATGTGTGTGGTCACTGGGAGAGAAAAACGGGTTCCTGGATCAAGCTTTGAGGGTATAGAATCTCTAGTTACATAAAATCGATCTATCCTGAAGGAGACAGCACTTTCTGCTACCTGTCCCCATGATAGGGAAGACAGAGTCAAAGTAGAGAGTAGGTAAGAGAGGAATTAAGTCCATCCTCTGAGGTGGCACTTCTAGGTTTTTTGCCTTTATTTGGTGTCTTCCTCGGGAGCTCATTAATTGCTGAGGTATAGTTGATGTTGTATGAACTCACTCACCTATTGATACAATTGGAAGATGAAGGTAAACAGCTAGTGTACCAAGGAGCTGGTGTCCATCTATGACAACCTTATTAGAAGGATGTAGCTGTGCTGATAATTGAGCCCTCACTAAAGTGATGCTTTAATATGTGAAATAATGACAGCTTCTTATGGGAATTTTGTCTTGGGAGCAAAAGAATGATAAAATTATAGCACCTCATTTTTTCAAGTTCCCTCTGCTTCTCTCACTTCTAAAAATGTAGCTTGAGGAGGTTAAGTAAATAACTTGTACCAAGGCCACACACTTAGTTCAGAGCTGCAACGTGCATCCAGGGCTCTCTGTCCCTGCTGCTTACAAAGAAGATGAGTTGGCAATCAGTGTAAAAATAGAGACACTAATTGAATCAAGATGATATGTCATTTAGAGGTGAAGTAGAATGGAAAGAGAGTTGGCCTAAAATTTAATTTTGAAACAGGCATTACTCCCTGCAAAAATTCATGGATTTGAAGAAACCTGGTCTAAGATTGTATTTATCAAATATTAAGGTGCATAGGAATCACCTGTAGATTCTAATTTAGTAGGTCTAAGGTGAGGCCTAAACTTTGCCTTTCCAACAAGCTTCCAAGTTATGATGAATCTACTAGTCTACACTGTACACTTTGGGTAGTAAGGTCTTAAGATACGCTAAGAGAGCATAAAAGAGACAGCACATAGTCACTGGAGAGCAAATCATTCCTAGACTGTTGGCAACAACCTCAACACATTCAGCTGGTTGTGTGACTACATAGGCCCATGGAGAGGGTGCCATATTGTCTCTCCCAGCTACTGCTTTCTTTGCCTAAGCTCCAAGGCCCTGTGCCTGATATATAGAAAGGATCAGTCAATCGAAGCTGAAAAAGGGGCATATTTCCACTTCAAGAAACTCAGCTTTGATCAGGCATTTCTAAAAGTGATGGGAAAAAAGGATTTGGGAAAAGTAAGTGAAAATAGACTTGGCTTGCTCATCTGTTTTTCAATGGTGAGAAACAGCAGCAACCGTGATTAGACATGGCTCATTGGCTTCATGAAATCAGACATCAACAAAGGGCTTTGTTCACAGTACCTAAAAGACAGGACTGTGAGCACACCTGAAATTTTGCAACGCTCTTAAGACTTGAGTCAAGAAGTGGGAGCTGTGGCTCATGGGCTAATAGAATCCAATGCATTTCAGGTGGCATACTGAAAAGTAGAAAGAAAAAAGAAACTGAAACACATCAAAAGGCTAATTATGATTGTCTTTGAGTGGATGCACTTTGTATGTCTTTATTTTTTGACATGAGCTTTTATTTAGTTGTCATCATTCCTCATATATAATGATTATACTTTTTTCCCACTTAGAAATGTAATTTGGGAATTCCTGTAAGCATAGTTCTAAGTGGTGCATACTATTTTATTGAATGAATATAGCCAAGATGCCTGGCAAAGGGAAATGTATTAAACGATTATTTGTCTCCAATTTTTTGCTCTTTAAATTGACATTCTAATTAACATCTTTGTGTAAGACACTTTGGAAATTCCACAGGGGGAACTGATGGAGTTTAAGAAAATGAGCCTAGTGTTTACTAAAGTTCTAAGAGGTTGTCTTGTTCAATGCCTTACTGTACTCCTCATGAAAATGGTGGCAGAGCTGCAATTTGAGCTTGCATGAGCCTATGCCCCTGTTCTTGGAAGATACAGATCATCAGCTGTCCTTGGTTGAAGGTCCTCCAGGTTCTGGAATCCTAAGAGTAATACAATGCTCACCTTTTTTTCCTTTTCATCACCTCTAGTGCCTCTTATTAGCTAGCATGCAGGTAAAAGGATGTGGCAAAATGTACAAATTCAGGAACATGTTAACTATCATGCCAGCTCCACCTCATTCTATCTGAAAGAACTTGAACATGAAACATAACCTCTCAGACCTCATTTTATTTATTCATTAAAAAATTATCTTATTCATCTTGCAGGATACTTGTGAAGAATAAATGAAAGAGAATTTGGCTGCATCTGGAATTGTTCCCAACTGCATAAAGTGCACCTAACATAGCATCTATCTTA
Organism: Pongo abelii; assembly: GCF_028885655.2. Lineage (NCBI taxonomy): Eukaryota > Metazoa > Chordata > Mammalia > Primates > Hominidae > Pongo > Pongo abelii. The sequence goes on from NC_071996.2 coordinate 120,594,975, forward strand.
GATCTTAGAGGATGTTCTTGAAGATTAAAGGGCAGTGCGCTTAAAGAGCTGACCCTTATCCTTTTCTTCCACTTTCTTACACCGCAGATTTCTTCTCATTTGTTCACACACATCTTCATTATAAACAAACCAACACAAAGTAGCTGAATGAAACAGCAAAATCACTAAAATCCATGTTTCATTGAACATTGTAGGACACAGACTGACTTGTTCTCTCAAGAGGTTATTCAACATGTCTTTTTACAATATTTAATAGTGTTATTTGATAACAACAGTTTTTTTAACTTAGATACTTCTTTCTCCATTCCAAATAGATTCTGACCTATCACAGTGTAGAATGTCACTACATTTTTCTTATTATTTGAGCTTTTCTAAGCAAGGTGATTCTGCAACAGATCTTTAAACAGCTTTCCAACAGTGCAATTAAACAATCTCACCAAAAAAAAAAAAGTTAATGTTAAGTGTATAAGATAATGGACAGGTTAATTTGCTTGGTTTACTTTCCCACAATATATGCATATTTTAAAACATCATGTTTTACACCATAAATATACACAGCTTTTATTTGTCAGTTAAAAAATCCCAAAAACAAAAAACGTAATAATAATCACTTCAAGTGATTTTCTTTCTCTTTTTTTTTTTTTTTTTTTGCAGCCCCTGGATAGAATATCAAGGTGATTTCCTTTTCTGTAAAATAAAGAAAATAATAGTATGTAACTTATAAGATTGTTTTTAGTTTTAAAAGATGTAATATGTGTAAAGTACTCCACACAGGGCTTAATGCATAAAAAGTACTATCAAAAATACTCATTATTAATACTGTTTTGTCCCTATGTCTTCTCCTCTTTCAGATATCAAAAACCTTAGAGATTTTAATTCACTATTGCATGCTTTTTTAAAAAGTGTCACTGCAAAGCTTATAGGTTCATGTACTGGCAGGCATACCTCAGAGATATTGTGAGCTCAGTTCCAGACCACCACAATAAAGTGAATATCACAATAAAGTGAGTCACATAATTTTTTGGTTTCCTAGTACATATAAAAGTTATGTTGACACTGCACTGTAGTCTATTAGGTGTGGAATAGCATTATGTCTAAAAGACAATGTACATAACTTCATTAAACATACTTTATTGCTATTATATGCGGCATAATTTTATTACAACATATTTTATGGCTAAAAATGCTTATGATCATCTGATTATCTATTATGACCTTCAGCAAGTCATAATCTTAAACTTTTTGCTGGTGAAGGGTCTTGCTTCAATGTTGAGGCTGCTGGCTGCTAAGGGTGGTGTTTGCTAAAGGTTGAGGTGGCTATGGTAATTTCCTAAAAAGAGGCAACAATGATGTTTACCACATTAATTGACTCGTGCTTTTATGAAAGATTTCTCTATGATATGTAATGCTGTTTGATAGCATTTTGTCCTCTGTAGGACTTCTTTCAAAGTTTCAAATCCACTGGTTGAGTGTTGAAAAAAAATAAAGTTTCAAAGAGTCAATTCTCTTAAACCCTGCTACTGCTTTACAAACTAATGTTATGTAATATTCTAAATCCTTTGATGTCATTTCAACAACATTCATAGTGTTTTCACCAGGAGTAGATTCCATCTCAAGAAACAACTTTCTTTGGTCATCCATAAAAAGTAACTCCTCATTCATTCAAATTTGATCATGAGATTGCAACAATTCTGTCACATCTTCAGGTTTTACCTCTAATTCTCTTGCTATTTCCACCACACCTTCAGTTACTTCCTCCACTGAAGTCTTGAACCACTCAAGGTTGTCTATGAAGGTTGGAATCAGCTTCTTTTGAACTTCTGTTAAGGTTGCTATTTTGACATTTTCCCATGAATCATGAATTTATTAAGTTCACATTTATTAACAATTCACCATCTAGAATGGTGAATTTTTGCCAGGGAGTTTTCAATTTCCTTTTCCCAGATTCATCACAGGAATCACTATCTATGGCAGCTATAGCCTTATGAAATGTATTTCTTAAATAATAAGACTTGAAAATCAAAATGACTCCTTAGACTATGGCTGCAGAATGCATCTTGTGTTAGCAGTCTCTGTCAGAGCTCTTGAATGACCAGGTGCATTGGCAATGAGCACGAATAATTTGAAAGGTTGTTTGTTTTTTTCTGAGCAGTAGGTCTCAACAGTGGGCTTAAAATATGCAGTAAACCATGCTGTAAACCATGCTGTCATCCAGGCTTTGTTGTTTCATTTATAGAGCATAGACACAGTAGATTTTAAGGACCCTAGGCTTTTCAGAAAGGTCAGTGAGCACTGGCTTCAACTTTAAGTCACCAGCTGCATTAGTCCCTAATAAGCTAGAGTCCTTTGAAGTTTTGAAGCCAGGCATTGACTACTCTTCTCTCGTTACGGAAGTCTTAGATGGGATCTTCTTCCAATATAAGGCTGTTTTGTCTGTATTGAAAATGTCTTTTTTAGTTTCACTACCTTCAATTATCTTAGCTAGATCTTCTGGATAACTTGATGTAGCTTCACCTTGCTCTTTTATATCATGGAGATGGCTTCTTTCCTCATAAACCTTATGAACCAACCTCTGATTACTTCCAATTTCCATCTACAGCTTCCTCAACTCGCTCAGCCTTCATAGATTGAAGAGAGTTAGGCCTTGCTCTGGATTAGGCTTTGGCTTAAGGGGGTGTTGTGGCTGGTTTGATCTTCTATTCAGACCACTGCAACTTTCTCCATATCAGCAATAAGGGTGTTTCGCTGTTATGATTTTGTATTCACTGGAGTAGCACTTTCAATTTTCTTCAAGAATTTTGTCTTTGCATTCACAACTTGGCTAATTGTTTGGTACAAGAAGCCTAATTTTCACCTTATGTCAGCTTTTGACATGCCTTCTTTAATTGTTTGGTACAAGAAGCCTAATTTTCACCTTATGTCAGCTTTTGACATGCCTTCTCATTAAGCTTAATCATTTCTAACTTTTGATTTGAACTGAGAGATGTGCAACTCTTCCTTTAACAGGAACCCTTAGAGGTCATTGTAGGGTTATTAGTTGGCTTAATTTCAATATTGCTGGGTCTCAGGGAATAGGAAGTCCAAGGAGAGGGAGAGAGATGAGGGAATGGCATTTAGGTGAAGGAGTTGGAACACACATAACATTTATTAAGTTCACTGTCCTATATGGATATGGTTCATGGTGCCCCAAAACAATTTCAGTGGTAGTACCAAAGATCACCCATAATAGATATAGTAATAATGAAAAAGTTTGAGATATTAGGAGAATTACCAAAATGTGACACAAAGATATGAAGCGAAGCGAGTTCATAGTCCTGGAAAAAAACAGGGTATATAGATTTGCTGGTTGTGGGGTTGCCACAAACCTTCAATTTGTAAAATATTCAAGATATGTCAAGTGCAATAAAGTGAAGCACCATAAAATGAGCTATGCCTTTTGTTATTTTTGAGAAAGAAGTGCCAGGTTTAGGCTTATTTGAATTGCCACAACAATAAAACCCAAAACGCAATTATGTCTGTTTTTGCTTAGACTGATGATCAATGGTTATTCCCAGTTTACTGTTCTCATAGGGGAAGTGCTGTCAACTTTGCTATCAAGTTCAACATTATGTTCTCAGCAACAATACTGTGTCTATCAAAACCTTTGGGGGGTGCTATGGTTTGAATGTGTCCTCCCGAAAGCATGTGTTGACAACTTAATCCCCAATGAAACAGTGTTGAGAGATAGGGCCTAATAGGAGGTAGTTTGGGTCATGAGGGTTCTGCCTTCATTAATAAATTAATGTGGATTATAAAAGGGTCCAAGGCTGTGCATTTGGCCCACCCCCACAACCATCTCTATCTCTACCTCTTTCTCTCCTTTCCGCCTTCGGCCATGGCATGATGCAGCAAGAAGGCCCTTACTAGATGCTGGTGCTCCTCAATCTTGGACTTCTCAGCCTTCAGAACTATGAGAAATAGATCTCAGATCTTTATAAATTACCCAGTCTCAGGTAGTCTGTTATAGCAGCATAAAACTGACTAAGGCAAGGGGTTTCTTATTCCCATGCTTCTCTTTCACTGTCTTGTGTGTTTTCGCTTCTTTCAGGCATATCCTTTAAGCCATCTGTTTTTAATTACTGATCTATGTTCCAGTTCAAATCTACTTTAATTTTTTTTCATTTTTAAAGGTAGATAAATCATGACAGTAACATAACTAACAGCTTTCCACACATTTGAGTTATCAAGGAAATTGCTAGGCTAAGAAAAAATATATACATATGCATACATCTATAAGCAACACATTAAATCAAGTACAATCCTGGCAGGAAGCTAAAAGGATTCATGAAAGCCAGTGGTATTTTTGTTTTTGTTTGTTTTTCAGTCAAATGTAAAGAAAAACAAATGCTGGTTTGCACAATGAGAAACTCAAAATGTGTTTAGACATGTTACAAACACACACATACAATCAGCTGATCAGGTGTATCAGTTAGCTATTGGTACATAACAAATCACCCCAAAACCTAGTGGCTTAAAACAACAACCATTATTTAGCTCTTTATTCTGTGGATTGGTAATTTGTGTTGGGCTTAGTTGAATAGTACTGCTGGTCTTGCTTGGGATCTCTCACAATGTTGCAGTCAAATGGAGGCCCAACTGGGACATTGAGAATTTTCTCCTTTCCATATATTCTTAAGTCCTCTCCTCTCCATCTGGCCTCTCCACATGGTCTTTCCACATGGTCTCTCCAGCAGGGTAGTTGGACTTCTGACATGATGGCTCACGGTTTGCAAAAGTGTGAGAATAGAAGCTGCCAGGGCTTCTTAATGGCTAGATTCAGAAGTCCTACATTGTCACTTCTGCTGTATTTCACTGGCTAAAGCAAGTCATAGACTAGCCCAGGTTCAGTGTGGAAGTGGAACACATAAGAGCATGAATACCAAAAGGCATGGTTCACTGGGGCCATTTTTGGAAACTAAAAATCACATTCTCTATATTGAGCTAAAATTTGTCTTTGTTTTCTCTTGATTCTCTCTACATTCTGTGTAACATGGAATAGATCCATTTTATGTGACAGGCTTTCAGATGATTTGAAATAGCTCTGATACTTCCCTTACCACCAAATATCTACGTTAAATGTTCCCAGTTTTATCAAACACACCTTACATGACACAGTTTCAAATTTTCTAATCACTATGGTCATTCTCATATGGAGTCTGCCACAGTTTATCAATGTCCAAATAAAAGAGTGGCACTGGGCACTGAGCAGAACTGTTTAAGATGAAAGGACAGTATGTAGTAGACAGAATAATGTCCCCCACCCAAGATATCCAAGCCCTAATCTCTGGAACCTATAACTATTTGGCCTTATACAGCAACAGAACTTTGCATATGCCATTAAGGTTATAGACCACGAGAGGAGGCAGGTTATCCTGGATAATCTAGGCAGACACAATCTAATCACATGAGTTCTTAAAAGCAGAAAATCTTTCCTAGTGACAAAAAGAGAGATGTGGTGATGGAAGAAGGGTCAGAGAGACATGGTATGAGAAAGACTCCACCTTCCATTGGTGGCTTTAAAGATGGAAGAAGATGGCCTTGAGCCAAGGAACACGGCTTCCTTTAGAAGCCTGAAATGGTCCTTATCATATAGCCAGCAAGAAAATGGGGACTTTGGTGCTTTAAACCCAAGGAATGGAATTCCACCAACAACCAGAACTAGCAGGAAATGAATTCTCCCATACAGCCTCTAGAAAATAATGCGGTCTGCCAACACCTGGATTTTAGTTCAGTGAGACCTGTACTGGACTTCTGACCTTCAGAACTATACAAAAAATAATAATTTTGTGTTGTCTTAAACCACTAAATTTGTGGTCTTTTGTTAAGGCAGCAACAGAAAACTAATACCGTACTCCATGATCTCTTTTGAGCAGGAAGATAATTAAGGCATCCTATATTTTGGAGAGGAATCTGACCTAGGCGTGCCTCAGCTTTGCTGGCAACAGCATTGTTGATTCATGTGGAGCTTATATTCAACAAAAACACAAAGTCTTTTTCACATAAGCAGCTGTGATTGGGAATGTTTTACCCTTTAATAATCAAATGCAAAATGGTACATTTAGCTCAGTTCATTTTCATCATGTTAGATTCAGTCTATCATTCTAGCCTGTCAAGATATTTTGGAATCTGGTTTCTGTCATCCAAATATTTCAGCCATCCCCTCCCAGTTCTGGGTCATTTCAACATCTGACCTGCCCCATCACTGAACATGACCTGCAGGTTCCTTCTGACATCCTGGGGCGACGCTGTTCCCTCCACTCTAGTGCTCATGTGTTGAACTCCCACTTCTTATGGAAAGCCTGTGTATTTTCAAAGTGCAGCTCAAATTCCATGTCTTTCTAGAACCTTGCCTGATAACACCAACGGGAAGTGCTTTGTCCCCACTTCTACTCCATATGAGTTTCTCATTTGCACCGTTGATATGGTAAAAATTGATTTATATGGTAACTATCTGTTTACATATCTTTTCTCTTCAATTGTAGGCCTTTTGAAGACAAGGCTTGTCTTTTTCAATTTTTATATCCCCTAAAGCCACTGGCATCATGCCTAGTACAGAACAGGTGCTTTATGGAAAATAATAATCCATTTAGCAAGTCCTAATTGAGCCAAGATGTAGTACTCTAAAGCATTCATGTTTACTTTAAATGGGTTGAGAAAAATACATATGCAAGCAAGTACATCATTGCAAATAAGAAATTTGATGCACAAGCAGAGGTTCTTTTTGGGAAAAATTATGACTTAGAGCAGTATGTGTGTACTTCATTGCTTGTGAGAATGCAATGTCATATGCCTGAAATTATAAGGCTACTATATCTTGGGCTGTCTAAATTGGGCTTTAACTCAAGCACCTAGCATGACACCTAAGACGGAGAACACATTTAATCCATTTGGCAATTTGTTTAACTGTGATTTGTTAAAGGACCAACTCAGCCATTTGTCTCACATTCATTCAGCATCATTTCAATGCCATCGGCAATGTCAGCACCAAGCTTTAAGCGTAGATGGATAATGAATCAGTTAGGATAACATCATCTGTCAACTATAGAAACCCCCAAATCAAATTGACCGAAGTTGAAGGATGTTTGTAGATAATACAAAAAGAAATCCAGAAGGAGGCCAATTTTAGGGTGGGCTCTTCAATCACTAAATAATATCATAAAGACCTCTTTACTTCTATCGTAAGAGTCTTTGTATTTTCTGACCTGCTATGCTCCAGCTAACTCCTCTCAGGGTCCCAAGAAGACTGCCTCATTTCAGCCACGGCACCTTTTGGCAGAACAAGAGGCTGCATCATGAAGTAAATGGAAGGATCTTTTCCACAAACCTCCCAAAAGACTTCCTTCCATCTATTAGTGCTAACCAAAAGTGGAGGCACATCCCCACTCAAAACCAATCGCTGGCCAGGCAAAGGAATCACCATGCTTGTGATGTGAAACATATGGTTTCGTGGAGAAGGGTATAATTCCCAATCCACCACGGGTTCTGTTAGAAAGAAACAAGGGGGTGAAATGCTGAAAAGGCAACCAACAAAATCTACAGTCACCAATGCCAGTAACTGAACCCAAACTATATATATTCCTTTTTTTAATATAATTTCTATGTTTCTTGCTGTTCCCTTCTCTGAGTCAGCCATGCTTTTGTTAAACTATGTTGAGAAGTTAAAACTTACTGGTATCATATCAATATTAATTACTTTTATCCTAAAGTGGAAAAACACACAAATACACACAGACATACACAATTGCTGTTTGCCAATCTCATTCTTGCCATAGTTTTTGAAAATGAAAAAATCTTCGTCAGTTGCCAACCTCTTGAGTTTCCATCCTGTGTCAGAATTTATTCCTCTGGCTTCCAAGTAGAGAATGACGGCTTATGGCTCAGATGAAGCCCTTGAAATTGGGATCACTTAATGGAAACAGACATTTACCCTTCCAGATAGAGTCAAAATGTTTAGCCCACAACTGAAATTTAACTTCTTTTCATAATTTTCAGAGTCTGCAAAATGGAATGTAAGTTTAAGGAAATGCCCTTGAAACATTTTTTTTTTTTTTTTTTTTTTGGCAAAGAAAGAAATGCAAGAGATTCCTTTACTATTTTTAAATTTCTAAAAAAGTGTCTCTTTTATTTTAACAATTAAATCAATAAGCCAATCTTTACTATCCTTAAATCAAACCACTAGCTTGCATTTGCAAACACATTGTATACTTTTTAAATCACTTTTATATTATTTGATATTTGGTTCTCAAAATAGCCATATAAGGTAGGTGGAACCAGTCTTGTTATCGCTGTAAATGGGAAAAGTGAGTTTCAGAGATGTTAACTGACTTGACTTGAAGTCATACAACATGGTAGTGGCAAAGCATGGCCTGGTGGTGAGCTATTATAATTCTTAAACTATATTTCCCTAATCACAAGTAGTCATATGATAATGTGTTCTCCTTTTTTTTTTTCCAATCATTTGAGTGAACAGATCAAATATCAAAAAGAACCTCCAACTTGTGGGAATTAGGAAATTCCACAGAGGATTATCAAAGTTATAGTAACTACCTTTCCTATTGGTAGGTATGAGTATTGAAAATAGTCACTTGAGGCCAGGCGCGGTTCCTCACACCTGTAATCCCAGCACTTTGGGAGGCCAAGGTGGGTAGATCACCTGAGGTATGGAATTCAAGAGCAGCCTGACCAACATGGTGAAACCCTGTGTCTACTAAAAATACAAAAATTAGCCAGGCATGGTTGCACATGCCTGTAATCCCAGCTACTCGGGAGGCTGAGACAGGAGAATCACTGGAACCCAGGAGGCGGAGGTTGCAGTGAGCCGAGATCTTGCCATTGCACTCCAGCCTGGGCAAAAAGAGTGAAACTCTATCTCAAAAATAAAATAAAGAAAATAATCACTTGAAAAAGAGAGGGTCATTTGAGAGGGTCATTTCACTCTTGTTTAGAGGGAAAGGATAATTTTAAGGGTCCCATTTGAATCTAAGTTTTGCATGTTGAGTCTTTGAATGAGATGAATGCATACTACAGGGGAAAGTCTGCAGTCTCACTTCCTATGAGGCTATATGTGTTGGATCTTTGACTTGTGCACATTAAGGTGGGCGTTTCCTTTCTTTCTTCCTTCCATCTAATCATTTCCTGGCTATGTGTGCAATTCTGGAGCCACTTTCATACTGCAGAAGTTCAACCTGCGGATCTTTGGAAACGGGCCTTGATTCTCCTTTGCTGTTTTAGCAGCTTGTGCCCTCATCGCCAAGAATCCTTATTCATTCACTCTAAGTTATAGTTTCCACATGAAGTCACCTGATTTGCAATGAGTGTCTTTCTGCAGTAATTAGCTCCCCACTCAGGGAGAACACAGCTGCACATTAAGTCCAGTTGATCCAACATCAACACATGGCTCACTGCTGCACGGCAGACATGAGCTTCCTACTGAACCTATAAGCAAATACATGGATCCATTTTCTTCCCCAGAAATCAGCCTGAATATAGCCTCCTGTTTTTCAAGACATGGAATGTGCTGGCAGCACCAAAGCCGAGGGTATTCTTGGTTTCTGATCTATTTCCCCTCCCCTCTTTTCCCATCTATGTTTGCTTAGAAGACATATCATGTCATGAGCAGTGCCTGCTCTTTGCAGACTTTCCTTTGGGGTTGTTATTGTTATTAATATTAATATTTTAAATCTCTGGTAGCAGTTGGCTCTGGTGCCTTTTGTGCATTTGGAGAAGCGTATAGAGAGGCAGGCAGATTGGCCCCACCTCATGGAGATGTCAGGGGAAGAAGGACTCAGGGGGCACAGGACACTCTGAATTTCACCTGCTGTGCTCTGGTCTGGAGATGGTCCAGGGCCAAGTGCTCAAGACATGCTGACCTGATTTTGTGCAGAGCAGCTCATTGAAAAAGAGACTAAAGGCTGCAGTCACTGTGCCAGATCAAGAGCACATGGAACTGAGCTCAAATCAAAAATGACAAGAAGATGCCAAGTTCTGATGGAAGCATGTATGCATGTAGTGTAGGGGCATCAGAGTTTGTATATAAGGCACCGTGTAAAGAACTAACATTGAATATTAAAATATCACTGTTTCATGTATTTAGCTATATATTTTTAAATGACACAATAGTGATTATAACCTCCATCTTCCTCACCAAAACATATTATTTGGCTCTCCTGTTCAACCAAACAGTTTTAACCAAATAATAAAAACATACCCAAGTTCCTCTGGAGCAGGCTGGAGTCATCTAGCAGATAGATACACAGTCGTGCATTGCTTAAAAACAGGGACCTGGTTTGAGAAATGTGATGTTAGGCGATTTGTTATTGTGCAAACTTCATAGAGCACACAAACACAAACCTAGATGGTGTAGCCTACGACACACCAAGGCTATATGGTATAGCCTATTGCTCCTAGACTACAAACCTGTACAGCATGTTACTCTACTGAAAACTAGGGAATTGTAACACAATGGTATTTGTGTCTCTAAGCAGATCTAAACATAGAAAAGATACAGTAAAAATACAGTATAAAAGATAAAAACTGGTACACCTACATGCCATGATTGGAGCTTTCAGGACTGGAAGTTGCTCTGGGTGAGGCAGTGAGTGAGTAATGAGTGATTGTGAAGGCCTAGGACCTGACTATACACTACCGTAGATTTTATAAACACTGGACACTTAGGCTACACTACACTCATAAAAACTATTTTTTTCTTCAACAATAAATTAACTTTAGCTTGCTGTAAATTTTTTACTTTATAACTTTTTTAAACTTTTTAACTCCTGTAATAACATTTAGCTTAAAACACAAACACATTGTACAACAGAATAAAAATATTTTCTTTATATCCTTATTCTATAAGCTTTTTTACCATGTTAATTTTTTATTTTTTATTTTTTATTTTTTACTTTTTAAGCTTCTTTGTTAAAAATGAAGACACAAATACACACATTAGCTGAGGCCTACCTAAGATCAGGATTGTCAAAATCACTGTCTTCCACCTCCGCATCTTCTCCCACAGGAAGGTCTTCAAGGGCAATAACATGCATGGAGCTGTCATTTCCTATGATAACAATGCCTTCTTCATGTCTTCCTGAAGGACCCAACTGAACTTGTTTTACAATTAACGTTTTTTTGTTTTTTGTTTTTTTTTTTTGAGATGGAGTTTCGCTCTTTATTGCCCAGGCTGGAGTGCAATGGCGCAATCTCGGCGCACTGCAACCTCTGCCTTTTGGGTTCAAGCGATTCTCCTGTCTCAGCCTCCTGAGTAGCTGGGATTACAGGTGCCCACCTCCATGCCTGGCTAGCATTTTTAGTAGAGACGGGCTTTCACCATGTTGGCCAGGCTGGTCTTGAACTCCTGACCTCAGGTGATCCGCCCACCTTGGCCTGGTGGGCCAGGTGTGAGCCACCACGCCTGGCCAACATTCTTTTTAATAAATAGAAAGATCATACTCTAAAATAATGATAAAAAGTAACATATAGTAAATATAAAACCAGTGACATCATTGTTTATTGTTATTATTATGTACTGTACGTAATTGTGTGTGCCAGACTTTTGTACAATTGACAGCATAGTGGATTGTTTATACCAGCATCACCACAAACATGTAATGTATTGCACTATGACACTATGATGGTGACATCATGATGGGTACAATATTACCATGGCTATGATGTCACTAGGCAATAGGAACTTTTCAGCTCCATTATAATCTTATGAGACCACCATCATATATGCAGTCCATCATGGACTGAAACATTATTATGTGTTGTGAACCGAGTCTTCTCTTTGCTTTTTTCAAAATATTTTCTATGTTTTGCTGGCCATTTTGGACTGGGATAGATTTCTCTAACTTCACGATTTCTCCCTTTAGCAGTTTCTGATGAATCATTCATGCCTGAATTATGATGTGTAAAACGCCACATTGGATTCTCCAAGAACCTGCCATTTGTCATGCTTTTCCTTCTTGGGCCATGCATTCATTTGTTACCCCAGAGCACTCTGGAATGTTCTGGGCTCTAAATTAAGGGATCTAAATGACTCCTCTAGAAAGAAATGTGGGGAAAAATAAAAGTTAATAGGCCTCCACTAATAGAGGCAGGGCGGGGCAGCTTCTCTATCACTTCTTTCTGATCTCAAAAGTGTTCCTCCCAGTACAAATGAAGAGAAGGAATTTAAGACTCCCTGGGCTTAAGAAAAGGAGGACAGAAGGAAGACAGAAATGTGAGGGATAACTGCATGCCCTTGGGGATGTATGTCTGCAGTAGGTGCCATTGCCTCAGAGGAACCTTCCAAGGAACAATTCCAAATTACATTCTACTGAAACTAGGGTGACCATAAAATGGATCATCCAAATAGGACGCTTTTAAAGGAAAGTGGACACTACTAGTAGTTATGCTAAACAATAGGCATAAACTGAGACTGTGCCTGCTTACCCCATCCCTGGTCACCCATATCAGTGACTGAGTGGATGAACTTTACCCGAGAACCCACTGTGTGTTAGTCGTAGTGTCCAGCTGTATTCATGTTCTGCACTCGGCCAAGACACGTGAGGCCAAGACAGGGACATCCCTCATGTTCCAATATAAGAAACTGACACAGTTGGGACTTTAAGCTCTACTACCAAAAGCTCAAAGTTTGGTTTTGAGATTTCAACAGTTATTGGCAGACCAACTAGGGGTAAAGGCACACTCCTTCCTGATTCTGGAACAGAATATGAAGTACGTATGTAAAGAGAACTAACGTATGCATCGGAAGGGGAGATGGCAAGGTCACATTACCATCTGAGTTTGGGTTTTTCTTACATGTGTCACTTGGCCCAGTTTTTATTAGTAAGTGGCGACAGAGTGAGAAGCAGGAAAATTTGATTCGTGGACTGCATTTGGTTGGGTTCCTCCCACACTCAGCAGGCCCAAGACCTACCCTGTTTTACTAAAGGATGCATCCAGCTTCCTTTCCCCAGGGAATGCTTCCAGCAGAGAGAAGCTCAGTTATGGCTTATGTCTCATGACTTTTCCCTAATCTGCTTCATCCTAATCTGTTCTCAGGATATTAAAAAATAATAATCAGGGAGCATCCAGAGGCCAAGAATATCAAATCCTGCTTCCTCCAGCTTCCCCAGTCTCTGCTTTTCCACTAGAACTGGCTCAGAAGCTGCAGGACTCAATATCCTCCCTGCAATCAGGGCCAGGGATGAGCTGGACAGACTGGGACAGGTTTTTGGAAGCAGCAGAGGGGCTGATCTTTGAAAACAGAATGTACTAAAAGCAGTTCTTGGAAAGTCAAAGGAGGTTAAAACTGTAGTCAGCATGATTTTCTCCCTCGTGTAGTTAATGACCTTTTTCACTGACGATTCATGGGTTAGACGTGAACATCTGTCCCACAGTGGGAAAAAGATGAATAAATATCTGAATTAAATTGGGACCAGAAGCAATGATCATCGGTCATTTACTGTTTCTTCATTGGTTTATATTACATTTGTTCATCCGTTAATTCATTAGTTCAAGTGTCAATTTTTTATTCTCTGTCATGCGTTCCTGCTTTTTCCAAGTTTATAGCCTGGTGCTGGGGTGGGGGGTGGTGAGTGGGAGACGCAGACAATTAAATGGACAAATGCATAAAATGATCCATAGGCTTTGATAGGAGTACAAAATAGTATGAGAGTACCTAACATGGACTTCCAACCTAAGCCAAGGGGTCAAGGGAAGAAGTTTCTCAGAGAAAGTGACACACAAACTGACACCCATAGAATCTCATAGAAATCAGTCAGTCTGAGACAAAATGAACTTAGAAAAAGTGCTCAAGGTCTGGGTGCAAGAGGACATGGCTCATCCAGGGAACTATAAGATGGTCAGTAAGACTGTAAGACAAGAGGGCAGGAGAATAGAAAAAGACAGATGGATAAGCTTTATTTCCTCTTTCCTTTTCTTATAATCATAGACTGTTAGGACTGAAAGGGATTTGTGGTCATCAACCCCTCCTCTTAGAAACTGGGAAATCAGGCCGGGCGCAGTGGCTCACGTCTTCAATCCCAGCACTTTGGGAAGTTGAGGCGGGAAGATCACTTGAGGTCAGGAGTTCAAGACCAGCCTGGCCAACATAGTGAAACCCTGTCTCTACTAACAATACAAAAATTAGTCTGGCATGGTGGTGCGTGCCTATAGTCCCTATTTGGGAGGCTGAGGCATGAGAATTGCTTGAACCCGAGAGGCAGAGGTTGCAGTGAGCTGAGATTGCACCATTTCACTCCAGCCTGGTCAACAGAGTGGGACTCCATCACAAATTTAAAAAAAAAAAAAGAAGAAGAAGAAGAAAGAAAGAAATTGAGAAATCCAAGACCAGAGGGTGAAGTTGACTTGTTCAAAGTCGTACATTTTCAAATTGGGATGCTACATAAACATGGATTCAATTACCTGCTCCAAGTCTGAGTTTCTTGTCATGATCTGGTAATTTGTAATTTTCCCTTTAAAAAAAAAAAGAATCGTTGAAGCCATAAAAAGTGTGACTTAGCATTCTTAGACTAGAGATCTGTTTAAAATGGTGGGTGTGAGCTTACTGGAAATCAAGCTGAAAGACCTAAAGTTTTGTATCTGCAACCTTTTGATTGTTTTCACAGGATTTTGACTTAGCAAGTAATTTGGAAGTGTTTATCCTTTAAGTAAATGCATCTTTTGCTGTTTTAGCAATTTGTTAGAGCTTTGTCATATGCTAGCACCTCTGGCCAAGATACTTCATGCACACAATAGAGGAAAATGTGTGTGTGTGTGAGAGAGAGAAGTTGAGAATTAAGCATATATATATACACACACATATACATATACACATATATGTATACACACACATATATAAATATACACATATGTATATATTTTTATCAGAAGAGAAGATCAAGATGTGAACGGTCAAAAATGTTTAAATTACCCACTGCGTGTACCTTATAGGATGGTGAGAAATTAATGAGAAAGAGAGCGAGGGCTTAACTGATCTAAGTTGCAGGGGAAAGTGTAGGTCAGTCATAGGAAAAGGGCAGCAGCTCAGTTTGGCTGGAACAAAAGGAATATATAAGGAAGCAGTGGAAAATCAGCCTAGTAGAATAGGCCAGATGGACATAGTCCTGAATGTTGAATGTCAACATATTTGGTGGACAATGGAGGAACTACAGAGGTTTCTGAATGACAAAAAGGAGTTGTTGGTCTCTGAGAGCAACCAGCTGACCTCTGATAATTCATTGTCTGAGGCCAGGTCCCCTTCCCAGGGCCTGGTACCCTTGCCTCAATGTGGGGCACATCTAGGTCAGAGCTCCACGTGGGGTCCTATGGTGCGACTGCACCATGGCTCAAATTCCTCCTCTGTCCCATGCTGAATCCTTCACTCCACACACATGTTGATCCTGAGCATGCGCCACAATAAACTCCTTCCTCACCACCTTCGTCTGTTCCCTGGGAATCCAGATCTGCAACAGAGTGATAAACAGGTGGGCAGAGAGAGACCGTAAGCCAGGATTCCAACCGATAAGCATGAAATGACGAGGCCTTTACCCAGGAGCTTCTCCTGAGTATCTAAAAAGAAGGAAAGGAAAGGGGTAATGGGAATCTTCATCTCATCACTTTCATCTCTAAACCTTCTAGGAATGAACTTCTACCACTTTTTTTTTAACTTCTTGACAACAATGTTACAAATTCCTTTTTTTTTCCTAAAGACTTGGAGGTACAGTTTTCAAAACTGGCAGCATATCAGAACAATCCCAGGACTTTCAAAAAATGTAGCTTCATGACTCTACTCCCAGAAACTGTGATTCAGTAGTTGTCTGTGGAAGGGCCCCAGAAAAATGAAATATACCACCACTGCTTTCGTTTCTAAAATACACACTTTCAAGTGCATTTTCTCATTTGATTCACATACACACACAGTCACACACACACTATCAAGATGTAGATATTATCATTATTATTGCCATATAACAAATGAGAAAACTGGGGGGTGCTGATGAAAGTTTATCAACTTGCTGTAGGGCACCCAGATAAAAGAGAGACAAAGTCAAGATTAAAGACACTAGAGGCCTCTTGATGTTCTTCCCACTATACCATACAGCCCCTTCCAGCTTTCAGGAGGCCAAGGTTCTCAACCTTGCATGTGCTTATTCATTGCTCTCTGCCTTTGCTGAAGCTGTCCCTCAGGCTACCCTGCTCTGCTCCACAATAAAAACCCTGAGAAATCTTCAGAACAAATCCAAGGTATGTATAAAGCCATTCAAAATGTTCCATAAGGCACTTCCAAAGTGGTCCTATTCAAGTGACGCTCGACCAGGTGTTCACACAGTATTCTCAGCTAACTCTGAACCCCAGGGAAAACTGGTTCACATGCATCCTCTGCCAGCCCCCTCAGTCCATGATCAGGCTCATTTTCTTAGTTTAATTTTTCCTTTTATTCTTTTTTTGTGCCTTTTATTTACCTAACCCGGCTGGAAGCTCTGAGAGGAAAGATATAGGCCAACAACACAATTTAACAAATTTTTCTGGCTCCTTTTATGTACCAAGTACAGTCATCTCTTGGTATCCATGGGGCTTTTGTTCCAGGACCCCACTGAATACCGAAATCCATGGATGCTAAAATCCCTTATATAAAATGACGTAGTATTTGCATATCATTTACATACGTCCTGTTGTATATGTTCAATCATCTCGATTACTTATAATACCTAACACAATGTAAATACTATGTCAATAGTTGTTATACTGTATTTTAAAGTTTGTGTTGAATTTATATTTATATTGCTATTTTTTATAGTTTTATTTTTCCAAATATTTTTGATCCGTGGTTGCTTGAATCTGAGATGCATGACCTACAGGTACGGAAGGCCGACTACAGTGCTAGCAACACATGGAGGAATAAGACTGAGCCATTGCCCTCAAAGTACTCATAATCCCTCTCTCTTTCTACAACCAGTCACCCATTTTATAGATACTGGTTTGGTTTTGTGAACAAAGGGTTGCATGAATACAGAGGAGGGAGTGGGTGAAATTATGAGAGTTGTTCAGAAGATAAGTTACTCAAGCAAAGTCTTGACAGGAAGTTGGTAAGATGATCAGTGAGCACTAGGTTCATATTCAAAAAAAGGGAGACATTTTAAGAGATGTTTGTGTATTCAGACTTAGGAGCAGAGATTCACTGATTGATTCCAACACATAGTTTTGGGCACCAATAATCCTATGGGTTATTATTTATGCCTCTCTCTTTCTTGCTCTCTATATTCAATCCATCAGCCAATCAAACCTCTTTTACCCTTTGCATGTCTTTCAAATTCATCTACTTCTCTTCAGTCCCATTACCACCTCTTCTCATCAAGACTTTGGTGATAGCTTGCTCACCATTCTCTTCATGCAATATCCGTGCCTGCAACCCTCCAATCCATTTTCTTCTTTACAATTGTAGATCTAACTTTGACTTGTAAATCTGAATTACATCTCCCCACTCTGCTTCCCAAGACTCTCAGGATAAAAAGCAGAATTTTAACCCAGCCCTACGTGGTCTTAGACATTTTGGCCCTTCTCATTTTCCAGCCTCACCTAGCCCTTGGTTTCATGTCATCTTCGCTTTCTTCTATATTCCCTCCTGTGACACAGCCTTTGCACATGCTGCCCCCTCTGCTGAGGATGCACTTTCCCATGATTCCCCTCCCTCTTTTCCTTAACTCTTACTCTTCCTTCTGGACTCAGCAAAGGCATCATTTCCTTAGGAAATCCTTCCCTGAGTTTCTCTTACCAGATCTACAACTCCTGTTACTTGCACATATAATGAATCCCTCTCCTGCTACTGTACAGCATTTATGACATTATAATTTTACATTAATTTAATTGCTTAAATTAAAGTCCATCTTACCCCCTCATTTATTAAGTTATACAAAGGCAAGGATTTTGTCTGTTTTTGCTCACCAGTGGACTTCCCAGAGTTCAGCAAAATGCCTGGTAGAGAAAAGGCTCTCACATACTTGTTAAGTGAATGAATGCGTGAACCAATGACTGAATTAATGGACTGATACATGTCTGACACAGTCTGGTCCTGGCATTATAAGGGTGAGCAAAGGGGACCCAGTTTCTACTTTTGTGGAGCTTCTACTCTACTGCTGGTTCATGGAGATTGAAGAGTCAGGGTGTGGCTATTTGCAATTTGGACAGGTTCTCCGCAACTCTTCCCTGACCCCCTTTCATTCATCTTGTGCTGGAGATTTCAGGATTTGGGGTAGTTGAAATTACAATTGTGTTTGTTTTCCAACACTTTCTACAATGCTCTGTTGCCAGGCTTCAGAAAGAACATATCTCTTTACGTGCAGAAAAATTCTGTAATGAGCATGTATTGCTTTCCAGTAACTCCACATCCATTTTTCCTTCCTGCCAGAGTTCCTCAATTTTCACGTGGGGTGTCACCTCTCCTATATGCTGTGTTCTTATGATGGGACTGTCTGTCAAAGGGTGGGCATGTGGCCCAGTTAGGCAAATGGGCCTCCCTCTTATTAATAGCACTTACTGATTTTTCCTAGTTGGGGCGCTGTGGGAAAACTGTAAGTGGATCCAAGAGCCTCTCCTTTCTGAGTCGTTCTATGAGCCCTTGAATCACTTCTCTTCTTCAGTCAATGTAAGTATATTTCTGTTGCTTGCACCCAGCCCTCTTCAATCAGGGTTCCACTGGAAGAGGACTACTGCCTGCAGTCCAAATTTAGTCACCGCCTATTTTAGTATGTAAAGTTTTATTGAAGCAAAGCCATGCTTATTCATTTACATAATTTCTACTGCTGCTTTTGTGCTACAAAGACAAAGTTGAGTAGTTGCAACAGAGACCATATGGTCTGCAAAGCTGAAAAGATTTACAGAGAAAGTTTCCCAACCCCTGCACTAGAGAGTGAACCCCCAATCCCTAAGACATTCATTGTAAGTAATCAATTAACTTCTCTTCTATGCGTCTGGAATGGCACTAGATATATATTACCCTTGGGAGAATTGAGAGCATCATTAAATCATTTTCTGTAGGATTAAATTTTTGCATGAAACATTGCTTGAGAAAGAATACTTGTACCTGAGAAATCCTAAATGTTCCACCAATTGTTTTCTGTCTAAGTTTCTGGAAACCTCTGATTCTCTATGCTGGCTCTTGGTTAAACTTATGTAGGGAATGTTGTTGGAAGTTGACTGAAGAACTGATTCTAGGACCCAGGTATTCTAAATCTCTCTGGGAATAGGAAAAGTTCTTTATTTTCTCTGTGCCTCAGCTTCATCTTCTACACAAGAATGAGATTTAGCTAGGATTTCTGAATTCTCTTCCAACATTCTGTAATTCATCTAAACAAAGATAAAGGCAATCAGATATACAAATAACAGTAAATTATCCAATTGTGAAATGAACCTAAAAAGAAAAGGGGCATCTAACGTTGTGTATATTGGAGAATAGCATGAACTAATGTGGAAAGCTGTGTGCAAAGGCGGGAGGGTGTGTGTGTATGTGTGTTTTAAAAAGCAGTAAATGTCTGCATTAGTTTGAATACTATCTTCTCTGGGTCCAAGAGGAGAAACCAGAGTGCCTGAAATGTCTCACTTAAGTCCTAAACTTAAATCCATGGTAAATAACCTATTGTCAGAAAGTTTAGGGATAGTCCCTAAGCAAAGTTTGTTTTACTTTTTACACTCAGACTTGTTCCAAAAGCTCAGTTAAAATTTCACCCTGGAAAGTGCCTACTTAAATTCCTTTAACAAGCAATCTCCTCTCAGTAGACACGAGTTTGGGCCTGTCCACTCTCCTCAAATAGGCCATCCATCTGAATTGTTTGCAAGGCCCCAGGCTACAGGTAGTTTAAAGCGCCACTATCAGATTGCTTCTCAATCTTCTCCTCCAGACTAAATAGTCCTGATTTTTGTCAGCAGCTTTTCATACTCTGGGCTCTTTTATTAACTATTTTTGCACTGAGGTGCATTGTCAACCTACACCATAGTGTGGTTTTGCTCCTTCTAGGAGCTTAGAGGCCAAACCTGGGGCTTGCTGGCTCCAGGCCCTCTTTAAAAACATTTTGATGATCGTGTGTTAAGAACGAATGACAATTGTCCGCCCAGAATGCTCAAGCATCAACTTGTATGAGTCAGGGGGATTGGTGAAATAAACCTCAAAATCCAGTCTATCCATCCTATAATTAAGCCCCTCTAATGTATGGACAAAACAGATTGGTGAGAACTACTTCTGGTCTCCACAAATTAAAAACCTCCAAAGGAAAAATTCCTTTCCTTTAGAGGGTCATTTTTCATGTAGTACATTAAATATTTATTGTCCATCTGTGCTATGTCAGGCATTATGCTAGCTACTAGGATATAGAAATGAGCATGAGAGATCGGGTCCCTGCCCTCCTAGTGCTTATGGGCTGGTGAGGGTGCATTGAAAAGGGAGCATGCTACACAAAAATAAACACGTAATTATAGTAAAGTAAGTGTGTGCTATGGCAGGAAGCATACGGAGGCCCTAACTCAGAATTGAGGAGGAGGCTAAGAGGACAGCAGTGTTGGAAGAAGGGATATGATACTCCAGCCAGATAGAACAGAGAGTAAAAGAGCCATGTGTAGCAACCTGAAATAATTTTTACTTTCCTGCCTCACAGAGCAGAGGGGTGGTTTTAAGAGAGAAATCTGTGAGTGTGGATTGAAGCAGGTGGAGCCCTATAAACCAGTTAAGAAGATGAAAGCTTAACCAGGGGTGATTTTGCCCTCCAGGGCAGTGTCTAGGGACATTTTTGGTTGTCATAAATTAGAGTTGCTACAGGCATCAAATGGGTGGAGGCCAGGGACACTCCTTAACATCCTGCAGTGCACGAGACAGCATCCCCACAACACAGACTCCTTTGGCCCGTAATGTAAATAATTCCGAGGTTGAGAAACCCTGCTCTAGCACAGTGGGAATCACTAAAGGAGGAAAGCTGGCAAGATCGGATTTATTTATAACTCTCCCTCTGGACACAAAGAGGTGGGGCCAAGTGAATTAGAAGGAGCCCAAGCTAGGTGAAATAATTGATTGCAGCCATACAGGTAAGAGATGAGATATAAACCTCAAAAACCTCCTCAGCCAGTGGCCCTGCCACAGAAACACATCCTGATTTAGGAAGTCAGAATAAAAAGGCCACCACCAGAGCGAGCGATGGAAAGCTGAAAAGAAAATGAAATACAATCACTGTTTTCATCTGCACCTTGTGTCTGGCTCACTGTTCTGTTACACTCAAGCTGAAGGCATATTAAGTAAAAGATCCGAGATTAAAGTGTTACTTAACTTTAGCATAAGATGCTAGGTTCCAGATATTTTAAACACATACCCCCCCCCAACCCCCTACACACACACAGAGGACATGATCCCATGTATTTGTGGAGCATGTTTTGCATTCTTTGTGACAGGTGGGGCCCTATAAATGAAGCAAGGGACAGCTGCTTAGCATGATAATGTGTTCCATATTGTCAGACCAATTTGGAAAAACTAGTAGAATCTATTATTAAGAATAGTATTCTATATATGGAAAGTCTCTTTATATCGGACTTTAGTGCACAGGAAAACATGGTGATCCCCACCCACCTCCTCCATGATCACTTCCCAGTGCCCTGAATGAAGCATCCAACAATAGCTACTATTTCTTGAGCAGTCGCCATACACCAGGCCCTGTGCTAAGCACGTTAAATATGTTTTTCTCACACAATCTTCACAATGCTGTAACGTATTTTTCTTCCAATGTTACATTTAAGAAAACTGAGATTTAGGAAGTTAGTGAGGGAGTACCAACATTGCAAAGCTTGTGGAAGGCAGAATCTAGATTTCAACCTAGGAATGAAAGCCTCTCCCAAGACTCTTGAACTTGACCCCAAGAGCGTGGCTTTTCTGGTCAACAGCAATGAGTAATTTCAAGAGGCCACCTGGAGCACACTTTCCCTCTGAGCATCCTGCCCCTTGGAGGTAAGGCTAAGCACCCACTGAACTCTGGCTGTTCTCATGTTGTTCGAGGAATATTCCGGCCCAGCAGGGTCCAGCTGTCTGACTGAGCCTTGGCCACCTCACATCTGCACATACTACCACCCCACAGCACCACAGCTACTGTCCTCTCTATGGCATTCTAGTAAAGTGAGCAGCTTGGCATCTCTCTCTGGAAATTACTGTAACAGAGATGACTGCAGATCTCCCAGTACCAAGTTGGTAGTGCCCATCAATCACATTTCCGTGGGTTGTTTTGAAAAACATCCAAGTCTCAGATTTGACTGAGACAGGCAAGAGAAGAGTTGGGATGACGTCCAGAGGTGCAGACCTAGAACAAATCATGAAGTCTCTGTTTGTTTGTTCCCCTGTAATAATCACGGGATGTTTTCTAGTTACTCAACAGATAAGAACTCCTTATCACTCTTGGCGTTTTCACATGCTTTCCTCTTTTTTATTTGGAAGTTTGTACTTTTTCTGCTGTTGGCCACCCATCCTGAGAGCACAGCCAAATGTCCAGGGGCTTTCAAAGAAATTGCAACAATCCCCTGGGACTCAATATCTTCACTAGATATTTTCAAAGGACTCAAAATGACTGGCCTTCCAGAAAACACAAACACCACATGAAATAAGATATTTTCCACTCTGAACCCAAAATTCATTTTTCCCAATCCCGTGGCCTAAGCCCTAATGGGACCACATGGTACTCTTCTGTCCCCCAAGAACCAGCTCCAGCTGAGTTGACTCTCAGCTACTGAGAGGCAGGCACACCTAACACTCCATTTAGGCAACTTTCTTCCAAAGTTCTAGACGTGGGCTTCACAGTGTTGGAAACACACATGTGTTTCCTATTAAAATCATAGACAGATCAAAGGGGTTGCTTATTTTTCAACTACAGGCCACGAGCAAGCTCAAAACCCATCACTAGAAATATCCAGCATCCAGACATGAAGGTGAATTGCCAATAAAAGCCATGCTGCTTCTGAGATTCCCATTCTTGGAGCCTCAGGAGGTTGCGTTTGTTCCATCTCTGATACGCACTCTCCTGCAAAGTCTGTTGCCTGAATTTGCTTCTCCGAAGAACACAGCATTGGTTTCCTGTGGGTGCTGTAATAAAGTACCATGAACTTGGTGGCTTAAAACAACAGTAATTAATTCTCTCTCAATTCTGGAAGCCAGAAGTCCACAGTCAGCTTCACTGAGCTAAAATCAAGGTGTCATCAGGGTGGCACTCCCTCCAGGGGCTCTATGGGAGGCTCCATTCCTTGCCAATTGTGGTGTTTGGTGGCTGCTGGCATTCCTTGGCTTGTGGCTGCATCACTCCAACACTAAGGCCAGCATCCCTGTATCTCTTTCTGCTACCATTACATCTTCTCCTCTGTGTGTGTCAAATCTCTGTGCCTCATCTTATAAGGACACTAGTGATAGCATTTAGGACCCACCAGATAATCCAAACTAATCTCTCCAATTCAAGGTCCTTAATCACTTTGGCAAAAGCTTCTTCACCAAATAAGATGACATTTACAGGTTCCAGGAATAAGGATGTAATGTTTCTGAGAACCATTTTTCGGCCTACTACAACAGCCTCCCAGCTCATTCTGTAGAGAGATGAGTGAGAATAGGCTCACTAAACTCCTCCTGAAAGATCTCAAGTTAGGGTTGAAAACATTTGTACACACAAATATATATTAATGACTCTATGTATTAATAAGAGATGTATATTCGTTTGGCACGTGTCATATTCAGTATATATGTTCAGAATTTAAAATCATCTACTCTCTAGCATCTGAACTATGCTATTACTATCATCTACTGATGTAGATCATCGGCCCCTGTATTCTTGACATTTTTGGCTGAATAATTCTTTGTTGGGGTTGAGTGGGGAGCTATTCTGTGCATTGTAGGATGTTTAGCGTCATCCAGCAAGTAGAAACCTTGGAATCCCAGGCCAGGCACATGGCTCACACCTGTAATCCCAGCACTTTGGGAGGCTAAGGTGGGTGAATCATTTGAGGTCAGGAGTTCAAGACCAGCCTGGCCAACATGGTGAAACCCCACCTCTACTAAAAAAACAAAATGTAGCCGGGTGTGGTGGCACATGCCTGTAGTCTGAGCTACTCAAAGGGCTGAGGCAGGAGAATCACTTGAACCCAGAAGGTGGAGGTTGCAGTGAGTCAAGATTGCGCCACTGCACTCCAGCCTGGGCAACAGAGCGAGACTCTGTCTCAAAAAGGGAAAGAAACAAACAAACATAGGAAACCCAGTTGTCATTGAATTTCAGTAAAACAATGGATACTTTTTAAATATAAGTATGATCTCTATAATATTTGGGACCTTCTAATGCTAAAAAAAAGTATTCTTTGTTTACCTGAATTTAAATAAAACTGAGTGTCCTGTATTTTGTGTGTCAATCTTACACCAGATGCCAATATGCCAGTAGCACACACCTACCCTCACCCCTGATTGCAACAAACCAAAACGTCTTCAGACTTTGACAAATGCTCCGTGGGAGGCAAAATTACCCCCAGTTGAGAATCATATATCTGCCTAAAAAAATAAATAGAAACCCTTGGAAAATAGAAAAGACTGAGAAAAATATGTAGAATTGTTTAAAATATGTGCAGGTTGGCAGTTGTTGCTACTAATCCACTAAGCTATCAGGTTCAAGGGCCACAGGCCATACGGGCACTAGTGTGGCTCTGCGGGGATGTGACAGTGTCGCTGTTGGTGGGGGACATGGTTTGGAGAAGGCAGTCTGCTTGGAATAATTCTGCCTATCCCTTTCCTTTCAAGCCTCGGAGCCTCAGGCTGAGCAGCAGGACCAGACATGATCTCCCACCCCCCACATTCACCTTCTAATTTATTTTAATTATTCTCTTTTTTCCCCCTTAGTCCTCAGGCTTCATTTAGGTGCATGTGGCTCACTCAGGCAGCTAAGTTTGAAGGCGCCAGCAGACAACTGTCTGGCAGAGCTATGCTGTGAGGTCCCTCCACTGAGACTTCTGATTTTGAACATGTCCCTACTGGTAGAAAAAGCTAAACAAAAGAGGGACTGAATGGGTGTGTGCCCCCTGCCCCTCTCTCCACCCCCAGACCCCCCAACTTGTCTCTGTCTCTCACACACACACACACACACACACACACACACACACCCCTCCCCCTTTTCTTTCCTACATGTTCAGCTTTTTGTCCAGAGGGAACACTTGCCATTCAAAGTATCCATGGTTCACCTAGGCTTTGGTATAATGGTAACTCATTACTCTTTCTCCCCACCACCAGCTGCCTCTGCACTGTAGCAAATATAAACTTGATGTTCACACACACAGATAGCAATCGGGTGCACATATTGTATGTCTATATAAACAAAGCCGTGTGTATTTATAGACCCATATCAATGACAGATCTATATGGAAAGATAATGGGGGTTTTACAGACCAAAAAAGAAAAAAAAAAAGAGGCAAGGCTTTGAAGCCTCTGACCCAAAATAAAATAAAATACCAAATAATGCTCAGCAACAAATCCATTAATAAGGAGGGGGAGGCTGATCTCTGTCCCACAGCTGGTGGAGTCTACAGGGGAGATTTGTTTGGGAGGAGTCAGATTCTCACAATATGGAAGGAGGATTTAGGTTCTGTTCCTGAATCATCTGGTGAAGGATGAGCATTTCATTGTTTGCTGTAAGCTCTTAGTTTCTTGGAGTCACTAACACCATCTTCAAGGGGTTTGCGTTAATTAACTGCACATGGCCTCATACAGCAGTTCAAAAACAAAGTTGACATTTAGCAAAAGTTTTAAGAATTAATAAATTAATTTGGCTAAACATAACTTGATGCTCCTGAAAGTCAGAGACTAAGACAAAAATACCTAGATAGAAAAAGTAATTTTAAAAACCCCAGAGAACAGAAAGAAGATGTAATAATACCAGAAGGAAGAATTGGAGGAATTGGTCCCAGGATAATGGCCCCTAATTATGGGCCTGCCTGGAAAAGCTCAGGCTTCAACTCAGACTCTTTATCCAGTAGGAAGATGGGGCAGACTTCATTTTTAGGCTAGGTTGTACAGGCCTTCATTTTTAGGCTAGGTTGTACAGGTTGTACTTCATTTTAGGCTAGGTTGTACAGGCCAACTATAGGGAAAACAGCAGGGAGTTATAAACAGGACAGCCACCAAGTGGAAGCTGCCACCTCTGATGCCAACCCAACTCATACATTCTAATTTCATCACCTCCCTCTATCACCACTCTTATGCATGTCATTTTACAGAGAGAGCTATTTCATTGGTTTGAGGACATTTTACTCTCTTAAATACCCGTATTCTGGGGATAGTGCCTTGTCTTTTCTTTCTTACTGAGACAAAATTTATATACAGTGAAATACGCAACCCATAATTATTCAGTGCAATGAGTTTTGACAAATATATATACCAAGGAGACTACCACCCCAGCCAAGGTACAGAATATTCCTATCACCCCAGAAAAGTCCCTTTGGGCCAATGATGTGCTAGAACCAATTTCTACCAAGGCAATTCTGCTAATCTCTTCCCAAATTTGCATTCATTGATGTCATATTGGTGCTTAAAAACTGTCACGCTAGGAGATCAGCAAACACTACAACAAATTGGACATTTTTTTTTTTCAGCGAGCCAGTTGACCAGCACACACCAACTCATACCTCTTTTTAGCCAGTCCCCCATCTCTACAGAGGGAAATCATCATAGATTTAGTTTTACCTGTCCTTGAACTTCATGAAAATGGAATTGTATATTGTATTTTGCTTCTTTTCATCAACATGATGTCTGTGAGATCAATTCATTTATCAGTAGTTTGTTCCTTTTTTATTGCTGAGTAGTATTCCATTGTATTAATATACAGTACCATATTTTATCTAATTTCCTACTAAGAGACATTTGTATTTTTCTCCAGTTTGGGCCTATTAATATTTTATAAAACTTCTATGTACCTTTTTGTACCAGTATTTTCATGATCATATGTTTTCTTTTCACTTGGATAAATACCTAAGAGTGATATTGACGGGCCATAGAGTAAGTTTATGTTTAACTTCATAAGAAGGCACCAGAAAGTTTTCTAAAAAGGTAGGACACAAGCAACATATGAACGTTCCAGTTTTTACAGCATTTGGTGTTGTCACTGGGTCTTTTGAATTTTAACCTTGCAAATATTTATGATGTAGTACATATTGTGGGATTTTTGATCTGCATTTCCCTGAAGACTAATTATGTTAACCATCTTTTCAAGGGCTTTTTAGTTATTCCTATATCTTCTTTCCAGTTGTGTCTGATAGAATTTTGTGTGGAGCATTTGATAGAATTCACCAGCACAATAATCCAGCTCTTAGTTGTCTTTTTTGGAAAGGATTTTGACAATGAATTAAATTTCTGTATAGACCTAGGGTCATTCAGATTTTTCTAATTCATTTTATGTTTTGGTAAATTGTGTTTTTCAACGAATTCATTCATTTTTTTCTAGACTTTTTAATATATTGGCCTAATATTTTTCATAATATTCCCTTATTATCCTTTTAATGTCTATAGAATTTTTAGTGATCTCTTTTCTTGCATTCCTGATATTAGTAACTTGTTATTTCTCTCTCTTGATCAGTTTTGCTAAAGGTAAACCAGTTTAATTGATCTTTTCAAAGAAATTTCATTTCCTCTATTTAACTGAGGTTGACTTTTTCCAGCTTCTTAAAGGTAAAAAGTTAAATCATTGATTTTAAACCTCTCTTCTTTTCTAATGTAAGTATTTAACGTTAAAAACTTTCTGCTAAGCACTGCTTTAGCATTTAATAAATTTTTGTATATTTTTAATATTGATCAACTCAAAGTATTTTCATTATCCTTATTATTTCTCTTTTATTCCTGGATTATTCAGAAATATGTTGCTTAATTTCCATGATACTTGGGAATTTATAGATATAATATGATTTCTAATTTAATTATACTGTGCCCAGAGAATATATACTATAAAATTTAAATCCTTTAAAATTAATTGATACTTACTGTCCAGTATTTGGTCTACCTTGGTTAATGTTTCATTTGCACGAGAGAATAATGTGTTCTATTGTTCTTTGGTGGCATGTTTATATGCTTCAATTAAGGTCATGTTGGTTGATAGTATGGTTTATTTCTCCTATATCCATGCTGATTTTATACATTGATCAATCAATTAATGAGAGAGAACTGTAAAAAATCTTGAATTTGAACAATGAATTTCTCTGTTTCTTCCTTTAATTCTGTCACTTTTGGTCCTTGTATTTTAAAGCTCTGTTATTGGGGGCACATACATTTAGGATTGTTTTACCTTTCTGGAGAAATGACTCTTTTATCATTTTTAAATTGATAAATTGCCTCTTTATCTTTGGCAACTCTCCCGTGTTAAAGTGTATGTTCTGTCGTATTAATATAGCCGTACTATTGCTATGTGCTTATTCTTTGCATGATAAATATTTCCTCCATCATTTTACTTTCAACCTATCTTTGTCTTTATATTTAAAGTGCATCTCTTTAGAGAATAGAGGGATGGTTACCAGAGGCTGGGAAGGGTAGTGAGTGGGGAGGGGAAAGTAGGGGCATGGTTAGGGTACAAGAAAAAATACTTGGAAAGAATGAATAAGACCTAGTATTTGATAGCGCAACAGGTAGACTATAGTCAGTAATAACTTAACTGTACAATTAAAAATAACTAAAAGACTATAACTGGATTTTGTAACAGAAAGGAAAAATGCTTGAGAGGATGGACAACCAATTTTCCATACTGTGATTATTACGCATTACATGCCTGTACCAAAATATCTCATGTAGCCCATAAATATACAGGCCTACTATGCACACACAAAAATTAAAACTTAAAATTAAAAATTAAAAAAGTAATAAAGTGCATCTTTTGCTTTTCTAACCAATCTGGCAATCTTTCCTTTTAATTGAAGTAAATTATAATCTAATTAAACATAATTCAATTATTTATCCTTATAAATTTAATTTAACATTTAATATAATTATTGATATACTGGGATTTAATGTTACCATCCTGGTATTTATTTACTATTTCTCCTGTCATCTTTTCGTTCCTCCATTCTTCCTTTCATTCCTTCTTTTGAGTTCATTAAATAATTTTTAGTATTTCTTTTCTGTCCTCTGTTGGCTTTTTAGCTTTCCTTATTTGTATTTTTTAAATAGTTCCCACAAAGATTAAAATATGACACTTTAACTTATCACAGTGACTAGAGTTGGCATTGTACCACCACCCATAAAATATTAAAGTCTTACAATTGCAAAATTGCATGTATTTTGTTCCTACTATTTTTGCCACCTTTGACATATATTTCACAAGAAGAACCTCTTTTCATATTTCTTGTATTACGGATGGATTCTTTTAACTTTCATTTAGCTCATATGTTTCCTTTCGTCTCAAGAGTCACAGCCCCATACTGCATGTTGTCCAAATACCTAAAGACAGTTTCCTCATATATTTTGGCAGTTTTATTGTTGTTTTCAGTAGGAAGGTGTATTAATTTGCTAGGCCTGCCATAACAAGGTACCACAAACTGAATTGCTTAAACAACAGAAGTTTGTTGTCTCACAGTTCTGGAGGCTGGAAGTTCAAACATAAAATGTCAGCAGGGTTGTTTGCTTTTAAGGGCTGTGAGGCAGACTCTGTTCCTTGCCTCTCTCTTGGCTTCTGGTAGCTCAGGCATTCCTTGGCTTGTAGATGAAGATCTCTCCGTGCCTTCACATCATCTCCTCTCTCTGCATGTCTCTATGTACAAATTTCCCCTTTTTGTAAGAAAATAAAACCATATTAGATTAGGACCTGCCATGATCACCTTATCTTAACTTGACCATTTGTAAAGACTCCATTTCCAATAAGGTCACAGTCACAGGGCCTGGGGGTGAGGACTTCAGCATCTTTTTAAGAGACACAATTCAACTTATAACAGAGGGTAGTTCTAGTGGGATATACTCCATTATAGCTAGAAGCAGATGACATTCAGGTTTCTTTTGTCAGTGTCACTTTTCTGTAAATCTGCTCATCACGTTCAGTGGGGGAGTTGGGTGGATTGAGGAAAGATGGAGGATGGAGAGGGGTGCTGGAAACATTAGGACTAATGAAAGCACTTTTTAGTAAAGAAAATTGAGATTCCCCAGAATAAAATGTTCACATTTCCTAATTTTCTCTTTGGCCTGTGCTGTGGTTCATACCTATTGCAGTTGTCTTAAGAGGGAAATAGGAGCTTTTATGTTCACTCATTCATTAAAAAAACAAAACAAAACATATATTGAGCACTTGCCTGTGCCAGATATGTGCCTAGTAGCTGAAGATACATCAGTGCAGGAGATGAATATGGCTCCTGCCTACATGGAGTCTTCCTTCTAGTAGAAACTCGGAGTCCATCTAGTTGCTTAATTTTTCTTTGAATTGTGGCTTTAATAAACTAATCAGTATAGAGATTTTAATGTATCTTTGGCCAAAAAAATACAGTGCAGGAAAAAATTGAAAAGGAGTCATTTTTTGATTCCTTCTTTTGTTCAGCACATATTCTTGAACACACATTGGACCTAGAGATTAAACTTTCCCCCCTGGAGCTCTCTGAATGTGTGGAATAATGTAGAGGAAAGTCTTCCATTATGAAGTGTGGCAGACTCTATTATTTATCTTGATAATATGCATTATTTCCTTTCTAACCCCCAAATGCCTAGATAAATGAGTGATTTTGGGTATCCAGACCCACTGCAAGATCATGTGCTTTAAGAGGAGGCTCTTAATTGGTCTAAGTTGGTCATGGTGGTTTCATGTAATAGAAACGTGATCAAACTCTGGCCTATGAGTCAGGAAGAAAGTATGTTAGAGACTGCTGGAAAACAAGGTTTTCTTGCTTCTTCTTTTTTTTATGTATATATTTTTGAGATGAAGTCTCACTCTATAGCCCAGGCTAGAGTGCAATGGCACGATCTCAGCTCACTGCAACCTCTGCCTCCTGGGTTCAAGTGATTCTCCTGCCTCAGCCTCCTGAGTAGCTGGGATTACAGGTGCCCACCACCTTGTCCAGCTAATTTTTGTATTTTTAGTAGAGACAGGGTTTTGCCATGTTGGCCAGGCTGGTCTTGAACTCCTGACCTCAGGTGATCCACCCACCTTGGCCTCCCAAAATGCTGGGATTACAGGCATGAGCCACCACGCCCAGCCAGTTTTCTTGCTTTTAAAAAAGATACATAGAAAGAAAAAGCCTTTTCTTTTTCTGGAACTTGTGACATCTGCATGTGATGTCTGGAACTTCAGCAGCCATCTTGTGACCATGAGAGGGATGAGCCTAAGGATAATGTTGATAGATTGAGGATAGTAAAGCAGAAAGAGGGAAAAAAAAAAAAAACAAAACTTGGATCCTTGATGATACATCTGAGTCACTGAAGGAACCAATTTTGAAACCATGTTAACTTTGAGCTTCTTGTTCAATAAGAAGGGAACTTGATAAATTGTTCTTATTTAAGCAATTTAGAATTAGGGTTATACTTATAATTGTGTCAAAGAAAGAGAAAACAAGAAGCCCTAAGAATTTTGTTTTTTGACTCATTTCCCACCCTCCCAATAGAGAAGGAACTTTCTGCTATCAGAATATCTTCATCCTCTGCTTGTTAAATCCAGTGCTATATATTTTGGGAGGGGAAAACCAGACACGTACATCTTTAAAAGATCTAAGGCCTGTAATAAATGTCTAAATTTCTCTTCAGCATATTTTTGTGTTTGCAGATTCAGAGACAAGAGACTTTAATCACGGCTGCTAAATCCCCCTTTTAAAATTGAATTTAAAGTAACATTTGAGGCTGTGTATATTGGCTGCAGATTCCTCCCCATATTCTTCCTGGGAGTTACCCACCAATGACATGAGAGTCCCTCTCTATAATAAATAGCTTTAAAAAATATAGCTGCTTATTAAGGCAGAGATTCTAATATTAACCTACTATTCCACTGAATAAAGGAATTGGGTGTCTTTTATACAAACTTGAGGGTCTAGATGTATTTCTGCACTTTTCTTCAATGCTTTACAGAATCTTAAAATAGCATTCCCCCTCCTTTCCCTCCAACTCCATGCAACCACAACAGAATGTGAGGTACTGGTTTGGGGCTTTGGAGCCGGTATATGTTATGTTCAATTTTATTTTTCATGCTTAAATGAAGTTAGTTTCTTCCTCTTTCATTTGGGATGTAAGAGGGGAAATGAATATTATTTTTATAAATATGACTCGGTGTTCTGCCCAAGTCTGCCTGTGGCCATCAGGAAAGTGGGATGTTGGGGGTAAAAAAATATGGAAAAGGAGTGTCCAGGGAAAGTATTTCAGAGATCACGGATTTGTCTATAGCCTGCTGGGAGTTACAAAAGAAAGGAAGAGGCTTTTTCTGTCTGTAACATTATACAGCCTTGGTCTACACCAAACACCAGGGGCAGGGGGAAATGGATGGGTGGAGTGGGTTGACAACTTGTAGGAAAAGTTCTGATTTTGTGGTAGTCTGAGAATGCCAATGAATGTTTATATATTTAATTTTGAGAGTGGAATTTCACTAACTCTCCTGGGAATTGAAAATAGGGCTTTATTTAATCTTCTCCCTTTGCAGTGGAAAAGAAAAGAGCTGAAGGAACTATAAAGAAGCGAAGGAAGAAGGAAATGTAGAGAATATTTCATTCATCCTTTCATGCTATAGAGAAGGAAAGTGAGACCCAGAGCCAGGAAGTGAGTCCTCCAGGGTCACACAGTGGCTGACAGCAGAAGAGGCATTGTGGTGAGTGGTGAGAGTGGGAGCCTGACTCCAGGTTCTAGCCTGTCACTGCCTGGCTGTGTGACTGTGGGTTAGTCTCATAACCTGGCCGAGCCCTACATTCCTCACCTCTACAATGGAGATAGCCGCAGTGCCTTTCTCATGAGCTTGCTATGAAGATTAGATGAGTTAATACCTTTAAAGAGCCGAGCACCTGGCAAATAATATATGCTCAATAGATTCAGCTTGAAGGAAGCCCCAACTCAGAAGGAAGCTGTGGAAAGCATGATGCTGACCTTGCCCTACTCTTCTTCCCCTCTATTCTCATCCTCCCACGTGCCCCATTCACAGGTGGCTGAGACAGCAGAGACTCCCCTAAGGAGGAAGAATGAACTTGAGCTTTCAGCCTGGGAACCTCAGACCCGACAGAAATAGTAACAAATCACTTTGTCTATTAAGTACCTGGGGAGCACCCTGACATATTCCCTATCTTGTATTTTGCTAGATTTGAGTTTCCCAGGGGACATTCTGTTCTCTGTTTCTTTTTCTCTCATCTTAGTTCCTTTCTTTACAAGAAGAATCTAACTTGCCAGACACGGCTTAAGTGACGTGTGACTGGAGAAGGCCCATGCTCAGGGGGATAGATTTTAAGATGCAGCTGCCTGTTAATGGACTTGGTGAAAAGACTGGGTAAGATATCATTCATTTTTCATAGAGGAGACAAAGATCAGATTGTGGGGAGGTGATGAGAGATTCCTCTATAAGCAGAGCTGGAGACTCCTGTGTATCAGGTATCTTGTGCCTGGCAGTCTCCACAAATCCACAAGTATTTGCTTCTCTCTCTCTCTATCGCAGCCTCTAAAAGGTTAGATAATAACAAAGGCAAGAGTCATGTCGCAGAAGGGGATCATGGCAAGAAAGCACAGCTGTTACCTGACTCTCCTATTAAGCCAGACCTCAGGTTTAGCTTGAGGCATAAGCAAAGGGAGGTGGAGGAATTATTAGGGAGCAAGGCCTGGTGGAAATGAAATACTGTGAAGAGCTGATGTCGGGCAGCCAGTGCACCACGCGCCAGTTCATCGGCTCTCCACACTTCCCTGTGAGCCATCATCCTCGTGCTCATTTTGCAGATAGGCAAGAGGCCATGGTGTGTCCAGCATGCTCTGGCAACTTACCCTGTTGGTCTCTGAAGCTCCCCACCCTCTCTGCCTTCGGGGCAAATCCAGGCATTTGCACAAATTTGCATGGCTCCAGGGTCTGTCTGCCTCCTGGGCCTTGCTTCTCACAGCCCGCTTTTCTCTGCAAGCTTCAGTGAACAGAAAAGGAGCTATACCCGGGTTGCTGGGCAGAGAAGAAACAGGCTTAGGCAGATGAAGTGCTCAGGATAGTCCAGGAAGGGCCACAGGGCTTGAGAGGGAGACAGGCCTGGAACCAAAGACAAACAACCCCTTCATCATTGTGCCTGGGCTAGTACTGACTCAGCTGCTTCTGTGTGCGGTGGAGGAAATTGCGGCTTTGGGTAGCTGGGAAGTTCTTCAAGATCCCATGTTGAAGGAAAAGCTCAGCCCCCAGCCTCAAACCACCAGGGAAGTCTGTTCTGCAGCAGTCCAGGAGCTGGTGTGAAGGGGTTGAGGCCCTACTATGCCTTGTATTCGGGGATTCTCAGCCGGAAAGGAACATTTCCTGTTATCTGTGGGTTTTAGTTCTTCCCCGCTTTGGAAGTGAAGGGGGAAAAAAAAATTACCAATAATCTGTGGGTTTGGGCGTATACATGGTCTTGTGGGGCCAGAGTAAGCAGAATAAAATTAAGTTGCAGTGATGCTAATGGTTCCACTTTGTTTGAGCAAAATGACCAGAAAGGAGAGGAGAGAGGTGGGCCCAGAGGGTGGAAGCCAAGATGGCCGATTAGAGAACCAATTTGTTTAACAAATAGTTATGGTGTCTCTCTGGGCAGGTTTCTGTGGCAAGATACATAGAACTTTCTTTTCCTTTGTATTCTTTTCTTCTCCTTATTTTTCTTGTCCTTTCTTTTCCTTTACTGACTTTCCTAATAATAAAAGTAGAACATTACATACCTGAGACATTATATACCTGAGTCAGATTATATGCAGGTATATAAAGAAAAAATGATACCCCCACCCCCACCATTCTATCCTTCTGAGGAAACTGAAGTTAACAGAAGGACAGGCACCCTTCAATATCTTTCTGTTATCTAGAATGTTAAGACTTATCCCTATTTTTTTAGGAGTCGACTCATCTTAGAGGCAAGAACATGCATGTAAAGAATTATAGCATAAAGGTTTTATACTTATAAGGGCTTTATAAGTGACTGAGATGGCAGGACCTCTGTGGAGTGAGGCTGTGAAAAAGCTGGTGATCTGGGGAGAACTGAGAAAGACTGAATAAGATATAAAAGTTTTGAGAAGAGGTGCAAGTCAGGTTACCAAGATGCTGTTATTTAAATTCCTTCTTTCTCACAGAAGCTCAGAACAGAAAGGTCCTTAGAGACCAGTGGTCCAGACCTTTAGAGATGCATTCACCCTAATGGCTCTCCAGACTCCCTGTGGTTGCCTCCAGGGCCAGAGACTTTGCTCAGAACTCACTCATGAACAGCCACTGCTCTCCCTGCTCCCTATCAACAGGCACACCAGACTCTTTCAAATACTCTTTATATTTTATGCTTATATGTTACAAAATTTTTATGCATTTGTTCTCTTCCTCTTCTGTATAGTTTAAGCAACCTGAGGGCAGGGGATGTGTTTTGTTTATTTTTTTTGACTGAGTGACAGAATGAATGAATTAATTATTCAAGAAAAGAAAAACCAACATATCCTAGGCCCTCTTATTTGAATACATGGAGTCAGCCATGGGAA
The DNA here is from genome assembly GCF_028885655.2 of Pongo abelii. Lineage (NCBI taxonomy): Eukaryota > Metazoa > Chordata > Mammalia > Primates > Hominidae > Pongo > Pongo abelii. The sequence continues at coordinate 120,630,634 of NC_071996.2, forward strand.
AGGATTAAAACCTGAACTTCTTCCTGGACTTCACAGTTTCCTCTGGACGTGCCGATTCCCACATTTTTCCTGAGATCCTTCCAGTTGAGGAAGAGATTCTCCATTCTCCCCTTTGGTTATATCTAAGGATCTATGCAGTGTAAGCCAAAAATAAAATTCTAAGTGCCGCAACTGACTGAATGGACCCTCTGTTGGCTCAGGGGATACCAAACAATCCTGAAAAACTAGTTCAGGCCATGATAGAAAGAGGGGCTTGGACATGCCTAGTTATACTCTTCTCCCTCAGGCACAACTAACCAGCATTAACGTTAAAATAGAGCTCATAAGACTGACAAAACAGACTCTTTGTAACAATAATATGACAAATTCCAACCTAACTGTGGTATAGCATCACATGACACATAGCAGGACATGAAGTATTTGTATTACCTCAAAATATATTTATCTGGCATATTTGGAAGAGGCCCTGCAAAGCTGTCTTTTGTGGAGGAAATTTGCATTCTGTAGAGAATCCCCTTCCTTTACTAGGTCGTTTCTGGAGAATCTGACAACTTTCAAGTACTGATAAAAGACATTTACCATCTATTCTTTCTGAAGCCTGCTACCTGGAGACTTCATGTGTATAATAAGAACCTTGGTGGGCCAGGCGTGGTTGCTCAAGCCTGTAATCCCAGCACTTTGGGAGGCCGAGGTGGGTGGATCAAGAGATCAGGACTTTAATACCAACCTGGACAAGATGGTAAAACCCCGTCTCTACTAAAAATACAAAAAAATTAGCTGGGTGTGGTGGCGGGCACCTGCAATCCCAGCTATTCAGGAGGCTGAGGCAGAGAATTGCTTGAACCCAAGAGGCAGAGGTTGCAGCGAGCTGAGATCACGCCACTGCACTCCAGCCTGGACAGAGTGAGACTCTGTCTCAAAAACAAACAAACAAACAAACAACAACAACAACAAACTTTGGTGGCCAGGGGCAGTGACTCACTCCTGTAATCCTAGCACTTTGGGAGGCGGATCACTTGAGGTCAGGGGTTCAAGACCAGCTTGGCCAACATGCTGAAACCCCATCTCTACTAAAAATACAAAAATTAGTCATGCATGGTGGTACATGCCTGTAATTCCAGCTACTCGGGAGGCTGAGACAGCAGAATCGCTTAAACCTGGGAGGCAGAGGTTGCAATGAGCCGAGATCATACCACTGCACTCCAGACTGAGCGACAGAGCGAGACTCTGTCTCAAAAAAAAAAAAAAAAAAAGGGAAAGAAAAGAAAAAAAAAAGAAACTTGGCTTGCACAATCTTTATCTTAACTAATGCATTTCTTTTTTTTTAATTTTCATTTTCATTTTAAGTTCTGGGATACATGTGCAGGATGTGCAGGTTTGTCATATAGGTAAACATGTGCCACGGTGGTTTGCAGTACCTATCAACTCATCACCTAGGTATTAAGCCCAGCATGCATTAGCTCTTTTTCCTGATGCTCTCCCTCTCCCAACCCCACCCCCCGACAGGCCCCAGTGTGTGTTGTTCCCCTCCCTGTGTTCATGTGTTCTCATTGTTCAGCTTCCACTTATAAGTGAGAACATTCAGTGTTTGGTTTTCTTTTCCTGCATTAGTTTGCCAAGGATAATGGCTTCATTCCTTTTTATGGCTGCATAGTATTCCACAGTGTATAAATACCACATTTTCTTTATCCAGTCTATCATTGATGGGCATTTGGATTGATTCCATGTCTTTGTTATTGTGAATAGTGCTGCAATGAACATACATGTGCATGTATCTTTATAGTAGAATCATTTATATTCCTTTGGATATATAACTAATAATGGGACTGCTGGGTCAGACGGTATTTCTGGTTCTAGATCTTTAAGGAATTGCCACATTGTCTTCTACAATTGTTGAACTAATTTACATTCCCACCAACAGTGTAAAAGCGTTTTTATTTCTCTGGAACCTTGCCAGCACCTATAGTTTCTTGCCATTTTAATAATCACCGTTCTGACTGGCATGAGATGGTATCTCATTTCTTTATTCTGACTTCAAACTCTTCAGGCAAAGCTTAACTCTTTCAACCAATTGCCAATTAGGAAATCTTTGAATCTCCCTATGACCTGGGAGGCCTCCCCACTCCCCATCTTTGAGAAATCTCACCTTTCTGAGCCAAACAAATGAATAGTTTCCATGTATTGATTTCTGTTTTTACCTATAACTTCTGTCTCCCTAAAATGTATAAAACCAAGCTGTAACCCAACCACCTTGGGCACGTGTTCTTAGGACCTCCTGAGACTGTGTCATGAGCCATAGTCCTTAATCTTGGCAAAATAAACCTCTAAATTGATTGAGACCTGTCTCAGATACTTTTTGGTTTACAGTAGAAACTGTGTATATCATTGCATACATTCCACTCAGGTGAAATACAATTGGTATAAAAAGTAAAGGTTTAGCTGAATTTCTATAGCAAGGCCCCTTTCTGCTGAAATAATAGAAGGAAAAACTCAACTTTAGTCACTCTTGTGGGTTCTTACCCCTCACTCCTGTGTTGGTGTGAGAGGGTGAGGGAGGCAGGGGAGGCATCTGATCCATATTAATGAACGAAACAAAACATAAGGCTTTATTGATGTCCACAGCGAAATTATCTTTAATGCTATAAAGCTAGATCACACTAGGGCTAAGTCCACAGTTGGTACAAAACAGCTGAAGTGTGAGGATGTCATACACAATCCGTTGTTTTTTTCAGATACATCAGAGATTTAAAAATACACATCATTTACATTTTCATCTTGAGAAATTTTCTTCATGGCACACTCTAGAAAACTGAGAAATGAATGGAAAAGGAAAACTTAAAACTTAGGAAAAAATGGTATATTAGTACTGGTGGTTGGTATGAAGTCTGTTAAACACAGAATTATCTCCAGGTAACAAATATGGTTACAAAACAAGCAAATGTTACTTTTTATGTAGAAAATAAACTTTATACGAATACTAATTTATTATAAAGGAATTGTCACTGAAAATCCCAGATTATATGAATCAAAATTGAAAGGGAAAAAGAAGATAGCAAGTAAAGATATTCTAAATTATATATTGCATCGGAAAAGTGGTTTCTGACTTTGATAATCGCAGAAAAATAATTAAAGTAACATCTTTGGAAAACATAAAGCTTACCACCAACAAACCAAAAACAAATGTTTTGCCCTTCAAATCATTAGTGCAGAGTGATCTCATCCATGAGGAAATTACCTTTACACACTGAAAATTTCACGACAAACTATAAAAATCAAAATCGGGAGTTTGAGACCAATCTGACCAACATGGAGAAACCCCATCTCTACTAAAAATACAAAATTAGCCAGGCTTGGTGGTGCATGCCTATAATCCCGCTACTCAGGAGGCTGAGGCAGGAGAATTGCTTGAACCTGGGAGGTGGAGGTTGCAGTGAGCCGAGATCGTGCCATTGCACTCCAGCCTGGGCAACAACAGTGAAACTCTTGTCTCAAAAAAAAAAAAAAAAAAAATCAAAATCGCTAAAATGATTAGAAATACAATATGAGAAAAAATGTAAGAAAACGTGAACACAAAGGTATTGTGAGACACTCTAACACAAATATCAGTTTTTGATAGATAATATAGATCATTTATATTGATTATGGTATATATATACCATTTATAAGGGAGAACATGCAGTATTTGGTTTTCCGTTCCTGTGTTAGTTTGCTAAGGATAATGGCCTCCAGCTTCATCCATGTTCCCGCAAAAGACATGTCCTTGAGGATGGAGGGTGGAAGGAGGGAGAGGAGCAGAAAAAATAATGGATGGGTACCAGGTTTAGTACCTGGGTGACAAAATAATCTGTACAACAAGCCCCCATGACACGAGTTTACCTATATAACAAACTTGTACATGTGCCCCTGAACCTAAAAGTTAAAATAAAATGTAAAAGAAAAAAAGATAATATAGATCAAAAATAAAGTCAGTGAAACTGTAAACAACAATATTAGTTATATTAACACGTATGCGTAAGTATATAATGTGTATATGCACATGTGTTTACGTATCTAATATAATTCCCCCTCCTTGGGGGAAGGAGGTTGGGGGTATCAGAAAAACAGACTCCATAGCTTCTTTCCACTTGCCCATAGAATGCTCTGAAAATACTATTAATATACGGCATTAGAAAGAAAATCTTAATAAATTTATAAAAGCTAATATTTAGGCAACATTTTTGCACTAACATATCAGTGACCTATCAATTAAAAATGACGTCAAAATTAAAAATGTATAAAACAAACAACAACTAGCAATTTTAAAAAGTCATGCGAAACTTGGATGTAAGAGGAAATCAAAATTGCAATGAACATTTGTTAGAAAATATTGCATTCCTACACTACTACAAAACATGAAATTACTAAATGTATGCAATGTAGCCAAGCCTTACCTAGAAGCAAATTCATAATCTTAAATGTTTTCCTTATTGATAAAAGAGAATAAAAATAATGGAACCAAGCATTCACCTTAATTATTTGGAAAAAGAAACAGAAAAAAACAGGAGGAAATATATAATAGGAAATACAGAAATCCAAGAACAAGGAAACCAAAATATAAGTCCAATAAAGTCAATGATTAAACCCAAGATTTAATCTTTTGATTAAAACAAATCTAACACATACAATTTGAAAAAAATCTTTTAAAATGTTGGTTCCCAACTATCCTAATTATTATTCTCATACTCTCAACTCATGTAAGTTCTCAGTGTCTCTCTTCAGTATAATTCAAGGAACTCTGGTCTTCCCACTTTGATCCAATTCATCAGAGCATTTCAAGTTGGCCCCATGGTTTGACTACCAGAGGGCCTCCAAGGGAAATAGGCTGCTGAGGAAATGAGCTTCAGTAAAAGCTTTTACCAAAAAGCTTTTACCATGAGCTCCATCTTCATGGTAGGGCTGGTCTCAGACAAGAGATATGCACCATCAGGTCTTTCCCCAAGACCAACGTCTGGGTGAATGCAGCCCAATTACAGGGGAGGGGGCTTTCCCTTGGTACAGAATAGTATACTCTGTATGTTACCGTCCTGATTTACTCTACACAAAATGGGTGCTCAATTTTTCGAAGATTGAGTCTTGGCAGAAAGTTGCTTATTCTTGCCTACACCACACCATCTCAACAGATTTGGGTTTTCTATCCTTGTGTCATCACCGAAGTGCAGAAGCATGGGTGTGAAGCATGAAACTTAAAGACAAAAGCAGAAATCAGAAAGCAGAAAGAAGGAAGAAGAAAGAAGGCTCCCCACAAACCCCAACCCTTTGAATATGTCCAAATTCATCAAATTGTACAGGAGTAGGTGCAGTTTTTTTATTTACCAACCCTACCTTAATAAAGCTGTTTAGAAAAAAAAAAAAAAAAAAGACTATGGAATATATCCAAAATACCGGGATATTTCAGGTGAAAGCTGATTAAACATAATGATTGGTCTATTAAAAAAAAAAAAGACCATCCCTTCTGTCCCAAGTAATCAAATAACTCAGAATAGTGAATATATAGTTAGCCCTCTCTGCTGCTCATGCATTGTGCTGAAGACTTCAACTCGTTTCTTCAAGCAATAGTATGAAAAAAAATCACACTTTTTTTAAAAGCTCTATTATTATTCCTTTTTAAATTACTTACTTTTTAAAATTTCTACTTTTTGAGCCAGAGTCTTCCTGTATTGCCCATGCTGGAGTGCAGTGGTGCAATCATAGCTCACTGCAGCCTGAGCTTCTGGGTTCAGGCCATCCTCCCATTTCAGCCTCCTGAGTTGCTGAGACTACAGGCATATGACACTATGCCTAGCTGATTTAAAAAAAATTTTTTTTTTTTTTTAGAGACGAGGTCTCATTTTGTTGCCCAGGCTGGTCTCAAACTCCTGCACTCAAGCCGTCCTCCTGCCTAAGCCTCCCAAAGTGCTGGGATTACAGGTGTGAGCCTCTGCACCTGGCCCTTTTCTACTTTGAAGAAACTGAGGCTTAGAGAGGTTATAAGAACCTTTCTAAAGTGATCCAATCAATGACCCAAGGAGAATTGAAACCCAGGCAGCTAGTGTCCCGCATTCAGCATCCGTGCTCTCTCTTACCCCTGGTCTGTATCATGTTTCCAAAGAAAGCAACTTCTACCCTGACAGGATCACTCTTGAGAACTCTGACCTTCCTTCCACCCCAGTTAACTTCTCCGCACAGGAGGGGGAGATTTATTTGATTGATGAGACATAGAAGAATCATCATCCACTGATCCATGTTCCTGCTTGACTGCAGTCATCAAAGTTGAAAGTCAGAATACATGAGGCCTCACTCTCCACCATGCCCCCAGCCCCAAGAGCCTCTCCGTCGACGCCTGGACAAGGAGAAGGCACAGTTTCCCTCGTGTCTGAGTAATCATCAGCTCTGCAAATGCAACTCAGCCTTGGGTCCCAACGTTTCAACTTAAGAGGAGATATAAGGTTGCCACCTACTTTGGCTTCAGATTTTAATGTGCTCTCCAGTTCAGTTTCCCAAGCAATTAAGCTGATGATCTCTAGTGAATTCTTGGGTCTAGGTATCAATTAGTTCAGAGCTTTGAAGAGCAAGGATGTGAGTATTATCAGCCTGAAACTCATCCATTCACACCCCACAGGGGGCTTCTGCCCATGCTTCTGGCTCTAAGAAACTAAATCTTGAGCCTGTTACATGACACTTTAAAGTGCTGTGAACACATGCCTAGATAAATGTCGGAGAACCCACTAAATAAAGCAATGCTCTATCAATGCGCAGGACAGCTACATTCCAGAGACTTCCTCTCTGAAGATTTTTGTAGGATCGCGCAGAGGATAACTCTCAAGTAAAGGGGAAATGCTTTCCTTAACTTATTCCTATGTACATAAGGTTCCATGTCAGCTCATTAGTGCAGTGCCACATAACTCTCCCCTCCCTTTGGGGCAGATGAGGTCCAAACATCTCTCCAGCCAGGCAGACTTCCTGGAATTATGGGCAAAATATCCAGGTCGCATATGAGACAAATTCCCTGGCGGAGGAATAAGACAAAATTTGTCTTAGGATCCTTTCTTATAAACACAGGAAGCATCACAAAAGAATAATTTCAACCCGTTTTTACTCAAGGAGATGGGTGAGTTGATGAATTAAATTAGGTTTTGACATTTTCTTAACAAGAAGCAGATCACTGCAATTAGACGAGTTTGCAGAGTAATTACTTCACATTGCTAGTTCAGACTGCTTTCACAGAGAGATGGGCGTTTCCCTTAATATGTGGCCATGACATAGGACAAAATGGGTGTATTTTGGATAGAAACACGGAAATATGAAGAGGTATAGCCTTTGTATACAGTGACTAAAGTGCCTGGTCAGCTGTTTCTACCAGCAGGGGTGCAAATAGGTCTTGACAACTTCATGTTCTGTTTCAGATTTATAATCCATTGAAAATATTTAGAGTTTTAAAACTCTAGGGCCATGATTGTGTCACAGGCTGTTATTCTGAGGCAGCACATTGGAACTCGTTTATTGTGTGTGATTTTTATTTTCTAAAGATTCCTCTTCTTTCTTCTGTTGTCTCCCTCCTTCCCTCTCTTTCATTTTCTCTTTTCTTTTTTAAACAAGGAACTTTGCTCTTTGTCAGAAGGTGATAAAGAAGGCAACAATGACCTTGAATTCTTGTTCACATCCAAATTGTATTGGGATGTAGAACTCAACTCCATCTGGGAGTAGTTCTCCGGTAATGAGAAAATTCATACCAGGCCCTATTTTCAGCCTGAGAGTCCCCTTCCGGCCCCTTGGGAACATCACAGTAGAGAGAGGCCCCCTTAGTGGCACAATCAGCCTCTCATTTCTCTGGAGGAGTTATTTTTGCATATTTCTGGCTGCCTGGCCTCTGACCTATAGCCTGATGTAATAGGGTTCAAGTTAAATAAAGTCAACAGTTGCCTGACCTATTGTTATGTTTGCCTTTGGTCCTTCTGCAAGCAGAAAACTTGCTTCTCTAGTAATTCTCAACAGGTTAAACCTCTCTTTGGATCTGCTTCTTCTCTGATTTCTGAATTGGTGAGAATAAGCTATGTTAATGGGAAAAGTAGGGAAGGATTGAGATGATAAAGAGAAATTAGGAAATATACTGCAAAAAAACCCGGCGGAATTAAAAAACTATGGATGAAGAGCCACAGATGTTCACAGAGGCTTCAGGTTCTGAATATGGATGAATAAGATGCCGCAATCTGTCAGTTTCAGACACGTCTGCACTGAGAAAGGCTAGAGAATGCTAACATCTCATCTTTGGAAAGGATCTTAGAAATAATTTAACCTGGTGGTTTCGGAACGTTTTTAGCAACTTGATCTTTTCTTTGAGTCTAACTCAGATTTCCAGTTTATAAAACAGATACAATCAACGCTGGCCTAGATAATACCCCAAAAAGGAGGCTGAGGGCCTATATCACCTCTGCCCTCCTTCCCTCACCAAACAGCCTCTGAGATGCCTCCTCGAAGCCCCTGTCTAATCAGCATGGAGCAGAGCCTGAAAACCTCTGAGAGCACAGCATGTCCCAAGACAGGAGTCACCTCCGCGGGATCCCTGACTCAGCCCCACTCATAGGAATTCACAGCAGCTTCCCAGCAGCTGAAACTGCCCTGACTTTCACCACCAGAGTGGCTTTTCACCCCCAGAGCCTCTGAAACAAACTTACCCCTCTGTCCATGTGACAACCTTCAAATATAGGACCACAGCCAGTATGTCTCCTTGTGGTCTCCACACCCCATTGTTTGCATTCGATTATTTGCTCCTTGAGGTCAGGAGTTGTGTCTGTTTTATCTTCACAGTCTCAGTGCCTAATCCAATAGCGAGTAGTAAGCGCTTAATAAATGTTTGTCCTAGAGAAAGTGGTGAGAGCTATGAGATGACACCTGGATGATTAATAATAAAGTAATTATAAAGACTCCAATTATTAAACTAGGCATTGGGTTCAACACTTTATATGCAAAATGTATTTCAATTTTTTGGAAACAATAAGCATTATTAACGCTGTTTAATAGAAGAGGAACTGAGGCTTAGTGTTAACTGACATAGCAGGGCCACACAGTTAGCAAGCAAGAGGAGGGCTCTTGCTAGCAAGCAAGTCCAAGTTTATCTCAGCTTTTAACCACAATGATAGAATCTAGTGGTTGAGGCCAGTTTTGACAGATGTTCAGTAGAAACAAGGGCTGGGGAGGGAAGGAAAGGAAGGAGACACTGTGTAAGCAAGTGGAGGAATCCAGAGTTGCTGCTTTGGAAATTGTCCTAATAGATGCACTTCTACCATCACCACCACCCTGAGCTCCATTTGTCTTCTTTCCTCCCTTTTCTCTGTCAGTTCTCATCTTGACCCAGATTTTTTTTTTCTTCCAATAGTCAATGGGTGGGTACTGTCTGAATTCCTGAGGGGTTTCTGCTACTAGAACATGACCACCCAGAGCTGTCTGCTCTCCAATGGCTTAGCACATCAGCAGCAAAGGAGGCAGGATGCAGGCTGGAGGACATGAGATCACAGATATATGATACATGTATAAGACAGCCTCTGGCACATGGCAGGTCATCAAATGATTTGGTGTTCTCCCCTCCTTTTAAAATTTCTTCTTGCCAGTTTCCCACAGTCTCTCCTAATTTCCTTCTCTAGAGGCTCTAATTTTGTCTAGGACTGATTTGGCATTCCTGACCATCTGTGGAAAATGATGCCTCCCAGAAGACACCATTCTTTAAGACCTTCCTATCGCAATCAGGACAATAAGCTGTCTCTTAAAGCCAACTCCCACCTTCACCCTGCACTTGTACCTTTCCTCATCATCACTGATGCTTCCTCCTTCTTCTTTGAGCCCAATGTTAGGATGTGAGGCTTTTGAGCCTCCTTGTTTCATTATTAATGGAGCTTGAGATTTTGTTTCTTGCTTTGGAAGCTACATTGCAAATAAAGGCAGGGGCAGGAAGTGAGATCTGATTTTCTGTCTGGTGCCAAGGCTATGGTTAGATCTTTGAGGCCAATTTCCAAGTGACTTTGGATTGGGGTCAGAATATGTGTTTGAGGTAAATAGAGAAGAGAGCTATCTCTCAAGTGGGGCAATCTCAGAGACTAGTGTCTTGGAGAGATGTTTATTGGCTAAATAATAATTCCTTACATATGTTCAGCATTTCACGGCTCACCAAATACTTCTTTGAGTATTATCCCATTTGATTCTTGAAACAATGTTCTAGGGTAGCTGGGAAAATACCATTGTTCCCATTTTATGCACACTCTGCACTCCTCAGTGAGGAGAGCAGAACTTATGGGACTTGTTCACAGTCGTTCAACCCTTTAGTGTAAGAACCAGGACTGAAACCGAAGTTTTCTGACTGACTTGTGAAGATCATATGAATAAGGCAGGTATATAACTCACCTGAGAAAATGTCTTCTGCCTTTATGTATTTAGACAGTGTTAGTCTCTGTCCTCATTTCCTTTCTGAATCCTGGGTCTGTGTCCTTTTTCATTCACCATGCTGGAAAAATAGATAAAAGGAAGTGATTTGGAGAGAAGGAAGAGAAGAACATGGTTCTTGATCTCTAGGGACTGGTTCTAAGACATGCTTCTGAGGCTGAGGTTGATGCTATTGTGAAACCCAGCATGAAGCATAACCTCATTAGGTCTAACCAGCAGAGAGTGGGAGAACAGTGTCTCTCTTCACTTCTGCTTCCCTTCCTCCCTCCTTTCCCACCCTGCTTTTGTGGTTTGTTAATTATTTGAGGCAAGGGTATTGGAAGTGTCTAGGCTCTGTCTTCTGACTCAGTCTCATCCCTCCCTGGCCCATAAAAATGTCTCAGAGGCCTTGTTGATCTGAGAATATGACACAAACCAACCATCTCGCCCTTTCTAGGCTTGTACATGGGTTTCGGAACTGTCCCCCCACAAACCCTCCCTATGATCCCACCCACCCAGCCACTATCGCTAGCCTAACTTACTGGAAATCTCTGTTCCTCTAAAGCAGACATTGGCTTTGTTCCCAGAGCCAGGCAAAATGGAAATGCTTTCTAAGAAAAACACAAACAAGAGAATTACATCCTGATCTGACCAGTTGGAAATTTCTTCACAGTATAATTTTATTTGTTCCTCATCAAGGATACTTTATCCCTCTTTCTGCAAAGACTGGCCTGGTAGGTCAAGAAAGTAACTGATACTTATTTTTTTCTCTAGTCATTAAAAAAAATCAAACCCATATAAATTGCCATCAATTCTAGTGACTTATAGTACAGTTAGAGTTCTGGTATCATAAATAAGCTGATATGATGGTCCTGAAAGAGCTATAGGGTCCCCCTTCTTGAAAGATATTTAAAGATTTGAGAAACTCTAAAGGGCCTCTGGTCTATGGCCCTCAATCCCCTAGTTCACCCATAGCTCAGATTATGTTCTTTCGTAGTGTGGTTATTGGATTCCACTCACTGCCACCATCTTTGGATAATGCCATCCAAGAGCATGACTATTCTCCAATATCTAAGTTCTCCAAAAACCTCTTTGTTTTCCCTTGCCCACTGCCGTCCAGTAAATGCTACATTATTTAGAGGTGACCTCATTTGACCTTCAAATCATCTTTAAAACTGGCTTTATCACAGTAAAAGAATTTCAGGCCACAGACTGCAACCATTGTGTTTATCTCACACAATATCGTTTTGAAGGCTTCTGTCAACGTAACTCAAGTTTGAAGCACTAAGCTGGCACTTGATATATGCTGCTAAACAGTCTAACTACAGGATATACTATCTATTATTTTAGTAGCAATCGAAGGTATATGCCAAGCCTTGTTTTAGATGCTGCAAATGCCAACGTGCCTATGAACAGTCCAGCCTTAGATTCTAAAGAAGCTCTTACTACATATTCATATTCCAGTTCATAGATCTTTCTCCTAGACTTTGATTTTCAGATTATTTAATTGTTGTATTATTACTCAATTTTGTATCCATTTTTGCTTCATCTCTTTCCTTTGTCCTAATCCTTTAGAGGGAATAGCAACAGCAATGGTGAGGAGAAAGAGCACAAGAAAGGTAGACTTGAATTCTGCTCTTAATTCATTCACTCTGTGATCACTGACTTATCTCTTTACTTCTCTTATCTCAGTGAATTTATATTTAATATTAGAATAGAAATGCAAGGGACCCTAGGAATAAAATAATTACTTGTTGAAAATAAATAGTCAAAGACGACTATTGTCCAGGTGTTAGAGATGGAAAGGTAAATCAGATTGGCCCCTGACCCTTAGGGGCCAAACAGTCTAGCAGGAAAACAATCTTGGAGCCTAGAGCTTTTTCCTTGTACCGAGCACATGCCTTAAACTTCGTGAGTGCTGGAGAACCAGATGTTAATTTGGGCATGGGATTTTGAGCTAGTTCTTTTACGATAATTGCTATTTCCAAGTGGAGCTGATTATCTTTTTACTTTCTCTTTCTAGGGGAGAAAGATATATTCTAGTATAGATCCTAGGTATTCCCATCTGGCCTATAAATTGACTTTGTGATACAGCAGAAAAGGCATAAATTAAAATATTCTCTTCTGTTACTCACAAATTCCATAGTTTTGGATAAGTCATGTCCCTTTTTGTGCCTCATTTTATCCCACTGATAATAAGTGGTTTGAATTAGATGAGTTCTGGGGTCCCTCCTACTTAAACATTCTTTGAGTTGAAGATCACGGCCACATCACTCAGCCCTGCTACTGGTGCCCAGGCTCTGGCCTTAGGAGTATGTGTCTAAGCTATTTGGTTGTCTCTTTTTCTGCCCCTTTCTCCCTTCAATCCATCCCTAATGTCTGTACACCAGATCCACTGCCTTGGGCCTACTATATATATTAGGTTGGTGCAAAAGTAATTGCGATTTTTGTCACTAAAAGTAACTGCCAAAACTACAATTAGTTCTGCATCAACGTAATACTTCTGCTTCTCAGTTTCTCAGTTCCTTTTTTCCGTCTAGTGCTTTTCTTCTTGAAATTAGAATCGTTCTCTCCCTGGATTTTACCAATCCCCATGAATTGGCAGAGGACTCTCAGCTTGAACCATATCTTGCTCCTGCGAACCTGTTTTCTTCAAGGCTTTGTAGTCTCTATTTTATAAGCAACACCTATGGACTTCTGAAAAAATGACCTGAGAATGCTATTTTTTATGTTTTACACTCAGCTCCCTATAAATTACCATGCCTTTGTATTTTGATCATTTCTATTACTGTTCAAGGTTACATAACCTCATTATATGCTACAGACTGAATGTGTTTTTGAAATAAAAGGCAGGCGAAAACTGTCATTAGAGGTAGTAAAATATAAAGCTTTTTTATTTCTTTCACAGTCTTCCTTGACTTGTCATGGTCGTGTTGTTTTTCAATTTGCTATTTCATGTTCTAAATAAAAAGAAAAATTGAAATGATAAATTACTAGCATAGATTTACCATTCATCTTGATATAGTGCAATGACACTTTTAAATGCAAAATAAGAGTATTTCACTCCTATGAGAGATTACCGAAATCACACAATTTATACTTCATAGCTTGTACATGCATATATATTTTGCTCTTATCAGAACACTGTAAACACTGCACAAAACCAATTCAAGTATTTGTACTTTTCTTCTTAATAATATGCACATTCTATCAACACTCTCTACCTTTGACTTACTGATGAGTAAGAGGACTGAAAAGAAAAGGCACTATGGTTTGCCCTATCTTTCTCTTTCCTTCTATGGTATCATTTTCAGTGCAAGTGGTTGACTAATAGAGGAAGTAACATGAGTAATAAAGGATATGACAGAGTCCCTTGCTAATTCTTGTTTCTTAGAATGTCCTTGCCCTCTTTCTGGCTTGAATGAAAAATGTGGCCTCCTGGGACTGTCAGTGGTGTGGTCCCCACATCCTTAGTTGTACACATAACATGCTTACCGTGTACTTGCTTTGAGTCCCCTCTGAGCTCCCATGCATTGTAGATTCATCAGAATCCTGTGCTCATGGGATTTTATGAACACTATATGCAAATAGGACAGCAAGAAATGGCAGTAAACGCTTTTATTGTTGCTATCTCCTCTGCTCCTGCACATGCTCCACGGTATCGTTGGACTTCACTTACGAAACACAGATACAAAGACAAAATTACTAAGAATTACCAAGAATTTTAATTTCAAGATGGCAACAGAGTATTAAACCAAAGATGAAGTCGTTCTGAGTGTGGGGTTTGCGAGATGGCACAGGTGGCACTCCCAGGAGCTCGTCTTGGCCAGGTCGCACCCTTGAGTCCATTGGAACCTGAATTTCACCCTACTCTGCTATGCTATACTGACTCCAGCTGAATTCAAGGAGTTACAGTTTGACGCTCTCCAGACTCTAGTGGCCATCCCACTTGTGGTGAGTAGCTTTAAATAAAATATGCTCACAAATTATTTAATATACTTTCCTTTAAGAAATGGAGCTTAATTCCTTTCAAGTGTGGACTATTTTTAGTGACTTACCTCTAAAAAATATTATACGGCAAAAGTGATGAAGTATGACTTACAAAAATTGATCCTGGAGGATACTGCATCTTCCATCTTCCTGTCTCTCCTAGATCACTTGCTCTGAGGGAGGACATCCGCCGTATCATGAGGACGCAAAACCATTCCATGGAGGGTGCTACATGCAGAGCAGCTGAGGCCTCCTGCTAATGGTCAGTGAGGAACCGAGGCTTCTTGCCAATGGCCATGTGAGTGAGCCATCTTGCAAACAGATCCCCTAACCCCAGTTAAGCCCTTCAGGCAACTGCAACTTTGTCAAGTCTTAACTGCAACCTCATGAGAGACCCTAGGCCATAGCCACCAGCTAAGCTGCTCTTGAATTCCTGACTCAGAAACTTTGAGATCGTGAATCTTTGTTGTATTAGGCCTCCAACCTTGGGGTAATTCGTTATGCAGCAATAGATAACTAATATACCATTATTTTCAGCGGGACTATAAGCTTGGTACAACCCAGACACCAAAGTATATCCAAGAGTTTTCTTGGCCATGTTAGGAAGTCTCAGAAGACCTCAAAATGAAAAGCAGACAAGCCTCTACTCTAGAGTGCACATTAGGCAGATATAATATTTAGCTTTTCTAGATGCTTTATTTTTTAGGCACTGTACAGTAAAACCAGGGCTTATTTCCTTGCCTTGATAAATGGTGAATGACATTGGATGCCACTGTCACCCCCATATACTCACCAAAGGGAGAGTAGTTGCTCACCTGATTGGTGGGAGTCATAGCAAATGAAATAGGTCCCTGTGCCACAATTCTGCCAGACTCAGACCTCACTTGTCATTTGGAGGAGCAATTTTGAATCACATTCTCCACTGTTCCTTGCAGGCCCCCAGCAGTAGTAACCCGCTGCTATGCACAGTGAAAATCAGCTCAATTAGACAGCCTTGTTCATGCTTTCCCCCATATCTACTTCACTCCCCTTTCTTTTCCCACTAACTTCCTGTGATCACCTCTTGAGGACCTTGGTGAGAGCAGTGGACCAAACCAAGACAGTTGTTCAGTCTGATGTTTTGGGGTGGGGCATGCTTTACAAGTTGGTGAGATTACCATCCCCTAAAAAGGGAGGAAGCAGAGATATCTCTCCCAACTCTTGCTTCTCTTATTTGGCAGTCTAACCTATCGGGCAGGCTAAATGGCCTAGACTAGTTCAGGCCCTAAGGCAAAAATGTGTTTGTTTCTTGTTGTCCATGACATTATTTTTTTCTTGTCACTTAGGAGAATGTTTTAGGCTGGCTTTTTCTTACAATACCAATGCTAAGTCTCCACCCTGAGTTTGGAAGTTAATTAGAAGGAAGAGAAGCAGAGGCGTATGAAGGAACTAGCAACATAGAGGTGCCTAAAATGGGGTCAGGGATGAACTGTAACCACACAAAGGCTGGCATTAAAAAGTACAGCCCCACATGAAAGACTGGCCCCATTGTCCTTAGCAGGTGGTCTGGGCTGCTAGTTTGGCTGTTCAGGGATAGTTTGTGCCCCTACGCAAGAGGCAAATAGTATTGTGGTTAACGATGAAATTGGATTATAAGTAAAGGAGATTTATTTTGGAAACAGCTGGAATTGACAGGGCAGTTTATTGGGGCTGGCTTTAGCAGCTTTGGGGCCCAGCAATTTTGAAGTAGCTATTTTATCTGTTGATTTTAGCAGTATTGACAGCGACCATTGGGTTTATCAAGAATGGAGTCATCTAGGGAAGAGGCACTTGAGAAAGCAGGTATCTGATATTGATGAGCATGGAGGTCAAAGGGGTGTTTTTTGTCTACCTGAGAGTACTGAGGAAGCTTCCCTTCTCCGGAATCTTCTGGTTGTGTGCAGAGAGGGTGTCACTGTTAACCGAGCCAGTAAAGGCTCATCCCCAGACAGGCTATTTCTCAAGCATGGCTATGGGCCTCGAGGCTTGAAGCTCCTTCAGGTCTCTATAGTGTGACATTTTTGATGGTGAGGCACTGGCCCGAGTTTTCTCCTCCATCCTGCCCTGAAGCAGGGGTGAAGAACTGTCAGGTTTTTTAGGGTGTAGGGAGGAACCTTTCATGTCATGCCCATGTAAGTCCAGAGAGGTAGAACTTTCTCCCAACATATTTAAAAGGGAAATTCTTACCCTCCATCTTTTTTGGTATGTGTGGGAGCCTGAAACTCGGACGACTGTATTTCCTGGTTGCTTAGTACTAAGGCACTGGAGATCACTGACTGCTCAGCCATGGCACAACCTCTTGTCTCTTTTGCTCCCTAGCCCCACCCCACCCTGCGATCAGGTACAGGGGTGATGTGCTTGAGCTTCATGTAGTATCTCCCAGGTCACTAAGATGGGGAACGTGACATTTCCCATGTCTTCGCCTCTAGCTGACCCTTCTATGCAGGTTAGCTATATTTAACAAGAAAGGAGTAGGAAGCCCCTACTTTGGATATGAGCCTTGGTTCTCCAATCTAACCATTTCTAGAAATGGACGCTGAGAAGTGAAATTTGAGGCTATTATATAAATACAAACATATGTAACATACTGCATGTATATTCATATACATATATAATTTTTTCTGATCAATTTGAAAGTTGCCGACAGGATGCTACTTTATTCCTAAACACTATAATGCTACAGTACATATTTATTAAAAAGAAGCACATTCTTTTACATAACCACAAGATAATTATCAAAATTGGGAAAGTAATATTGATGCATTATAGCTATATTCAAATCCTCAGGGCTTATTTGTATTTTTCCACATGTACTAATAATATTTTAATGGCAACAGAAAATTCTGCTTTGCTTTCAGTTGCTGTCCCTGTTTAGGCTGCTTTAATTTAGTACAGTCCCTCAGTCTTTTTTGTCTATCATGACATTGACAACTGTGAAGAATGCAAGTCCTGGTTATTTGATAGATGGTCACCCAAGTTGGGTTTGTTTGATGTTTCCTCTTGATTAGATTTAGGTTTTGAGATTTTGGCAAGAATATCACAGAAGTGATATGTTCTTCTCAGTGCATGATATCAGGGGGCATATGGTATCTTATTTGTCTCACTTCTGGTGATGGGAATTTTGATCACTTGATTAAGGTGGTGTCTATCCAGTTTCTTCAATAATAAAATTACTAGTTAGTTAGCTAATAATTAATGAGAATCTTGTGGAAGGGTACCTTAAGATTACATAAGTATCTTGTTACTCCTTAAACTTCCAGCTGCTAGTTTTAGCATCCATTGAAGATTTTTGCCTAAATCAATTGTTATTATAATGGTTACCAAAGAGTGACATTTTAATTGACCCCTGGAATTATTTCTATGATTATTGGTTGGCTTTCTACTGTAAGAAAGAACATTTCCTTATCACCTGTTTTCTTATTTATTCATTCATTTATCCATTTATATCATGAATTTTATTTTTTTCTGTGAATTGTATTTCTTTTTCTGTGAATTGTATTTCTTTACTTGCTTATTTATTTTGATTTGCAAATTGTCCAGGTTTGTTCAGTCTAAGCCCTTTCAAACTGGTTCCTGTGTCTGTTTGACATATCTACATCATTCTTTTAACACGTTCTCACTTTTCTGGCACAACACCATATTCTCAATTCATCTTGCATTTTTCCAGAATCAGCCATTTCTCAAAAGGGCTTGATTCCTTTTAGTGGCAAATGGCATTTTGATTGATTGCTACAGGGTGCCATTGTTTCTAGGGCCTGTCAGCAGAGATAGACAGCAGATGTATATACACACATACACTCATATATGCAAATTTATGTGTATACGTATGTAATATCCATGTCTATATCTGCAGGTATACCTCAAAGATATTGTACAATAAAGCGAATATTACTATAAAGCAAGTCACATAAATTTTTTGGTTTTCTAATGCATATAAAAATTTTTACACTATACTGTAATCTCGAGTGTGTGATAGCATTATGTCTAAAAAAAATGTATATACCTTAATTAAACCATACTTTATAGCTAAAAAATCCTGACAATCATCTGAGTCTTCAGTGAGTTGCAATCTTTTTGCTGATGGGGATTCTTGCCTCATTGTTGTTGGCCGTTTACTGATAAGGGCGATTTGTTGCAAGAATAGGGTGGCTATGGCAATTTCTTCAAATAAGGTAACAATGGAGTTTGCCACATTGACTGACTCTTCCTTTCACAAAAGATTTCTCTGTAGCACACCATGCTGTTTGATAACATTTTACCCACAAAAGAACTTCTTTCAAAATTGGAGTCACTCCTCTCAAACCCTGACACTGCTTTATCAACTAAGATTATGTAATATTCTAAATTTGTTGTTTGATTTCAACAATGTTGAAATCACAGCATCTCATCAGGAGTAAATGTCATATCAATAAACCACTTTATTTGTTTATCCATAAGAAGCAACTCCTCATCCATTCAAGCTTGATCCATTCAAGTTTGAGATTCAAATTCAAATCTTCAGGGTCTACATCTAACTCTAGTTCTCTTGCTGTTTCCACCGAATCTTCAATTACTTCCTCCACCTAAGTCTTAAACTCCTCCTCAAAGTCATCCATGAGGGTTTGGAATCAGTTCTTCCAAACTCCTGTTAAGGTTGCTATTTTGACCTTTTCCCATGAACCACAAATGTTGTTAATGGCATCTAGAATAGCGACTTTTTGCCAGAAGGTTTTTGATTTACTTTGCCCAGATTCATCACGGGAATCACTATCTATGACTCAGCTATCTCCTTACAAAATTATTTCTTAAATAATAAAACTTGAAATTTAAAATGACTCCTTAAGCCATGGGCTGCAGAATGCATGTTGTGTAGGCAGGCATGAAAACAGCATTAATCTTTTCGTACATCTCCATCAGAGCTCTTGTGTGACCAGGTACGTTGTCAGTGTGCATTAATATTTAGGAAGGAATCTTTTTTTTCTGAGCAGAAAGTCTCAACAGTGGGCTTAAAATATACAGTAAACCATGCTGTAAACAGACTTGTTGTCATCCAGGTGGTGGTGTTACATTTATAGAGCACAGGCAGAGCAGATTAACATAATTTTTAAGGGACCTGGAATTTTCAGAATGGTCAATGAGCACTGGCTTCAACTTTAAGTCACCAGCTGCATTAGCCCCTAACAAGAGAGTCAGCCTGTCTTTTTCTTTTTCTTTTTTTTTTTTCCTTTTTTTTTTTTTTTTTTTTGAGATGGAGTCTCACTCTGTTGCCTAGGCTGGAGTGCAGTGGTGCAATCTCAGCTCACTGCAACCTCCGCCTCCTGGGTTCAAGCAAATCTCTGCCTCAGCCTCCCGAGTAGCTGGGATTACAGGCACCCGCCACCCACACCTGGCTAATTTTTATATTTTTAGTAGAGATGGGGTTTCACCATCTTGGCCAGGCTGGTCTTGAACTCCTGACCTCGTGATCCACCCACCAAAGTGCTGGGATTACAGGCATGAGCTACCATGCCTGACCAACTTTTGAAGCTTTGAAGCATTTACTTCCCTCTGGCTATAAAAGCCTTAGATGGATGGCATCTTCTAATATAAGGCTGTTTTGTCTACACTGAAAATCTGTTGTTTAGTGTAGCCACCTTTATCAATGATCTTAGCTAGATCTTCTTAAAATAAGACAGGAATGAAGATCTTCCAGATAACTGGGTGTAGCTTCTCTGATGGCACTTGCTGCTTCACCTTGTACTTTTATGTTATGGAGACATTCTTTCTTAAACTTCAGGAACCAACCTCTGCTAGCTTCTTTTGTAGCTTCTTCACTTCTGTCAGCCCTCATAGAATAGAAGAGAGTTAGGGCCTTGCTCTGCATTAGGCTTTGACTTAATGAAATGCTGTGGCTGGTTCTATCTTCTATCCAGAACACTAAAACTTTCTCCATATCAGCAATAGGTTGTTTCACTTTGTTATTATTTGTGTGCTCAGTGAAGTAGCACTTTTAATTTCCTTCAAGAACTTTTCTTTTGCATGTGCAACTTAACTGTTTGGCATAAGAAGCCTAGCTTTTAGCCTATCTGGGCTTTGGACATGCCTTCCTCACTAAACGTTATCACTTGTAGCTTTTGATTTAAAGGGAGAGACCTTGACTGTTCCTTGCATTTGAACACTTAGAGGCCATTGTTGGGTTATTCACTGTCCTGATTTCAATATCATGGTGTCTCAAGAAACAGGAGGCCCTAGGAGAGGGAGAGAGGTGGGGGAATGGCCAGTCAGTGGAGCAATATGCAACATTTGCATATGCAAATATTTATTGATTAAGTTTATCGATTATTAACAGAACGTATGCAACGTTTATTGATTAAGTTCACCTTCTTAAATGGGCACAATTAGTGGTGGCTCAAAACAATTACAATAGTAACATCAAAGATCACTGATCGCAGATCACCGTAACAGATATAATGACAATAAAGTTTGAAATACTGTGAGAATTACCAAAGTGTGACGCAGAGACATGAAGTGAGTTCAGAGTATTGAAAAAAAATGGGGCCAATAGACTTGCTGAATGCAGGGTTGCCACAAACCCCAAATTTATAAAACACACAGTGTCTGTGAAGTGCAATAAAGCAAAAGGCAATAAAATGAGATGTGCCTGTACATAATCTATATCTATATAGATATAGATTTTCATATTTCTAAATCTATAGATATAGATTTCTATGTATTATTTCATTATATTATATAGATTTCTATATATTATTTCATTACCACCCAGGTATAGTAAAAACTATTTACTTCCACTGATACCTTCAATTCTAATTCAGTGGCGTGAGATTCATGCTACCCTTCCCCTTTTCCATAGTTGGAGCTCCCTTATCCAACAGAAAGAAACACAACAGCCATTTTCCACAGTACATTTACTTATTTACTCAACACACAAAAAGTATTTTCAAAATTTCTAACCCATGCCTCTTTGAATAAAAGAAGCCTACTAACTAGAGGTCAATATGTTTTAGAGGTTGTGTTTTTCCCTTTAGCCTAAGGACATATAGTTTAAATACTATGCTCAGAAATTATTCAGGTTAGGTTTTCTTTCCCAATTTAGTATAGTTATATCATTCATTTGGTATTTCACTTAGCTCATTTGCTTTTGTTTGATTTACATTTTTGCAATTTTTTCTTCCTCGTTCTTGAGTTTTTTTTTTAATTGGTGAAATGTTACGAAAAATTCCAAAAGTCACAACAGTGCAATAGACATATGCAAAAAGTGTCATTCTCTCTGTTCCATCTATTCCTCACACTTCCTCTCACTCACACTTTATTGGTAATGGTGGTGGGCAGAATTCTAAGAATGGTCCCCAGTGACCTTGGCCCTCCTCTTCAAGGGTGAGTAGAAGCTGTGAATATGATGAGATATTATATATTACATATCCCTTATATGACAAAAGGGAGATTAGTTTTTAAAAGCAGAGAGTTTTCTCTGGCTGATAGCAGAAGGGGAAATCAGAGAGCTTGAATGCACCACTGCTGGCTTGGAGATGGAGAAGGTCATGTGGCGAGGAACGCAGACCTGAGAAGCTGAGAACAGTCCTAGCTGACAGCCAGCGAGGAAACAGGAACCTCAGTCCTACCACTGAAAGAGTCTGAATTCTGCCAAAAATCCAATAAGCTTGGAAGTGAATTCTTCCCCCAGAGTCCTACAGAGAGGAACCCAGGCCAGCTGACTCCTTCATTTCGACCTTATGAGACTCTTGGCAGAGAACCCAGTTGAGCCTACCTGGACTCTGACCTATAAAATCATTAGCTAATAGATGGGCTTTATTTTAAGCCACTAAATTGTGGTCATGGAAGACTAAAATTGTAACCAATCTTATTAGTCTCTGGTTAATACTCACTGCATTTATTTTTGCACTAATTTTGCAGAAATGAGCAGATGCCTGTTTATTTTGTTTTTTACTTTTCTTTCTTAAACAAAAGGTAGCAAACTATTTGTACTCTTTTATATTTTGCTTTTCTTTCATTTAACAATATATCCTGGAAATCCTTCAACACCCATTGATAGAGTTCTTTCTCCATTCTTTATCAGCTACACAGACTCCATTGTGTTTATAACATAACATACTTTATTCAACATCTCTTCCATGTATGGGCATATAGGTTATTTCCAACAGTTTGCAATGGTAAATAATGCTACCAGGTATAACCTTTTGAATTCTCAAGGAAACTTCTAGAAGTGATATTGCCAGGCGAAAAGGTAAACATAAACATAGTTTTATTTGATCTTACCAAATTCCTCTCATGAGGGCATATCAAGTGACATCCTCTCTAATAAGCCAGTGCTGTTTATGGAGACTTTATTAATTATTAATTATTGAGGCTTTATTATATGTTTTAATATCTAGGAAAATTAGTATCTCCCCATAGCTTTCTTTTTCAAGGTTTTTCATGTATTCTGGTGTGCTTACATTTTCAAATGAAGATGAGCTTCATAAAACAATTTTTATGGTGTTATAATTGGGATTGCATTAAATGTATAAAGTAACTTTGAAAGAATTGACCTTTATTCCTGACGTGGTGTCATCTTATCCAAGGGCATGGTATGTCTTTCAATTTGTTCAAGTCCACTTTTGTGCCTTTAAAACATGTCTAAAGGTTTTTCTCATAAAGATTTTGCATTGTTACATATTTCTTGTTAAATTAATTTTCTTTGTTGTTACTGTAAATAAATTATTTCTACCGTTATCAACTTCTGGCTGATTTTTCTGTGTATATATAAAGGTTATTGATTTTTATATGCAAATTCATATAATGAATACTTTTATCGTTTAGTTTTGTTGTTGATTCTCTTGGGTTTTACAGGTACATAATTATATAATATGCAAGCAGAGATAGGTTTACTTCTTCTATTCTATTTTTTTGGAGGCAAGGGACTCCAATTTATTTATCTTGTGTAATTGCCCTAGCTAATACATACAGTACAATGATGAATAGTAGTAGAGAGAGTGTACATTCTTGCCTTATTCTGGACATAAATGGAGATACCTCTAATGTTTCTTCATTAAGATGCTGACTTTAGGACCAAGTTACATCTACCTTTAATACATTAAGAAACTATCTATCAATTCTTGTTTTCTTGGATTTTTTTAAATTAGGCAAGGGTAATAAATTTTATTGAAGGCTTTTTCACCACCCATAGAGATTATAATATGATTGTTTTTCTTAGAAGTTTTAATATACATATTTTTGGATTTTCTAACTTCTAATTCCCTAATTTCTTTTATATTTGAAACATACACTTGATTAAAGTATATGTTTCCTTATGTGGTGTTAGATTCTGTTAGTGAAAATTTTATTTCAAACTTTTATATTGATAGTTTTAAGTGACACTGACCTGTAAATTTCTTTATTTGTACCATATTCATCAGGTTTAGTTGTAAATTTTATATTTGACTTATAAAAATAATTAAGATGTTTTCCTGTATTTTGAAAACTCTGGAAAAATTTATGGAGCATTTTAAGCATCTGGTCTTTGAAGGCATGGTAAAATCCACCCTCCTCCGCTACCATTCCCCAATCAACTATCTGAGCCTGGTGCTCTATTGTATGATTTATTCCATTTTATCTGTAAAAATTGGTGTGTTTAAGCCTTCTGTCTCCAGCAGGCTCAGTTGTTGTAAACTGTGTAATTGTGTAGGCCTACAAAATTACATATTTTATCTAGATTTTCAAATTTATTTTCATAAAGATCTACAAAGTCATCCCTTAATTTTTAAAAATTTCTTTCATTTCAGTAGTAGTTTTTCCCCCACTTCTTATTTTATTGATTTCTGCTTTCTACATTTTTCTTGAATTAGGTAACTAGTGGTTTGTCTATGCTATTAATTTCTTCAAAAAACAGAAAAGAATCTTGGATTTCATTAGATTTGCGGTTTTTCTGTTCTGTGCCTCTTTTACAACTGTTTTACTTACTATTTCTTTCCTTCTGCTTTCTTTTGCTTTACTTTGTTGTTCTTTCTAGTCTTTTAGGTACAATTTACTTAATTAATTAATTTTTAACTTTTATTTTAGGTCTGGTGGTACCTGTGAAGGTTTGTTATATAGGTTACCTCATGCCTTGGGGGTTTGTGATACAGATTATTTCATTACTTAGGTATTAAGACTAGTACCCAATAGTTATTTTTTCTGTCCCTCTCCCTCTTTCCACCCTCCACACTCAAATAGACCCCAGTGTCTGCCCTTCTTTGTGTTCATGAGTTCTCATCATTCAACTCCCACTGATAAGTGAGAAGATGCGGTATTTGCTTTTCTGTTCCTGTGTTAGTTTGCTAAGGATAATAGCCACCAACTCCATCCATGTTCCTGCAAAAGACATGATCTCATTCTTTTTTATGGCTTCATAGCATTGCATGGTGCATATTTACCACATTTTCTTTATCCAGTCTGTCACTGATGGGCATTTAGGTTGATTCCATGTCTTCGCTATTATGAATAGTGCTGCAGTAAACATACACGTGCATATGTCTTTATGATAGAATGACTTACATTCCTCTGGGCATATACTCAGTAATTGGGTTGCTGCATCAAACAGAAGTTCTTCTTTTAGTTCTTTGAGGGATCACCCTGCTGCTTTCCACAATGATTGAACTAATTTATACTCCCACCAATGCTGTGTAAGTGTTCCCTTTACTCCACCGCCTCACCAGCCTCTGTCATCTGCCATTCTTACTGGTGTGAGATGGTATCTCATTGTGGTTTTGATTTGCATTTCTCTAATGCTCAGTGATATTAAGCTTTTTTTCATATGCTTGTTGGCTGCATGTATGTCTTCTTTTGAAAAGTGTCTGTTCATGTCCTTTGCTCACTTTTTAATGGGGTTGTTTGTTTTTCTCTTGTAAATTTGTTTAAGTTCCTTATAAATGCTGGATATTAGACATTTGTCAGATAGTTTGCAAATATTTTCTCCCATTCTGTAGGTTGTCTGTCTTATCTGTTGCTAGTTTCTTTTGCCATGCAGAAGCTCTTAAGTTTAATTAGGTCCCATATGTCAACTTTTGTTTTAGTTGTGATTGCTTTTGGTGTCTTTGTCATGAAATCTTTGTACTTTCCTACATCCAGGATGGTATTGCCTAGGTTGTCTTCCAGGGTTTTTATAGTTTTGGGTTTTACATTTAAGTCTTTAATCCATCTCGAGTTGATTTTTGTATATGGTGTAAGGAATGGGTCCAGTTTCAATCTTCTGCATATAGCTAGCCAGGTATCTCAGCACCATTTATTGAATGAGTCTTTTCCCCTTTGCTTGTGTTTGTCAGCTTTGTCAAAGATCAGATGGTTGTAGGTGTGTAGCCTTATTTCCTGGCTCTCTATTTTGTTCCTTTGGTCTATGTGCTTGTTTTTGTACCAGTACCATGTGGTTTTGGTTACTGTAGCATTGTAGTATAGTTTGAAGTTGGGTAGCATGATGCCTCCAGTTTTGTTCTTTTTGTTTAGGATTGCCTTGGCTGTTCGAGCTTTTTTTTGTTCATATGAATTTAAAAATTTTTTTTTCTAGTTCTGTGAAGAATGTCATTGGTAGCTTAATAGGAATAGCACTGCATTTGTAAATTGCTTTGGGCCTTATGGCCATTTTAATGGTATTGATTCTTCCTATCCATGAGCATGAGATGATTTTCCGTTTGTTTGCAACTTCTCTGATTTCTTTGAGCAGTGTTTCATACTTTGCATTGTAGAAATATTTCACCTCCCTGGTTAGCTGTATTCCTCGGTATTTTATTCTTTTTGTGGCAAGTGTGAATAAGATTACCTTCCTGCTTTGGCTCTCAGCATAGCTGCTCTTGGTGTATAGTAATACTAGTGGTTTTTGAAAACTGATTTTGTATCCTGAAACTTTGTTGAAGTTGTTTAACAGCTTAAGGAGTTTTTGGGCCAAGACTATGGATCATGTTTTCTGCAAACAGGGTTAGTTTGGTTTTCTCTTTTCCTATTTGGATCCTATTTATTTCTTTCTCTTGCCTGATTGCTCTGGCTAGGACTTCCAATACTGTGTTGAATAGGAGTGGTGAGAGGGGCATCCTTGTCTTGTGCCGGTTTTTAAGAAGAATGCTTCCAGGTTTTGCCCATTCAGTATGATGTTGGCTATGGGTTTGTCATAGATGTCTCAATTATTTTGAGCTATGTTCCTTCAATGCCTATTTTATTGAGAGTTTTTAACATGAAGAGGTGTTGAATTTTATCAAAAATCTTTTCTGCATCTGTTGAAATAATTATGTGGTTTTTGTCTTTAGTTTTGCTTATTTAATGAATGACATTTATTGATTTGCATATGTTGAACCAACCTTGCATCCTGGGGATGAAGCCTACTTGATCATGGTGGATTAATTTTTTGATGTGCTGCTGGATTCAATGCAAGTATTTTGCTGAGGATTTTTGCATTGAAGTTCATGAAGGATACTGGCCTGATGTTTACTCTGCCAGGTGTAAGTGTCTCTGCCAGGTTTTGGTATCAGGATGATGCTGGCCTCATAGAATGAGTTGGGGGAGGAGTCTCTCCTCCTCAGTTTTTGAAATAGTTTGAGTAGAAATTCCACCAGCTCTTCTCTGTAAACTAGTAGAATTTGGCTATGAGTCTATCAGGTTCTGGGCTTTTTTTGGTTGGTAGGCTATTTATTACCGATTCTATTTCAGAGCTCATTATTGGTCTGTTTGGGAATCAATTTCTTCCTGGTTAAGTCTTAGGAGGGTATATGTGTCCAGGAACTTATTTATCGCTTCCAGGTTTTCTAGTTTGTGTGTATAGAGGTGTTTGTAGTAGTTTTTGATGGTTACTTTTCTTTCTGTGGGGTCAGTGGTAACATCCTTCTTGTTATTTCTGTGTTTATTTGGATCTTCTCTCTTTTCTTATTAATCTACCTAGTGGCCTATCTTATTAATTTTTTCAAATAACTGACTCCTGGATTTATTAATCTTTTGAATGACTTCTCATATCTCAATTTCTTTCGGTTCAGTTCTGATTTTGGTTATTTCTTGTCTTCTGCTACCTTTGGGGTTAATTTGTTCTTGCTTCTCTAATTCTCTCAGGCATGATGTTAGATTGCTAATTTGAGATCTTTGTAGCTTTTTGATGTGGGCATTTAGTGCTATGAATTTCCCTTTTAACACTGCTTTAGCTGTGTCCCAGAGATTCTGGTTATTATGTCTTTGTTCTCATTATTTTCAAAGAACCTCTTGATTTCTGCCTTACTTTCATTATTTACCCAAAAGTCCTTCAGGAGCATGTTGTTTAATTTCCATGTAATTGGATGGTTTTGAGCAATTTTCTTAGTTTTGACTTCTATTTACATTGCAGCAAGGTCCAAGAGTGTGTTGGCATGATTTTGATTTTTTTTAATTTTCTGAGGATTGTTTTATGTCCAATTACATAGTCGATTTTAGAGTATGTGCCATGTTGTGAAAAGAAGAATGTATGTTTTGTTGTTTTGGGGTGGAGAGTTCTGTAGAGGTCTATCAGAACCATTTGGTCCAATGTTGAGTTCAGATCCTGAATGTATTTGTTAATTTTCTGCCTCAATGATCTGTCTAATACTGTTAATGGAGTGTTGAGGTATCCTACTATTATTGCGTAGGAGTCGATGTCTCTTTGTAGGTCTCTAAGAATTTGCTTTATGAATCTGGGTGCTCCTGTGTTAGGTCCATATGTATTTAGGATAGTTAGGTCTTCTTGTTGAATTGAACCCTTTATCATTAGGTAATGCCCTTCTTTGTCTTTTTTGATCTTTGTTGGCTTAAAGCCTGTTTTGTCTGAAATTAAGATTACAATTCTTGCTTATTTCTGTTTTGCATTTGCTTGGTAAATTTTCCTCCATTTCTTTATTTTTAGTCTATGGGTGTCATTACATGTGAGATGGGTCTCTTGAAGACAGTACACCATTGGGTCTAACTTTTTTATCCTTAGCTGAAATTTAATTCACTTATTTTTAGGCTAAGAATTTTTTCCGACCAATGCTTAAATGCATCTTCAAAATTCTGCTTTATTCTTTTGTTGCATCAGTGCAGGGTATCTACATAACTTATCATCATTCTTCTAAAAATTCTATAATTTTGTTTGTATATCCCTTTTATTGAAGAGTTGTTTAATATTTTTAAATTCTAGATAAAATAATCTTTTTCTTACTTTATTAATATTTTTAGTGTTTTTACACTGTAATCAGAGTGTTCTTTATAATATTTCTATAACTTATTGATATTTTCTTTGTTACTTAACATATACTAAATTATGATTAATTTTCTAAGTCTCCCATGCACACTTGAGAATATATGTTCTCTATTTTCAGGTTTGATATATATCCATGAGATCTATGTTAGTAATTATGTTATTTAGGTTGTCTTATATCCTAACTTATCTTGCCTGTTTAATTTATCTTTTTTTTATTTTTATTTTTTTTAGCAGAGTCTCACTCTGTTGCCCAGGCTGGAGTGCAATGACACAATCTTGGCTCACTGCAACCTCCGAGCCATTTTGTTGGGATTACAGGCATGCACAACCACCCCCAGCTGATTTTTGTATTTTTAGTAGAGATGGGGTTTTGCCATGTTGGCCAGGCTGGTCTTGAACTCCTAACCTCTTGTGATCCCCCTGCCTCTGCCTTTCAAAGTGCTGGGATTACAGATGTGAGCCTCCATGCCTGGCCTCCATTTATCTTATACTGAGAGCAACTCATTGAATGTTTTTTATTATTATTTATGTGTTTCAATTTATGTGTCCTTACATTTCTGCAATTTTTGCTTCAAAATATGTTGCTGTGTTATTTGGTGCATAGATAACTGTGACTATTATACCTTTATTGTGAATTGCGGCATTTATCATTAAAATGTGACCTTTCATTTATTTGCACAGCAAGTATTATCTCCTGAGAAGATGCAGGTGAATGCAAAGGAGTAGGACTCAGTGCCCATCTTTGGATATGAAGTCTATTAGTGAAGAATCAGTAGCCTTATATTCCCTTAGATGTGGTAGTAGCATAGCTTTTTCATGCTAAATGTCCTGAAAACCTGGCATGAAGATTTCAGCAAACATATCTTACAACATGAGAAAGAGGAGTCTAATCAGACAGGGGATACAAGTATAGAATCAATGACAACACATACTCAGTTTTAGTTCTTAGGAGGATTTTGTTTTTGCCTTTTTTTTTTTTTTAGCTTGAAGATTTTCTTTTAATATTCTGTTGTTGTTTTTTTTTTATGGATCTACATTGTTAACTGATTAAGACTCCACTGTGATTCTCTCATTTTCTTAAAAACTGCAGGGATGCCTGTAACTTTTAGTGTCATGAAAAAAAGTGGTGTTGGTTGATGTAAGGAGGGAACAGAAATAATTTCAACTATTCCAAATACTGAATGAAAAAATAATAACTGATTTATGCTGTTTTAAAAATAAAAAGTACTGATAAAGCCCTCCATGACATTTAACCTTAAAAATTATTTTAAATATATTCTTTTATTTGTATAAAGGAAATACAAATGACTGATAAATACCAAAAAGATTCCAAAGCAGCTTAATTTAAAAAGCACAAAGAGTTCATGCCTTGCAATGCTGAAATCTCAATGTTTTTATAGTTAGTGGGTTAACTAATATGATTATTGGGTTTACAGCTTTAAAAATAGTCACTGAAAACTTAAAGTATCTACTGTTTTTATGAATCCAAACTTATGCTGCCTCAGAAATCCCTGGGTGGTAACACTGAAGTAAAGAGTCCAGTCTGAAACATTGGTGAGTCACAATGACTACAGAAAAGGGATCAGTTTGCAAACAGTCATAAAAAGAAAAGGTCATTGAAATAATTACTCATTAGCATACTTACTCTCCAAAAAGTAATTTTATATGGGTTGAATTTTTCAGCTTTCCCTTACTTACAGCCAGATTTAATATCATGTGGCTTTGTATTTACTATAGATATGTAGAACTGTAACCAAATATATTATTCTCTAAAACTTTCTCTTGTTGATTGCAAAATACAGATCTATAAACAAAACCTGTAAAAAAGTCACCTTATTTGCCTCATTTAATTTGCCTACTTTGTTTGACATCAGTATCACTACACCTGCTTTCTAATTGTTTCCATTTGCTGCTTTTTGTTTTTGTTTTTGAAACGGAGTCTTGCTCTGTCACCCAGGCTAGAGTGCAATGGCAGTGCAATCTTGGCTCACTGCAACCTCAAGCGATTCTCCTGCCTCAGCCTCCAGAGTAGCTGGGATTACAGGCGTGCACCACCATGCCCGGCTAATTTTTGTATTTTTAGTAGAGATGGGGTTTCACCGTGTTAGCCAGGATGGTCTTGATCTCCTGATCTCCTGATTCGCCAGCCTTGGCCTCCCAAAGTGCTGGGATTACAGGCATGAGCCACCGCACCCAGCCCTCTCCACATTTTTTTCCAAATTATTTTGTTTTCAAATTATTTTGTTTTAGGTTTTTTAAAAATAATCAGTATACAGTTGAGCCTCAAATTTTCAGCCATGATGGAAGTATTTTTTAATAGGTGAATTAAGTCTATTCACATTTTTAATAAGACTAATATGTTTGATGTAAACTTTGCATTATTTTTACGTTGTCAAAACTTACAACACATGATATATTGAATATATTATATAATATCTTATTCTTTCACTCGTTTCCTCTTTTGTCTTATATCTATAATTAAAATAGATTTAAAATTCACCACTGATAAAGTTTCCTCATTAATTTCTTGTTGGATGAATTTTATCTTCAAGCAGGTTTCTCTAAAGGGGCTCATGGGTACAAAATTTTCTGAGCTCCTCCATGTTTAAAACTGTTTTTTCTATAGCTTTGATACTTGACAGGTATTTTGTTTTCTGGGTTTTTTTGTTTTGTTTTGTTTTGTTTGCTTTATTCACTAGCTCTAGAAAACAAGAAACGGACAACTACATTTAGAGAAGACATTTTTCTTTCTGATAATGGTTTTCGGTGTCAATTTTAGTCTGGATACTAGCTCTCTTATCTCATTCAGTCTTTCAAAATAGTAAATCAGACATGCACTGAATGAACATTTGGCTAGATAACAAATGGGAAAATAGTATTTTCCCAAAATTTTATTTGTCTAAAATAAAATATGAAGCCAAATATCATCATCATAAAATAAAATTAGGACATACAAAAACTATCCTGAAATTTTATTTAAAAGTTTAATTATATAATCCAGGCACTTTGGGAGGCTGAGGTGGGCGGATCATGAGGTCAGGAGATCGAGACCATCCTGGTTAACATGGTGAAACCCTGTCTCTACTAAAAATACAAACAATTAACCAGGCGTGGTGGCGGGCACCTGTAGTCCCAGCTACTCGGGAGGCTGAAGCAGGAGAATGGCCTGAACCTGGGAGGTGGAGCTTGCAGTGAGCAGAGATCGCGCCACTGCACTCCAGCCCGGGTGACAGAGTGAGACTCCGTCTAAGAAAAAAAAAAAAAGTTTAATTACAATTATGAATGTTGCTGTTAAAATATCTAAGTTAAATGTTTAAAGTTTAAATTACACTGCAAGAATAGTATTTTCTCAGAATAATGTGCTGTTTTATTGCTCTTGCAGTCATTATCTGAGCATTTGTGATATTAAGTAGAACTTTTCATTCGTGATCAGTGGGGAAATAAGATATTTTTGAAGTACTTAATTTTTTCCTAACATTCTTCCTTTATTTGCATTTAATATTCTTTGTCAATATAGAATATATAAAGGATGTTGTTCTTTTCTCCATAATACAGCTTGAGATGACAAAGTTAACATTGTGCTTTTAATCTGCTCTCATAACATAGAAAAAATCAATAAAGTATATATTTTCTTTAGTGAACCATGATCTACATGGGATTAAATAACTAAATATTAAATATAGTGTTTAAAGGTTATTTTGCTTCATGTTAATTTTATTTTATAAATGCTTATACCTAAAAAATTCTCAAAAGATTAAAATTTTGATCTATTATATGCCTATCTAGGAAGATGTATATTATGCTAACTTATCATTGAAACTTTTATAAATGTGTTGCCTTAAAAAGCATATAATGGGCTCGGCACGGTGGCTCCCACCAGTAATCACAGCACTTTGGGAGGCCAAGGTGGGTGGATTGCTTGAGGTCAGGAGTTTGAGACCAGACTGGCCATCATGGTGAGACCCCACCTCTACTAAAATAAAAAAATTAGCTGGGCATGGTGGCAGACACCTATAATCCCAGCTACTCAGGAGGCTGAGGCTGGAGAATTGCTTAAACCCAGGAGGTGGAGGTTGCAGTGAGCCAAGATCATGCCACTGCACTCCAGCCTGGGCAACAGAGCAAAACTCTATCTTGAAAAAAAATAAAAACAACAGCATATTATGCTCTAAGTTTATCTAACTATTATATTATTTTAATATTAGTATTAAAAATGGAAATATATTTTCTTATTTATTTAGCTCATTGGAAATTCTTAGCAATTGTGTGTGTTCATGAAATTAATAGCTTTCATAATCATTACAATTATTAAAACATTTTACTCTTTCAATCAGTCACATATATATCTGTTTCAAACAGAGTAGAATTTCAACATATAAAGCACACAGATCATTAAAGGTTATACTTAGAGTTCTTAGCCAATTTTGCATGTGAATATGCATTGTTCATATTATTAATATTGTTGTGCTGACTTCATATGATAAGAACCTATGAGATCACATGATTTTAAATATACCAAAGTTTGGGAATTGCTGGACTGATGTTGAAGAAGAAAAAAGCTGAAACTGAATAGCTGATTAAGTTGAGAACACCAAGGCTAGAGCCAACATTATGCATCTTTAAAATGTATTATTTCAACTTAACTAGTTTCTTTGAGTACTGATAACTTTGGGATTTTTTATATATTTATACTTTTTATTTCTTTTTCTCTCAATTATATATTCATGTCTTATTTTTTGAGTGACAGCACTCAAGATACACATAGAGATCTTTGGAGACTGGAGTAAGCATCTGTCTTTCAATCTCTTGCGTAACTCTGTAGACAGTGCTAATTGAATCTGGTAAAGAGGGCTGTGATGGAAAAAG
The DNA here is from genome assembly GCF_028885655.2 of Pongo abelii. Lineage (NCBI taxonomy): Eukaryota > Metazoa > Chordata > Mammalia > Primates > Hominidae > Pongo > Pongo abelii. Next base: position 120,664,112 of record NC_071996.2, read on the forward strand.
CAATTCTGCTAATGGATTAGACATTAGAAAGCTCCAGATCAAAGAATTCTTGTATCATTAAAATGCCAGGGAAAAAGTACTGTGGTTTCTTGAGACAAGTGCCCAGGCTAATTTCTTAAGGATTTGCATTTTGGGGTGGATTGACAAGTTAGCTATTTGAGGTTAAGGTTCTCCCTGAACCATTAAAAGAAAAGAACAAGACCTTGTCTGATAAACCTGAAAACTTGAATTTGATGAATAGAGATGCATGAGATGTTATGCTCTTTGGGATTCTGAAATCTCGATGTAAGTCAATGTCCAACTGATCACCAGCAACCTGTGATGGGCAGTGGAAATGCCCTGGGTATAGGGTATTCCTAACACCCTCTCCCCAACACACACACACACCACACACCACACCACACCACACAAAAAAAAATACACACACACAACAAACACAAAAAAATACAACACACACAACACACAAACACACACACAAAACACACAAAACTCACACACACCACACAACACACACCACGCACATAACATGCAACACTCACACACACCACACACACACAACACACAGCTATACCACTGTGTGTGAAGATAATAACAGGGTGAACACACACACAACACATACACACAACACACAACATGCACCCACACAACACACACACAACGCACACAACACACAGCTATACCACTTGTCATGATTCCAGCACTATGGTGCATATAGGTATATAAAAAAACGGTGGAGCATATTCCTTGTTAAATACCATAAATTCTTTCAGAGCTGAGACTAAAATAGGTAGCTTTGCCTGCCATAGTAATGTGCTTATTTGGGACATTTAAGAATGTTGTCTTTTCTCCAGTCAGGTTTTTGAAAACACCTTAGAGAAGGAATTCAAATTCAAGAAACTAAGAACTTATTTGGAAGGGAACTAGGTTGAGAAGATGAGAGACAGGAAGGTGGATCTACTTTTATAATTACTGTACTGGCAGGAGGAATTAGAAGCACCTCTCTGCCATATCCCAGTTGGGAACCACTGATGGGAATAATTCCGTTGGAGGTAGCACTTTCCTGAGGTGCAGAGAAAAACAGTCATGCAAGACCACAGCAGTTCACTTGTAATAATGACAGCCCAAACAGGCTTGCAGGGTTTGATTTAAAAAAAAAAGTGTCCAGTAAAATTTGGATTTCAGATAAACAGTGAATAATTTTTTAGCATAAATATGTATGCACTTTGACATCCTGCTAGCAAGGATAAAAAATAAATAAAATAAATAAATGTGTATGTTCCGAGCAAATATTTAGGTTATCCCTGGATCATTCAAAGGAAATATGGCATGGGGCATACTTATGTTAAGAAATTAATCATTGCTCACATAAAATTCAAATTTAACTGTGTGTCCTGTATTTTTTCTGGCAACCCTAAGCCCAAAATCCCTTTCCCAACTCTTCCTCCATGTAAAAAAGAAAGAATAAAAAAGACAGAAGACTCTTTCATTCAATAAGAGGAACACGTTGACTCTACAGTAGGTTTAGGTTTCCATAACTGAAGGAAATATTATTTTATCAATAAGGATTCAGCCTGCATACTTTCTGAAAAAGAACACATGTGCTTGAAAATTATTGTCCTTTAGAATATTTAAAAATAAATACAGATTTTGACAACTCAAACTATATAGATACATATGTAGAAAATGTTAATACTCTGCTGCTCACTGTCCTCCTATTCCATATCCTCAAGGTGATCGATATTCATTGTTAATGTGTGTTCATGCATATTTTTGCTATGCTCATACGTTTATGTACTTACGTATAATTCCTTTTTCATGGAATCATGTTACTCTGCAACCTGAGTAATGTGCTTATTTTAAGGCCATCTGGTTAAAGGAACTGGAAGATTATAGTTCCACTGCTGGAAATGGTGCATTAGGCATCCTTATTCTAACGTTCTCAGCCTTAACCGCAAACAGAAATTCAGTGTCCCCTAGGATTCCCATTCCTCCTGGTATCATAGTCCTTCAACCCCATACCATCTAATATAGTAGACACTAGCCACATGTAGTTGACGAACGCTTGAAATGTGGGCTTTCCAAATGAAGATGTGACGTAAGTGTACAATACACACCAAATTTAGAGGCCTTTGTTGCAAAATAAAGAACTCTTAAATCTCTCATTAATAATTTTATATTGATTACCCATTGAGATAATGGTACTTGGGATATATTGGGTTAGATTAAAATGTATTATTAGAATGAATTTCATTTATTTCTTCTTACATTTTAAAATAAGACTACTAGAAAAATGTAAATTACATATGCAATTTACATTATATTTCTATTGGCAGCACTGTTCTAACCCAAAGGCCTGCAGAACGACGTGATTTCACCTCAGAGGTACACGAGATGATTCCTTGGTAGTGTGGAAAGAAAATATAACTTCTTTTCTTACTTATTTTTATCTTATCAATTTTTAATTTATATTTTTGTGTCTGTTTCATAATGTACATAGTATATTGTCATGGTACTAAATGTGTATATTATTCAAATATTAACATCCATTTATTTGCAGATGTATTAAAAACATTTTTACAGACAGAAGTGTGTGACACAAAATTAAAGCATATGGTGACCTTGCTTTGCAGGGGTGAGCAGAGGGTATGTTTTCCGGCCTCTCTTACATATTGTTCCCCTTGGTATCTGACCCACCTTTCATACCTTTGTGCTGACTTTATTCCTTCTCTTTCCTGAATCATGTCCAAAAGCGTCCCAGGGAGGATAAATGAAGCTCTAAGCTTTGCCTTCCTGCTTTCGGGATCTTAGGGTTTGGTGTCCTTGCTCCTTGGGTGCCTTGAACATCCCATCTGGCAAGGTTGGGCTGCACCTGCCTTCCCGATGCGCCTTCCTCCCAGAGAGCCTGGTGCCCACCCCAAGGCTCCTCCTTCTCCCTCACACTCTTCTCCAGCACCTCCGGCTTCCCCTCCCCACCAGGTCCCCTGGGCTGTGGAGATTACAAAGGAGAATCAGGTTTATACTACTTTCATCCTAACAGATAATGGGAAGAAAGAGAAAGCAAAAGTGAGATGAGAGGACAGATTGATTCCAGGGGCTCTGACCATGGGATGATTCGCTCGCAAATCAATTCCCATTGAATTGAAACCAACACCCTCTCAACCTAGGTTACTGGTATTAGAAAGGAGTTATGGGAGTTGGCTAAGCCTATAACACTTTCTTCAAAAGAATGTCTATTCGATTATTTCTTTTGAAGGTACTATGTTGTGGCAGCCATGAGAAATATAGGATGGATGGAAACGTGAGTGGTCACATCACTCCACAGGGAAGATAATAACAGGGTGTAGTTTTAAAGGGGCTTGCACCCACCCACCACTGGCACAGGTCCTTGGACGCACATGCACACACATGCATACACGCACATGCCCACACCCCTTGCTGTGCCCCCTGAAACTCATTCCCCCTGTAACTGAAACTTGCCTTTGCTTGTGATCATTCACACCCCTCTCTGTCATTCCTGCACCCACTCAATTCCTCACTCTTATGCTCAGAAAACATTTACTGACTGAGGGCCTGTTCTAGGAAAGGCACCAAAGTCTAAGGATAATCAAGTCTGGTGGCCACATTCAGAAAATTCTGGCTGAAGTGTTTTAGGTTGAATCATGAAATTGCTAGTATTGAACAGTTTCTGACCTTTGAAATGACCACTTTATATAGTGAAGCTTAATTTTGTACCTGCATACACATGCATATTTGGGGTTCATATCACTATAGAAAAGTGGTCAAAAACACAAATTCTGGCACCAGATTTATTATTTATTAGTTTTGAAAATTTAAGTAAGTTGCAACTTAACTCATCTGAATCTCATTTTCTTCTTATGAAAATAGAGAAAATAATGGGCTCTACTTCATGGAGTTATTGTGAGGATCAAATACTTAATCTTTATAAAGCATTTAATACATACTGCCCAGCACATAGTAAGTCCTCAATAAACGTTAGCTGTAGCAGTGGCTGCAGTAGCAGCTAACATTTATTATCCTTATTAGTGGGTGGTAGCATCACTATCATCTATGGAAGTCCATGTACAGTATTCCTATTTGCAAGATGATAAAATAGACCTGCTCAAGTGAGAGAAAAAGCTCTTACTGACTTTCCCAGCCAGGAAAGCCATCATCTTATCAATAATGGAAACAGAATACTTTATTAAAACTGTAGAAATTCAGCAAAAGTTATTAAAACAACTAGGAACTTTAGTGTTTGACATTTGAATAGAGAATAACAAAATGGCAGTGGGGAGAGACCCAGAAAGTGTGAGGGGTGCAAGAGGGGAGGCAGCAGGTGGCCGTGCTGGCTGCGTTTCACTTCGGGCAGGGTGTTTGCATCTAGAGACCTGCCTGTTTATTCCAAGTGAAAGCCAAGGGCTGAGTGCCCTTGTGAGGAGTTCGTGTTAAGTTTCATGTTTGTGCAGGAAAGATTTGAAGGGCAGTCTGGCCACAAGGACTGATGGACAGGTAGATAGACATGTCTGGATTTATGACTGAGCAGCTGACCCGCGCCAACATGCTAGTGAGGACACACAGTTGACTTAACACAGGCTGCTGGTATCCACAGCCAGAAGTCGAAGAAATTGTTGGTGTTATTAACAATCTTCTGGCAGGAGGATGGCACTTGTGTCCTGGCTGTGCCGACACAGCTAAGATTCTCTGGTGTGGATTCCAGGAGCACATCGATCCTGGCCCCACAGACAAGCCAGAGGCCAAGAGTCCCTTCCCTTGTCCTCACAGGGGGCCACCACAGTCAGCCTGGACAGCCCCTTCAACAACCAAGGGACCTGTTTACAAAATGGTGAAACAAACTAAAATCAGACAAATAGGTGTCACACTAGATTGGCTGGTGGAGCCAAAGGGTTTGACGTAGAGGTGCCAAAAAGGAGCATAAAACCAAGGGGAGATCAGGGCCTTGGGTACAGAAAGGGGTGAAATCAAATCTCACCTTTAGCCATTAATATTAGTGTGGCACAGGCCAATCCTCTTACCTGTGGGGCCTCAGTTTCCCCATTTGAGAAATGGTGATGAAAATCTGCCTCATAGGCCTATTGTGAGATTGGAGGGAAATCCTGGCTGTGACTTGCCCAGTGCACCTTAGTTCATTTTCCTCCTTTCTGTATGTAGTAAGTCAGCCAGAAAAGAGCCGACAGTTCTGGCCCTGACAGGCGCAGCAGCCAGCCCAACCCTGAGAAGCAGTTCCCCCACTCCTTCTCTCTCGCTCTGTCCTCCCCTCCTGGCTTTTTCCCAGAAGGCTCCAGGGCTCCCAGGCCAACTGCCAAACCACAGGACTCTGCCATTGGCTTTCATAGACCCCCTCCCCTTCCCCTCTTCAACTGCATCTCTGCGTGGCAGTCCTGCTCCAGGCTCCCTCCCTGGAGGGTAAGACCCGTGGCTGCCCCAGCCTGCTATGCCAGCATTTGCAGGGGGATTCATCTGAAACCACTACTGACAATCTGTGTTTATTTGGGGCGTGCAGAGGAGCCAAGGGCTATGAAAGGAGCTGCGTTCCAGAACTCTCTGATTCCCATCAGGCTGCACAGATCAGGCCCTATAACTGAAAGGAGAGCTAGGCTTTCTCTTTCCATGTCTTCAAATAGGGGACAGCACACTAGTTGCAGTTCCAACAGTTGCAGTCTGCAGTTCCTGTTTTTGCTCACTGACAATACAACCCAATCCTGTGCCTTATCAAAGACAAGAACTATTAGAGAAATGATGACGAGAATTGAGGATGTCAAATTTTATACATTTGTAATTGCAGGGGATAGCAAGACTTCTTTATTTTGCACTGTTTAATATTTCAACTTTTTATGGAAATGTAGAGAGAAAAGTGCACAAATTGTCAACTGATAGCTGGGATTGGATGGCAGGAAGAAATTGACACTAGGACTGGATTCCAGCCCCTTTAGCTGGACCATGCAGCCTCTTAGGGCATGAGAATTGAGAACATTCTTTAGGAACCCTGTTAGCATATTTATTACAACCAGGGGTGAGCTGGAGCCAGCTTGCACCAGCTCCGAAGAGCCTATTTTTCCCATCTCTTCCCAACTCCACATTCAGTGACCTCACATTGGTGCTTGAAATCAGGGTCAAAGGGAGTATTTACACCACAGAAATCAGCAGATGATAAGTAGAACAGCCGCCCCTCTCCCCCTGACAGTTTTTAACCATTTACTAACAAACCACTGTTTAAAACTTTCCTAAAATGGGTGAACAAAATTTGAGTACCTTTCTGACTAACTCCAGTTTAATCAATCCCTACCCCCTTTCTCAGAAAATCTCCCTTCCCATTATCCTGCCCTGAGAGTACAGAGCCTTTGCAATCTTCCTTCTGGAAACTCTCATGCATTTGACAACTGCTGCACCTCAGCCTTTTTCCCTCTCTTCTGCTTTTTGTTAAGTGATTGCTGTTCTTGAGTGTGTCTAAGTGATTCCCCAGAGACATATCCAGGTGGTTGATGTGCAAAGCCCGGCACTTCCTGGAAAGAAACCTCTGCTCCAGGGCTGACAGTGAGGCCTCCCAGAACCTCCATGACCCCCTTGGATTGCAGACACTGTCCAACTGTCCTTCTGTCAGATGGCTTCCCCTAACGCCATGCCTTTCTCAATTTATTGCATTTTCAGCCTGACTGAAGTCTGCCCTGGGGACAAATTGGAAACCTATAACCTTAGGACAGGAAGGTAAGGAGAGCCAATGCACAGCCCCTTCACTTCTCTGGCCCCTCAGTCCCCTCCTGTCTTAATTGGGCAGTGTGGGTCAAATGCTGCACACGTCCCTTCTGACTCTGCACGCAGTGTTCTTTCTACAGCTTGGCTGTACAGAGAGTTCCATTTTTCACCCCCATGAGAGGGGGTGGGGCAAAACACTGAAGGAATCTTTCAAAGACCCTCCACCTGACCCCTGTCTGAACAAATAATTAATCTCCTGAAAAAGCAGCTCGCTGATGGGTCCAGGCTGTGCCTGTGGATTTATGAGGTGACGTCAGTTTGAAGACGGATGCAGAGCCTGAGCTGTGTTTCACACACTCCTCAATTGTTTTAACGGGCCTGCTCCTGAAAGCCTCCAAATCTTTCCCCAAGCTAAGCTTTATTAAAATGGCAAAGATAGAGAGGAGTGCTTTTCCAGATAAATCAGCTTACTTAGGCTCTGCTCCCTCCCCTCCCCCTGTCTACTGGAAAGCACTCCCAGAGGGAAGGAAATGAAGAACTGCAAAGTACTTGCAGGTACATGCTTAATGCCTTAAACTCTTGCATTGTGTTAACAGCTATTCATGGACTGGGCTTTAAAGAAATAGATGGATTCTCAATCTGCCCAATTTAAATAATCCTTAAGAGAGAACTAAGGAGGAAGATTAATGTCCTTAGTAACTAAATGACACACCAGAGTTTAGCCTGGAGGCTGGGTCTCTGCACTGACTATCACAGTGCAATTCCTTGAGAGGATCCAGATAAAACTGGGTTTAAAATGAAGGTGGGGGGCATTAATAGAGAGAAAAAGGGTTAGAAGTCAGAGTGAAAGAAGGGAGGGGTGGATGTGAGCAAGCAGGGATGAAGGTAAAGCTTTTGTGCCAGAGACAAAAGTAGAGGGAGAGTGAAGGAGTAGAAGAAAATATATTTCTACTCTTGATTGATCATATGTGTCATTGTCTCTCTCTCAATACATACACGTATATAATATGCATGCACACATGTAGTCTCTCTGACACATACACACACATAGTCTGTTTATAAACTGCATGCATACTTGTCTAAGACTTGAGAAATGTAAAGTCAGAGGCCACTTATATTTAGAATTTCAGGAATATGTATTATTGATTGAAATGAAAGACCTTAGAGACCTGAACTGTTAATATCTCATTTATGGGAACAAAATAAAAACAATTGTTACAACTTAGCATGATTTTTGAGAGATAGTGATGGTAGAGAATCACTTCAGGGAAAGGGAGAGGGTTTAGTTGACAAGTGGGAGAAAGAAAGGGTATCCTCTGTGTGGTGTCTATGCATGTATGTTGGGCAAATCTGCAGTGAGGAAGCAGCCAGTGAGGGAATAGAGAAAGCCAAGGAAATGATCAGGGCAACACAATCCCCTGATCCAAACAACTCTCCTATATTTATATTAGGACTATATGAGACTGGTCAACCTTGCAAAATTAGTGACTAAATTTCATTAGCTATATTTAGGCCGAATTAAATTTGAATTCAATCACTTTTGATTCTGAGGTCCATCTCTTTTTACTATTTCCCATTCTTGTGGCAGTTACTATGTTGTCAAAACCAAGTACGACAGATGAAGAGAGCTCCAGGGTTAGAAAGCTAAAAGGTTGTGAGGATAATTTGAATGGGACTTGTGTCACCTTGTTGATTGCAGGGTGGATTCCCTGATGGCCTGGCCAGCTGCTTTGACTGCCCTCTTTGTCCTCACCATGCCATAGGCCGTCACTGGAGCTTCCCTCAAGGTCAAAAAGGACAATCTTCCAAGATGGAGAAGGGCCAGTCTCTGTAAAGTCCTTTAGCGCAGAGGCCATAATATCTACCACTTTCCACAGTGTTTGGCTCAGTATGACTTTTAAGAAATCATTTACAGAATTAGAAGTATTTCCACTATGTGGAATACCAAGCATATGAGGCCTGCCTTCTAGAATCTTGTAACCTAAATAAGGTTGGATTTATACTAAGAGAGAAGCAACTAAAATAGCATATAATAAATGCATTTTTTACATTGTGTCCTAATACCACATACCAGCCCTGGTCAGAGATGTGGAGAAAGTGGCTTCCTATAGATAACTGAGAGTCCACTGCGGTAGAATAGGAAGGATATACATTGAGTCAGGGTGAGTACAGGCCTTTTAGAACTGGCTGAAATTGAGTAGTCGGTATCAGATGTTGAGAAGAAGATATTTCAAATAGAAAGAACCTTGGTAGATAAAATCGGATTTTGTCTCTTCAGCCCAAAGTCTACATCAACACAGACTTAAGGCATCTCTTGAAAACAAAGTTTCACATGGTATCTGGTTACGTTATTGGTCCAGGCTCTAGATTTGTACTTCAACAGCCCTTTCCCTCCACCTCTGAGTGTGGGATTACAAAGGAAAGCACCGTAGATGGCTTCAAATAACTTATGGCTTAGTGTGAAGACAGACGCACAACTAGTGTCTTGAGAAGTGACTCAGTAAGATAATTGAATTGTATGTACCACAGGAATATGGTAGAAAAAATAAGTCATTCTGCCTGCACACATTAGGAAAGGCTTTACAGAGGTATCTTGCCTAAACCAAGACTTGAAGGAATTTTTTGTAGTTTAGGTAGGGAAGTGCTGTCCTGGTAGAAGAAACTGTTTGCGAAGACACAGAGCGGTGGGGGTGTCTGATACATTGGGACAATTGCAAGTGTTGAAAATGAAAATAAGAAGTAAATAACAGCATGAGGGGAAAAGGTGCTTGATTACAAATGCCTTATGAGTTATGCAAAGAGTATATATTTTTATGCTATAGTTTAGGGAATAAGGAGTCATTGGGAATTCTTCTCCAAGACAGAAGGGCTGCATGTATCTCACTCCAGCAGCTTCCTTCCTAGTCTTCTTTCCAATGGTTGTTTCCGCCTTTCTTACCAATGTGGCTGGTGGTGAGTGCCTTCTACAAATGCTACCTCTTGACCCCTTGAGGAGAAGGGATTCATATCAGTTGCCAGATTGGGAGAGACCAAGTCCCAGCTTATTTTTTTCCAACAGAGTTTTCCTTGCTTCATGGTGTCACAACCTATTGTTACTGGGTGCTAGGATACATTGGCCATATCTCTTCAGTGGAGAGCAGGGAAGACAAAATCTTCCAAAACAGCATAAACTCAACTTCATTCTGTAGTGTCCATTTGACCCAAAGAAATCCCATGTCTCCCTGCAAAGATAAAAGGAGGGAATGTTACCCTTTTCCATCCAGTTGTCTTTTTTCCTGCTGGAAGTAAGAAGGGGTGGAGGCTGTTGAGAGGAAAATGCATGCAGGAAAGCTCATCAGGTTCATCAAGTATGTAACTCAAGCAAACCTCTTATAAGGGAATGGGATTCCAGCGTTCACTTCTTGGAGCATCTGCCGTCTCTAAAAGTGATTATCTTGGTTGGCCCTCTCTTGGTATAGGCAACAGAAATATACTTCATTCCCCACTTGGCCTGCAAGTCATCAGTCTGATGATTGTCCCCACCACTCTTCCTTTGTCTTCTGTTTTATAGAACTGGGCTTAGGCAGGAGAGAAGCACCCCTCCTAGAGTACTGATGGTGAGGGCGCTAGTTGTGAGACCACAGGAAAAGTTCCACTGAGCATCCTGTCTCAGAATAGCCACTTTAGAGGCAGTGTAGAAAATGGATGGAACCCTGTTAGGAGGCTATAGCCATAGTCCACTGAGACATGATGGGAACAAGGCTAAGAAGGAGAGGAAAGAAAGTTAGGAAGTAGATTTGAAAGTGAAAATGATAGAGAAATATAGGAGGGTGAGAAAAATAGGTATATCTAAGATATTTAAACTTTTATTTCAGGAAGAGATTTCATGACGGTGTTAATCACTGAGATGAGAAATCTGAGGCTGGGAGTGTTAGAGGCAGAGTGGAAAAAGAGGCAAGGGAATGAAGAGAAGAGAGTTCAGTTTGGGGCATATTACAGTGGAGCTGCATGAGATAAAGTCTAGGCAGAAAGAGCTGCATAGTCCAAATATAGAAATATGAAAACATAGAAAATATAAGAAAGGAAGAGAGGTGTGACAGAGGACATCCACATCTTCAATGAAAATGCAATGAGAACAGTTAACTGATTCTAGGGCAAAAGAACTCTATGTCATGAGATGGGAAAAACTTCTTTATCCTGGGGTGCTAGAGGAGGGTTGTGTGGCAAAGAAGGTAACAGATGTTAAGAGTAGAGCTTTGGGTAGCTGCCAGATCAGAAAGTGTATAAAAGAAGGGTATAATGGGAGCAACAGAATGGAGCATGCATGCGCTGTATCAGCAAATGCATTGGGAGAGGGAATGTGCTAGGATTAGGACATGGCATCTATCTGGTAAAATAAGAATATGAGCTATGCATTTACTTATTTGAAGATTGTTTAATCAGCCAGTTACTAACAGCACAAGACTCTTCTAGAGGATTTAGGAACACCTGAGCTGCACTAAAGGGGAACTGAGCTAAGGATGTCATTTTTCCAGAATCATGATCTTCAAAACTCAACACTAATGCCTGATTCCTTGGCGTGCTGTCTATGGGACCGTCATATTTAATAACATAAAGTCATTAACAAATGCTTTGGTATCTCAAGACCAGAGTGTGCCTGCATCTACCTTTCCCAAAGCCTATACTTTCTTGGGAAGAGTTCTTTTTGGATCTAAAAATATGTAGAGAAGGGATGTAATTATGCAAAATAGATAGCAACATTTTCTTTCATTTACTTAAGTATTTACTTTCACCTCCCATGTTTGCAGAATATTTGCCACCCGCTCTTTGTTTTTAAATTTATTTTTTAATTTTTGTAAATTTTTATTTTTTATTTTTAAATAACAACAACTGTATGTGTTCATGGTGTACAATATATTTTGATATATGTATACATTGTGCAATGGCTAAATCAAGCTAATCGATATATGCATTACCTCATATAGTTATACTTTTTTGTTATGAGAACATTTAAAACTTATTCTCTTAGTAATTTTCAAGAATATAAAATATTGTTATTAACTATAGTCATCATGTTGTATAATAAACCTCTTGAACTTATTTCTCCTGTCTAACTGAAATTTTTTATCCTTTGGCTAACATCTCCCTGATCCCACCACCTTATCCCACCCCTGCCCAAGCCTCTGGTAACCACCATTCTACTCTCTGCTTCTGTGTGTTTGTCTTTTTTATTTATTTATTTATTTATTTATTTATTTTTAAGAAAAGGGATCTCACTGTGTTGATCAGGCTGGAGTGCAGCAGCACAATCATATCTCACTATAGCCTCAGATTCCTAGGCTCCAGTGATCTCCCTGCCTCAGCCTCCCAAGTAGCTGGGACTACAGGTATGCACTACCACATCCAGCTAATTTTTAAATTTTTTTGTAGAGACAGAGTCTTGCTATGTTGCTCAGGCTATTCTCTAATTCCTGGCCTCAAGGAATTCTCTCAGCTTGGCCTCCCAAAGTGCTGGAATTATAGATGTGAGCCACCATACCTGGCCAGTTTGTCTTTTTTAGATTCCACATATAAATGAGATCATGCAGTATTTGTCTTTCTGTGCTTGGTTTATTTCTCTTAGCATAATGTCCTTCAGGTTTATCTGTGTTGTTGCAAATGACAGGATTTCCTTCTTTGTTAAGGCTGAATAGTATTCCATTGTTTATATAACCACATTTTCTTTATCTATTCATCCATCTGTTGGTAAACACTTTGGTTGATTCTGTATCTTGGCTATTATGAACAGTGCTGCAATGAACATGGGAGTGCAGATATTTCTTCAACATACAGACCTCATTCCTTTGGATATGTACCCAGGATTGCTGGATCTTATAGCGGTTCTATTTTAAGTTTTTGAGAAACCTTCATACTATTTTCCATAATGGTTGTAGTAATTTACATTTTCACCAATACCCCTTTAGAATGAATGTTCATGTTTTCTCTTCATAGGAGGCCAATTGTTTCTAGTCTTATTGTCAAGATGGTGACCAAACTGTCATTTGATAATCCCTCAGCACGGAACCTGGCACCACTGTGGGTGAAGCAAGCTACAGAGGCCGGATCCTCTAATGCTGTCTATTATTGTTAGACCAGACTTCTGCAGCTGGCTTCACCCAAAGGGCTGCAGAGTCTCCCTCCTTTCCACTCTGCCTCTGCTAAACTCAATGTCTGAGTCCTTGAGCACTTCAGTGAAGGGGCTTGATGGAAGGTCTCAGATAATATGTTTATTCTTTCCCAGACACCCTCCCCTATCCTCAGCTCCAAATCCATTTATCTCTCCCATAAAGTGCTTATTGACAGAGAACTTGAGTGCTCAGAATGATGCCAACTAAAGACAAGCCTCTCCAAATACAGCAGTCATGTCTCCCCTTGATCTCCCCAGGCTGAATCCAAAACAGCTGTGTTTCTGCCTCAACCTCAAGGATTAGCTTGGGGACTCTCCCTCCTCCCACCACCAACTGCTTTCTTGGGTCGTTGATTTTTCAGAGAGAAAATACCTGTGGTAGAGGCATGAAATAGCACTGCTCAACCTCTAGAAGAGGTTTGCAAGCTCATTCAGCCAAAAAGTAATTGTATTGAGCCTCCCAGAGAGCCTCTGCTCCACCCACATTTGCAAATACTCTTTTACTACATACTCTGTGTTTCTAAGTCTGTAATTCAGATTCTTCTTTTGTTAGTTGAGTGTGGGTTTTCAGGTATGCAGCAAAAGAAAAAGAGTCCATAAATAATAGAACTTAAGGGAGAGGCAGAGCTTAACACACGCATTTGAGCCCAATGTCTGATTTCATGTAGGTTGCAGCCTGATTTCTCTTGGGTCATTTCTACTCTAGCTAGGGCCTACTTGAATGATCTGATCTGGTTAAAGTTTATCATCCGAATGAATTAGCTACAGTCTCACTTCTACAGGAATAGCAGGATCAAATGACTTCCAGCTTGATATTTCCCTGAATTCTACCATCAAGCAAAATTGTCATTCATTCACGCTACAATTAGTAAGGCACTGTGCAAGAGGCACTTGGTTATATAGAGAAATCCTCATCTTCAGGAGTTTACAGTCTGGAAAAGAAGACAAGAGGTTCAATGTGGCACTTTGTTATTAGGAGATGCAGAGGCCTGGATTCAAATTCAGCTCCTGCCCTGGGAAAGTCCACTTAACCTCTCTGTGCCTCAGTTTTCTCATGTGTAAAATGTGGCTCACAATTGTACTATCCCAAAAGGTTTCTGTGAAGATTAAAAGAGATAATATATGTAAAGCATGTAGGACAATGCCTGGCACCTAGTATTGCTTTTAGCTATTACTATCATAAGAGAGCTACAAATAGAAACAATATATAGCAAAATACTATGAGATGCTGTGTTAGTCCATTCTCATATTGCTATAAAGAACTATCTAAGACTGGATAATTTATTTAAAAAAAAGATTTTATTGGTTCACAATTCCATAGGCTATACAGGAAGCATAACTGGGGAGGCCTCAGGAAACTTACAATCACGGGAGAAGGCAAAGAATAAGCTGGCACATCTTCACATGGTCAGAGCAGGACAGAAAGAAGAAGGAGGTGCTACACACTTTTAAACAACCAGATCTTGGGAGAACTCACTCACTACACAAGAACAGCAAGGGAGAAATTCGCCCCCATGATCCAATCACCTCCCACCAGGTCCCTCCTCCAACACTGGGGATTATTCAACATGCAATTTGGGTGGGGACACAAATCCAAACCATATCAGACCCAGAGGAGGATGAGGTGCCATTTATTTGGAGGAGGGCAGTATAAGGAGTGTGGTTATATTCCAAGTAAAAAGCTAAGCAACAGACAATAAAAACCTGAACTAGACTATACTATACCATACTATACTATATACTATTATTAAACAAGGTTTATGGAAGGCCATTGTTTTGGATTAGCCCCTTTCACTAGGCTCCAGCAGACCAGACCAAACCAGAATGGAGTCACTCATGTTAAGTGCCACATAATCAATGTTCAGGTGCCACTGAATTCTAAAATGTGAGAGTTTTCCAAAAAAACAGGAAATTCACAGCAACCAATCAAAAGGGGTTCAATTTACCCAAGCCTGCATGATAGAGAAGTTCCCTCTGCTTTAACTCTATGAGGAAAGTAATTTGAAAGCATCTATTCAAGTTTTGTTTTGTTTCTGCTTTCTCCAGCCCTTTTCTGCCTATAAAGCCAAGCCTTTCTACTCAGCTTCTTGGAACATTTATTCTATTTTATAGAATGAGGTGTTGCCCTATGCTAGAATCACAAATAAAAGCCCACTAGACCTTTAAACTAGATTTGTTGTAAATTTCACTCTTGACAATACACTATACTAGAATAAAGACAAAGGGGCTGGCCAACTTTAAGAGATGTGGTGGTAGAATAAACAAGGGTTTGGCATGCATTAATTAGGGTGGACAGTTGATAAGAGGGAGTCAGAGGCTGTTCCAAGGGTCAAGTATCAGCAAGTTGAGGAATGATGGGGTCATGAATCAACTGGGAAGTCAGAAAGAAACAAACTTGTTTGTGGAAGAATGTGACTGGCTTGTTTTTGGTCATGTTGAGTTTGAGGCATTAGTGGAATATCCTGGTAGTGACATCTTGGATCTCTGAGACAAGTGTCCTCAAACTCCTGAATTATTGCCATACCTGTTACCTGCTTTTCCATCTTTCCCTCTTTTTTGATCAATCTAGCAGTTGGAAACTATGTTCAAGGGAAAGGATGAATTCTGGAGATACTGAAATGTCATCAGCAAAAAGACATAGTTGAGCGTTATGATTAAATGTCCAGAGAGAAGGTAAATATGGAATCTTGGACTAGGTGTGCATTTAAGGTTCCAGAATAGAAAGAACCACTTTGCAAAAGAAGAAAAAGAAGTGCCTCTTTCCAGGAAAACAATACACCAACCAGCCATCAATGTAAGTATTTCAGGCTCATCAGCAATATGAATGTCACTAATGCATTGCTCTACATAAAAGAGAGTGGAGAGTAAGTTAGGGAAGGCAAAGGAGGCTGGGTGCAGTGGCTCATGCCTGTAATCCCAGCACTTTGGGAGGCACGAGGTCAGAAGATCAAGACCATTCTGGCCAATGTGGTGAAACTCCATCTCTACTAAAAATACAAAAATTACCTGGGCATGGTGGCACGTGCCTGTAATCCCAGCTACTCGGGAGGCTGAGGCCAGAGAATCGCTTGAACCAGGGAGTCAGATGTTGCAGTGAGCTGAGATTACACCACTGCACTCCAGCCTGGTGACAAAGCGTGATTCCATCTCAAAGAAAAAAAAAAGGTATCTGTCAAGCCACCTTTGATTGAGTCATCAAACTATCATTCACTTTTTTTTTTTTGAGATGGAGTCTCGCCCTGTCACCCAGACTGGAGTACAATGGCGTGATCTCGGCTCACTACAACTTCTGCCTCCTGGGATCAAGTGATTCTCCT
Organism: Pongo abelii; assembly: GCF_028885655.2. Taxonomy (NCBI): domain Eukaryota; kingdom Metazoa; phylum Chordata; class Mammalia; order Primates; family Hominidae; genus Pongo; species Pongo abelii. The sequence goes on from NC_071996.2 coordinate 120,680,285, forward strand.
GCCTCAGCCTCCCAAGTAGCTGGGATTACAGGTATGCAGCACAACGCCCAACTAATTTTTTATATCTTCAGTAGAGATGGGGTTTCACCATGTTGGCCAGGCTGGTTTCGAACTCCTGGCCTTGTGATCCACCTGCCTTGGCCTCCCAAAGTGCTGGGATTACAGGCATGATCCACGGTGTCCAGGCTTTTTTTTTTTTTTTTTTTTTTCAGTAAAAGGAATTCCGCCAGTTCATTTGGAGTCTGATCAATGCTGGGCGAACAGATTAAATTCTCTTTAGAGTAGCAAATCTTAGGACTATAAGCTGAAGTGGCACTAGAAAGTCCAGCCATACCTAAGTCCAGGCTAGCCACTCTGGTCCTTTTCTCTATTGTATTCCATTAAAGACCCTGATATCTGGGACTAGAGTTCCTGAGCACTCTATATCCATGACCTGGTCTGGAAGCAGCTCTTCTTAGCTGTCCTATCATGCCACAGTAACTCCGGGTCTCTGAGACAAGTGTCCTGAAACTCTTGAATTCTCACATGCTCTTTCATCTTTCCCTCTTTTTTGATCAATCCAACCAATTCATGGCTTCCTGTTGAATGTTATTTTATAATAATGTGGTTTATGTTATTAACACTCTTTAATGTTATTCAAGCCCATCTTCTATCATGTCATTGCTCAAAAAGCCTCAACAGTTCCTTAGAGTCAAGCCCACTGTGTGTGAGCTTCTTAACTGGGCATTTGGAATCCTCCCCAATATCCTCCACTACCTATGATTTATATTTTAGCCAAACAGGACCCTTTATAATCTTGAACTTCATTGCATATCTGCACTTCTATACCAGTGCTGAATCCCAAACTGAAATCTGGTTCATATTTCATGAAACAGCTGGTTTTTACACCCACATCTTAAAATCTCTTTCTATTGCCTTACCTAGATACAAACTCTTCAAGGAGCCAGTAGAGTATAGTGGCCAAAATCTTGGATTCTAAAACTCAGCTGTCAAGGTTCAAATCCCAGCACTCACACCACAGTGCTGACTGTGAGATCATATACAAGTCTCTTTTCATTTCACATCTGTTTCCTTATCTGGAAAATCAAGAATATTAATCAGATATTAAATGAGATAATATACATTTAATCTAGTCCGTGGAACCCTGTAAGCATGCAGCAACTGCAAGCTAGTATGGCAGATGCTGTTGCTAGCCCACCCACATCCCCTTGGTATTTGTCTCTACATTCTCAACCTGTTTATAGAAAACATTTGTGACTCTATGTAGTCAAGATAGCATGCTCAGCTCTCATACAGGGCAGAGCAGAAGTGTCTGAGACGTAATCAGTCTCCCAAGAAGCGACACTCAGACAATGACCAATGGAGAGTCAGTGGATGAATACCCCTTGTTAGGAATAACTCTGAAACCTATTCTAGAATGTGGACAGCATAGAATCTCTTATTGTCTCCCAGACTTCCCCAGCAGGCTGTAACATCAGTTGCCCGCAATGGTAATTGGCTTGGTAGATACCTTCTATCAGCTCTGTTGCCTTCCCTAACTTACTCTCCACTCTCTTTTATGTATTTCCTGGGATCGTTTCCCAAAACTACTTGGATTCTTGTCTCCGGGTTGGCTTCTGGAGGACTCTAAAACCGTAATTGCTCTTATCACTACAGCTGACTTCTTTGAAACCATCAAAATACTGCTTTATTTGCATTTGTCTTCTGCTAGTTAGAGTCTACCTTCATAAAACCTAAAATCCAACAAAAAATTAAGACCAAAATACAAATATTTCTCACAGTACCTCTCACATAGAAGTTACTCAATCTGTATTTAGAGAACAAAGAATAATGGGAGATCAAAAGATTACTCTGTGAATATAAAAATAGAACAAGGACTATTGATTGGTTACTAAGAATATTTTACAAACTTTTATGGTTCGACACACCCTTTTAATTGTGATATGTCTACCTGATATATCTGCAGCTTCTCAAAATCCCCTCCCCTCGACGTCAGCATCAGGACTCCCCTCCTCCTCCAGCTAGATTTGAGAGACACTTGCCATTATCTCATCATTATTTTATCATGTTAATGTACTTGTGTAACCTTTTATATTTTCTAAATATGAAAAATATTTTACAGAGATTACATTTGACGCAGCTGCTTCCTGAAGACCTAGAGGTCACTTTAATCTTATAAGCACATTCTTCAGATTGTCGTGTGGGTGGGTAACTTCCGCCAGACTTTTCTGGAGATGGCTAATCCAGCCGTGGGATGTGGTTTCTTCTAACAGCCAGTCAGGAAAATCTTGCTTCTCAAACTCCTGTCTTGACCCCTTCCTGAACTTTGCCTCCTGGATCTTGAGGTCTGCCTTCTGTGGAAGAGAAATACTAGAATCACTGAACTGTGAACTAGAGCCCTGGGATTATCAACAGGTAATGGTGATACTGCAGCAGGTGGCTGCATGAGATTTGTGATTACAGACTTGAGAGTGGCTGTCACCTTTGGTGCTACCAGAAGTAGCTTTCAAAACTGTCCTTCTGTAACAGAGAATTCTAGAAGGGTGGTCCATGGACCATCTATATTAGAAGGACTTCTGGCTCTGCTTCACCTGCAGATTACTGGTCCTGCTCAGGCAAACTGAATCAGAATCACTTGTGAGGATGCTTCAATTTGCATTTTTAGACAAACTCCTCAGATGATAAGGTGACCAAATTATCCAAGTTTTAGCATCGAAAGTCCCACATTCAGGAAAGCCTTTAGTCCTGAGACATTTGGTCACCAAGTGGATATGTCTTATGTACATTGAATTCTTAGAGCTGTCTTACAGACCCCAAGGTATGCCACAGTAACACAGATGCTACTTTTACTCGGTAAGAATCTCTGAGACTTTGAGATGACTTTAATCCAGTGTGACATTGGGTGGGGAGCTCCCTCAGACATCGATCTTGATAAGACCCTTCCATGGGAACTTGAGTGTTTGAGAGACCCAGAGTGTGTGTTTTGTTACTTTACTTTTCCTTTCTTTTGAACCTCATGTGCAAGGAGTTGAACTTGGTCTTGAGTTTATAGTACACAATTTAATGCTGTATCTACAAGGCCCTTCTCTGGATTTATGTGGTTATTTATTTTCATTTCCCCACCAGCTCTCCATGCCCAGCAGGCAAACATTACAATGTGATTGTTTTATACTCTGAATTTGTTTGTATCTTTGTAAAGCATATAACATTGTTCCTGTGTATTTTAATTTAAACAAATTATATTCTGCTGCAGACTTCACCCTAACTCTTGCCTTTTTCCGTTAAGTATTGTGTTTAATGCTGCATGGTCCTTTGACCTGTTGTTTCTTGTGATAGGCAGCTCTTAAGGTGGCTCCCAATGATGGTGCCCTGTTGGTACCCATGTCCCTGTACAATCACCTTACCTTGATTGTGGACTATACCTAGTGACTTGCTCTTAGTGAACACAATGTGGCAAAAAGTGACAGTATGTTACTTTTGAGACTAAGTTATAAAAAGCCTTTGTCTTCTTCTCTTGTGCCCTCCCTTGCTGGCTCTGGTGGAAGCCAGCTGAAATTGTGAGAGCCACCTTATAGAAAGCCTAACAGCAAAGACTGGAGAGAGGCTTCCGGCCAACAGCCAGCAAGGAATTGAAGCCTTCAGTCCAATAGCAGTGAGGAATTGAATCCTGCCAACAGCCTCGTGGGTGAGCTTGGAAGCAAATCCTATTCTAGTCTAGTAGAGACTTGAGAGGGCCCATAGCTCTTGCCAACACTTGATTGCAGCATTGTAAGAGACCCTGAGCCAAAGGACTCAGCTAAGCCATGCTGGCTCCTAGCCCATAGAGACCATGATATAATAAATGTTTGTTGTTTTAAGATGTTAAACTTGGAGTAATTTGTTACACAGCAATAGATAACTGATATGTTTCTAATCATTGCGTGGTGTCCATAGCATATCTTTACCACATTTTACTTGTCCGCTCCCTGTGGTTGGGTTGCTTGCTGCCTGACTCTAACTCCTGCTACTACTGCAAACACCACTGCCATGAATATCTTCAGCAAGACCCCCTTCCAGACCTGCATGAACAGTTGTGTGAAATGTATATGCACAAAGGGACTGCAAGGGAAGAACCAGAGACTAGGGAAGAACTTGGAACAATAATCTCAGTTTCTTCAATTCCTAAACTGAGAGTATTGCTGTTTTTAAATGAAGGTATTTTTCCCCCTAAGCATTTTGTTCTAAAGTTGAGCTGAAATAAAGAGGGGAAATAAAGAGACTACCAGATTAATGGGTTTTTTTCAATTGGGATGGTGGGGTAAGGAATAGTCAGGGTGGTCTGTGGAACAACTTGGAGGATTGGTGTTATGTCTCGAAAAGATATTCAGGTATGTTCCTCCTTTTTTACTCAGACCGACTGATTCATGCTGGGCTTCAGACATGAGAGGCTAGGAGTAGGAGGCATGCCTTGTTCAAAGGTGAGTGGACACATCTATAACCATTAAAACAATGTTTTTCTGTTTGGATTTAGTAAATGGCCTCAAGTTCCTGGAAATGTGTGCAGAGACCCCGTGGCCATGAGAAGATCTGTCATTTTATTTTTTACAGTAGGATGAAATATATTTGGAAGTCACTGGACTGTAGCTGTCCTACATCAAAAGACGTTTCATAACAAAACACTATCATGCCCCATTTATAGTAATAGCATGCTGTGCTCTGGCTGCTGTGGGCAAATAAAATATGTTCCTGTAATATAAACAGCCTCACCTTCCCTCTAAAGACTAAAAGGCCATGAAAGATTTATTTAAATAGGCTTTTGAAACATAGAGACACATGCAAAAACATGTTAAACATATAGATATATAGATAGATAGATGGATAGATTAGATATATGATTGATAGATAGATAGATAGATAGATAGATAGATAGAGATGGTCAGAAATGGACTTAAACTCTAAAATTGAATAAATAATGTTAGAAGAGAGAATATCAGAGCCAGAAGGGACATTAAAAATTTTTCAGTCAGTCCAGGCACCTTTATTTTGTTGGCTTTTTCTCCAATTATTTTTATTGTGGTAAAATATACATAAAATTTCCCATCATAATCATTTTTAAGTGTACAGTTCTGTGGCATTACATACATTCACAATGTTATGCAACCATTATCACCATCCATCTTTATAACCCCTTTTCATCTTGTAAAGCTGAAACACTATACCCATTAAACAGTAACTACCCATTCCCCACTAATCCCAGCCCCAATCAATCACCATTCTACTTTCCATCTCTATGATTTTGACTACTCTAAGTACCTTATATAAATGGAATCTTGTTTTTCTTTTTGTGACTGGCTTATTTTTCTAAGCATACTGTCCTCAAGGTTCATCCATGTTGCAGCACGTGTCAGAATTTTCTTCCTTTTTAAGGCAATAATATTCCATTATATGTATACACCACATTTTGCTTATCCATTCATCTTTCCATGGACACTTGGGTTGGTATTGTGAATGATGCTGCTATGAACAAGGGTGTGCAAATATCTCTTCAAGACTCCACTTTCATTTTTATTTTTATATTTTATTTTATTTCATTTTATTTTTGAGACTGAGTCTTGCTGTGTCACCCAGGCTGGAGTGCAGTGGTGCAATCTTGGCTCACTGCAACCTTCGCCTCCTGGTTTCAAGTGATTCTGCTGCCTCAGCCTCCCGAGTAGCTGGGATTACAGGCACGTACCACCATGCCCGGCTAAATTTTGTGTGTTTTGTAGAGAGGGGGTTTCACCATGTTGGCCAGGCTGGTCTCGAACTGCTGACCTCAAGTGATCCACCTGCCTTGGCTTCCCACAGTGCTGGGATTACAGGTGTGAGCCACAGTGCCTGGCCAAGACCCCATTTTTAGTTCTTTTGGTATACATCCAGAAGTGGAAATGCTGGATCATATGGTAATTCTATCTTTAATTGTGTGTAGAATTGCCACACTGCTTTCTACAGCATCTCTACAACTTTATATTCCCACCAACAATGCACAAGCGTTCCAATTTCTCCACATCCTGGCTAATGCTTATTATTTTCTGGGTTTGGTTTTGTTTTGTTTTTATAGTAGCCACTCTAATAAATGTAAGTTGGTACCTCATGGTGGATTTGATTTGCATTTCCCTAATGACTTGTGCTATTGAGCATCTTTCCATGTGCTTATTAACCATTTGTATATCTTCTTTAAAGATATGTCTATTCAGGTTCTTTGCCCACTTTGGAATCAGGTTGTTTTTTGTTGTTGAGATTTAGAAGCTCTCTAAATATTCTGGATATTAATCCCTTATCAGACATATGACTTGCAAACATTTTCTCTCATTCTTTTAGTTGACATTTTACTTTGCTGATATTATCTTTTGATGAATAATTTAAAAATTTTTTCATGAAGTTCCATTTGTCTATTTTTCTTTCGTTGCCTGTGACCTTAGTGTCATATCCAAGAAATCACTGCCAAATCCAGTGTCACGAAGCTTTTACCCTGAGTTTTCTTCTAAGAGTTGTATAGTTTTAGGTCTTATATTTAGGTTTTGATCCATTTGAGTTAATTTTTTGTATATGGTGCAGGTAAGCATCCAGCTTCATTCTTTTGCCCATAGATATCCAGTTCTCCCAGGACCATTTGTTGAAAAGGCAGGCACCTCATTTTACAGAAGAGGAAACTGAGGCCCAGAAGGAGAAGTGGCATGCCCAAGGCTGTGCCAGAAACAAAGTGTAAAATAGAACCTGAGCTTCCGACTCCTGGTCAGTACTATACATACATTTACATTTAACATAAATTTAAATTTAAATTGTTTGAATATGAAAATAAGTTATTTTGTTAGCTCTCAGGTTCACTAATGATGTAATTTCTAACAAATGAATAAAGGTTAGGTTGATAGAGCAGGTGATAATTTTAATGTGTTGTTCACCAATTCTTTGGTATTTCTTTTCTCAAGAGGTGGAACTTAATTCTCCTTTCTTTAAGTGTGAACTGAACTTAATAACTTGCTCCTAAAGATTAGAATGTGGCAGAAATGACAGTGAGTGGCTTCTGAGACTAGGTCATAAAAGGCATTACAGTTTCCTCCTCGGTTTCTCTCTCAGTAACTCCTCCAGGGGACATTGGCATCTCTTCTGACTCTTTGCTTCCATGTCTTGAGGAAGCAGCCTCCTGCCTATGGCCATCTGAGGAAGCCATCTTGGAAGCAGACCCCACAGCCCCAGTCAAGCCTTCAGATGACTGCAGTCTCAGCTGACATCTTGACTTTAACTAAAAAAAAAAAACAAAAAAAAAACTCCAAGCCAGAACTACCCAACTGGAATTTGAGAGCTGCTTTCAAATCCTGACCTATAGAAACTTAGATAATAAATGTTTGCTGTTTTAAGCCACTCATTTTTAGAGAAATTTGTTATGCAGCAATAACTAGCTAGTACAGAGAATTAACCAGCCCCTTTTAAATTACCACCACAAAATCAACTACCTATTTTATTAAAAGGTAAAACCAGCTGCTGAAGAACGTTTTTCCTCTCAAGGCTTTGGCACTTAAGATTCAACAGTAAGAAGGATTGAAGAGTGAAGGCTTCCTGGCTACCCTGTGGCATCCTGTGTTTGGTTTGAAGCCTGATAAGCCTGGGTTGCTCTTCCAGTCCACCTTGTAAGAGACTGATGTGGAAAAATGTGTCTCTTCTCAAGGGCTAACTCTGGAAGCTTGGGAAAATATTCTAGATTTGGATCACATTAAAATGGGTATTAGACCTAGGTTCTAGTTCCAGCTCTAAGATCTGGATGTGTCAAAATCCTTTTCCCTTTGTAGGTTTTAAGTTTGGCCTCTTTAAATAAAGAAACAATCACCCATGCTTTGTCTTTTAACTTGCTACTTAAAACAAGGAGCTGAAGACACTGGCCATCATCAAATAACTAATGGACAATTCCCACTGCCTCGCTGAAATTTGCAGTCTGACTCTCATCATCTCTTGCCTTTTTTTTTTCCTTTGGTTGTGTTTGTGAAACTGCCTTTGCAAAGATGATGAGAGGGAGTCTAGCATGGCCAACTCCATCTTGCTTCTAGCCTCATGGGCTGGCTTCCCTTGCTCATTCCTAGCCATAGGCCAAGCTAACCATGGGAGGAATTTAGTTTATAGTTTAACTTTGAAGCAAGGATGATAATATTTTATCCCTAAAACAGATCCCTTCCTTGTTCAGGTTCTGAAACTACTTTTGTAAGACTAATGAAAAGCCACAAGATTAGGATTATGGAAAGGGCCTGAATCCTGCTCAAATGGAGGCATCATTTCTATACTTCCTTACTGCTCAGGGGTTATGTGGCCAAATGTCACAGAGTTGTGACTTCCTCAATTGCTCCTGTAGATAACATCACTATTGTAGAACCTAAGGCTGATCTTTTGAGATGTTTTTCAGATTTTTGCATTCTGGCAACTAACTGATGCCTCCCAGACTCATGACTCAGCCAGTCCTATGGCCTCCACCCAGAGGTGGACTCAGCACATGAGGACTGTTTTCCTCACACTCCTGTGATTTCATCCCTAACCAGTCAGTAGCACTCATTCCCTAGCTCCCTGCCCACCAAATTTTCCATAAAAAGCCTAGCCTCTGAGCTCTTAGGGAGACTGACTTGAGTGATAAACTCCGGTTCTTCTCTATGGCCAGCCTTGTGTTAATTAAACTCTTTCTTTACTGCAATACCATGGTGTCAGTGAATGGTTTTATCTATGCAGCAGACAGGAAAAACTCATCAATTGATTACATTTGTCACTAAGTACTCTCAGCTGGAGACTCATCAATGATATTAAATTTTTAAAAACTACCAAGCAAATACAATTCAAGTGGAAGCTCACCTGTAGAGCAATGGGAACACACTGTTATTCAACAGGGCTGAAGTCTGAATCAGATGCCTGGAGATACGTTGTCTTGGCTTTGCCACTCACTGGCTATGTGATCTTGGATAAGTCACCTCACTGCTCTTGATCTCAGCTCCTTCTTCTTTAAGAAAAAAAAATAAAGTAGTGATAATTTTAATAGTCAACATTTACTGACTGCAATCTAAAAATGGGGTTAAGTAAATTGCATGCATTACCTTTAACACAACTCTGTGACATAGGAATTATTGTAACATAAACAGCCTCATAAAATCTGTATTTTACAGATAAGGGGAAACTAACTTTCAGAGATAATAAGTGGTGGAGCCAGATTCAAACCCAAGTTCTTAACCACCAAGGTCATAGTAATTATAAATCAGTTTCAGCTTGAATTTGAACTCTCTGGATGCTAGGATTAAGAGGAGATGTGACATCTGTGAAGAACTGATGGTGTCAGTCTGCCAGGCATTTAGTTATATGAGGAACCCAGAGTGAGGTTAGCATCAGGGAGTCACTGGTTCTAGGGCAGAGGGAAGATTCTACTTACTTTTGATGCTGGTCACTACAACGTTATGGTGCCAGCAAGAGAGCAAAGTAAAAACAAAAAGGCCTGGGATATTAGTATGCAGGTCATCTGGAGAATTGGTGCCAGCATCTTCTGTAGTAATTGATGAGGATGCCCCGCCATTGACATCAATGACATGACAGTGGACACTGGCAGGGATTGAATGCCTTGAGCAGACACCAGTGACAGTGTCGGCAGTGACTGGGAGTCATTACCCCAAATGTGCCAGGGCAGGAGGGGATAAATGCACCAGATGTCACGTGGCAGCCCAGAGGAGCAGTTTGCAGAGCACATGTGAGAAACCCTCTGAGGCTACCCAGGAGACACCACAGGAGACAGAAACCCAGGACTGTACTTGAATGAAATTCGAGAGAGAGCTTAAATTTCTATAGAACAGAAGTGTATTTTCCTGAATAAATTTTGTGTTTGCTCTTGAGATCCTATTTTTACCCTCAGACTTGGGTGGTCTGAAAAATGTAGGTTACTGATGAGATGGAAGGGTGCGACTCCACAGTGCTCTGTAAGGGTCTTTCACTTTGCTTCATGATTCCCAGAATGACAGCATTTCAAACTCCATTGACAGAAACACCAGGGCTGGCAAATGCAGTGCAGATCCATTGGTGAATCTTGAAAGGATTTCTGATGCTAATTTGTTGCCCTTGGGACTAACTGGAGTTGAATTATGAATATTTCTAATGCGGTGGTCCCAGTACTTCTTGGCGAGGAAAGTGAATACTTTCTCTAACTGGCCACAGTGCTCTCCAGGGAAAGATGTTTGATCTGGGGCACTGAGGCATTCTTCCTTGCTGACTGTTGGGAAATACAGCTTCTCTGTGGGAAGGGGCTTTGCTGTCATCGTATTGAGGTAAGTGCCTGTAGGGAAGAGAGGTGAAGTGGGGGAGATGTGGACCACATTCCTCCTACCAGGAAAAAGGGGCTGGTTTCTTTCTGAGAACTGCTTTCTGCTGGGAAGGGGCTGGATGAACCATGTAACCCCACCTTTTGCTTGGAAATGAAGAGCTTTCCCACTCCAGAGGAAGGAGAGGGGAGGAGAGGAGGGAAAGGGCTGCAGAGCATGTTCCTCCCGTTCCCTCTCAAGCAAAAAGGAAAGCTGTCTTCAATTAGGAAGGGGAAGGAGATTCAAAACATCTGGCGGGAAAAGTGCTGGTTCTGGAGGGTCTTTGGGAGGAGGATGGAGGCTTGTGGACAGCGTGCCTGCCTTGCTGGACCTGACACAACCCTCTGAGAGTCTGTCACCACCCCTTCCTCTTCAGCTCTGCCTGGTCTCCTTGTGAGGCTCAGGCCTTTGGCTGCCTCCTGCCCTGGACTAAAGGAAGCAGTAATAGCAGCCGCAACCTGGGCAGCACAGCCCACAGCTTTCTCCTTGGGGTCAATGGGTAATTTGCACAACAGCAAGACCACCCATGGAGGCAGTACAGAGTTCACAACCTCTAGCACTTAGGCATCTAATCAGTTTGGTTTTGCCTGTGGAGATCCTCCCCTTGAATCTCAAAGCTACCAAGCTGCCTTCCTCCCCATCCTTCAAAATACTTCCAGGCTCCCATCTCCTCTTAGGAGCCTTCTTGAAATATTTGCAGAAACTTTATATTCCTCCTCCCCAACCACATACACAATGTCACAGCTGCCTCTTCCATTTGCTTGCATCTCCTGTGGACTGCTCACCTTCTCCACCCCAGGCGAAGCAGATGGCTGAGGGACATTAAGGTTGCTTGCAGAGCTGTGGAAAATTCTCTGGAAATCAACCTCCTGTCCTAGAGACCCCAGGTTTCCCAGGAGTCACAAGGCACCAAAGCCTGGAGGCTCCTTAAAGATCACCTGCTGGGTGGGATTTACTACATTCCCCAGGAGGTCACGGCCCAGGGCCTCTGATCAGGATTTCCCTTGGGGTGGGCAGATTGGATGTGGAAAGGAGGCCAGGAAAGGCCTTTTGGTTTTCTCAATGACCGACAGAGCAGAAGGGTGATCTGAGAAGGAGCTGGGCATTCCAGGATTGTGCAAATGTGGGCCCAGCGTCTGTTTTCCATTAGCCTCTTTCATTGAAACATGGTGGTCTCTTATGGGTTTAAAGTTTGCATTAAGCATCCAGTCCCTAGAAAGTTCTTTGTTTCATGGAAGGTGAACTCCCCATCCTACTTAAAAGCCATGGAATTGTGTGCCATATCCCAAAGGAGCACCCATTCAAAGGCACATGCCAAAGCTTCATCCCTGCCCTATGGGCCACGATGGCTTCTAAGGCTTTCAGCCATGATGGCAAGAAGCAGTTGACTATCACTTCTAAACCTCAGCTGGTTCATGTATAGGAATGCATATTGCTGCAAAATTATAGCATCATGGACTTTAGAGCTGAAAGGAATTTTAAACGTTGAGACTGATTTTTATTTGACACAAAAAGAAATGAAGTTCCAGAGAAGTTACGTGATATAACCAAGGTCACACAACCAACTAAAACACCTAGGTATTAGTCCATGTTTTGCAAGGACCTCTGACACTGCTGTTTTCATGATATACTGCATTAGAGTAAGACACTAAGAGACCCTAGGTATGAAAAAAAAGATGTAACATTAAAAATAAATACAACATTAAACTTAAAAAGGTTAGACTTCCACATTTTACTAAAGGGAAAATAAATTTTTGACCCCTAGATGTTTTGATTGCAAAATTCTGCAAAAGTTCGTTAGAGATGAGGTTTTCTATTTTTTGTTTATATCCTGCTCAGCCTGGTGCTTTGTAGCAAGTAGTCAGTCTTGCCAATTGGGTAGATAACCAACAATGATATATGCCATATATTTTGAGAGTAAGCACATTTAAAGAACAGGAGTCCCACACTCTCTTTTTCCCTTTGGTTCTTCCGTGAGGGCTCTGTGAGGGGGAGGAATTTCAGGAGTTGTTTAAGGGCTTGAAAGGGACACCGGGCCAGAATCCCCCAGCTAAACTGGTTCTGGCATTATCTTGCTAGCAGTCATTTCTAGTCACTTGGTATTTGTGCCATGCCCGGCCTCCTTAGGAATCTGAGGAAGCACTAAAGCCTGTTTGGTGTGATCACTTTTTCTGCCCCAAAGGCTTCCTGCAACACCAGCCAAGAATCCAACCCAATGAGTGAGTGAAGAGCCAGAAAGACCAGACTGGTGCACACTGGGACATTGGCTAATTTTAGATCCAGGGACTGGGTGGGGACCAGATATGAGGGTGGGGATCTTGGATGGAGGCCACTTGAAGATTCAAGGCTAAATGTTGGGGCCTAAGACTCTCCAAGAACCTGGAGGAGAAAGACTTTGTGGGTCCCATGGAGCAGGAATAAATAGGGGGTGCAGCAATGGGCACAGGAGTGTGAAAGTCTCCTGAGAAAAGTGGAAAAGGCCTTTTCAGTCTAGTAAGTTGATATATTAACTCACACCAATCTTTTCCTCCATTTCAGAAGCAGAATTTCATCCATTTGCATAGCCCTTTTACACTGATCCTTTTAAGACTGGAAGGCGATTGTTACTTGATAAACTCAAAGAATTGAGGACAACAGACAGATGACAGACAGATAGACAGACAGACAGAATAAAAATGAACACAAGTGATGACCACACCATTCAGAATCATAGGTTGCCGCTCATCCTTCCAGGCAAAGTTGGCTGTAAAATATAAGATTGACTCTTCTTTTAGTATTTTGAATTTTTTTCCATATCATTTTAATTGGGAGATTTGCTTGATTAAAATTTTCAAAGAGGATTTCAAAGGAGTATCCAGAACCTTTGAAAGCTGCTCTCATGGTTGAGGTGTGAGTGGAACATATTATTCTTCCGTTCCCTCACTTGGAAGCAGCAGTTGGAAATATTTAGGTTTTTTACTTCTAATTTCCTTTTTTTTTTTAAATTTTATTTCTTTTTTATTTATTTATTTATTTATTTATTTATTATACTTTAGGTTTTATGGTACATGTGCGCAATGTGCAGGTTAGTTACATATGTATACATGTGCCATGCTGGTGCGCTGCACCCACCAACTCGTCATCTAGCATTAGGTATATCTCCCAATGCTATCCCTCCCCTCTCCCTCCACCCCACAACAGTCCCCAAAGTGTGATGTTCCCCTTCCCATGTCCATGTGTTCTCATTGTTCAATTCCCACCTATGAGTGAGAATATGCTGTGTTTGTTTTTTTGTTCTTGCAATAGTTTACTGAGAATGATGATTTCCAATTTCATCCATGTCCCTACAAAGGACATGAACTCATCATTTTTTATGGCTGCATAGTATTCCATAGTGTATATGTGCCACATTTTCTTAATCCAGTCTATCATTGTTGGACATTTGGGTTGGTTCCAAGTCTTTGCTATTGTGAATAATGCCACAATAAACATACGTGTGCATGTGTCTTTATAGCAGCATAATTTATAGTCCTTTGGGTATATACCCAGTAATGGGATGGCTGGGTCAAATGGAATTTCTAGTTCTAGATCCCTGAGGAATCGCCACACTGACTTCCACAAGGGTTGAACTAGTTTACAGTCCCACCAACAGTGTAAAAGTGTTTCTATTTCTCCACATCCTCTCCAGCACCTGTTGTTTCCTGACTTTTTAATGATTGCCATTCTAACTGGTGTGAGATGGTATCTCATTGTGGTTTTGATTTGCATTTCTCTGATGGCCAGTGATGGTGAGCATTTTTTCATGTGTTTTTTGGCTGCATAAATGTCTTCTTTTGAGAAGTGTTTGTTCATGTCCTTTGCCCACTTTTTGATAGGGTTGTTTGTTTTTTTCTTGTAAATTTGTTGGAGTTCATTGTAGATTCTGGATATTAGCCCTTTGTCAGATGAGTAGGTTGCGAAAATTTTCTCCCATTTTGTAGGTTGCCTGTTCACTCTGATGGTAGTTTCTTTTGCTGTGCAGAAGCTCTTTAGTTTAAGTAGATCCCATTTGTCAATTTTGGCTTTTGTTGCCATTGCTTTTGGTGTTTTAGGCATGAAGTCCTTGCCCATGCCTATGTCTTGAATGGTAATGCCTAGGTTTTCTTCTAGGGTTTTTATGGTTTTAGGTCTAACGTTTAAGTCTTTAATCCATCTTGAATTAATTTTTGTATAAGGTGTAAGGAAGGGATCCAGTTTCAGCTTTCTACATATGGCTAGCCAGTTTTCCCAGCACCATTTATTAAATAGGGAATCCTTTCCCCATTGCTTGTTTTTCTCAGGTTTGTCAAAGATCAGATAGTTGTAGATATGCGGCGTTATTTCTGAGGGCTCTGTTCTGTTCCATTGATCTATATCTCTGTTTTGGTACCAGTACCATGCTGTTTTGGTTACTGTAGCCTTGTAGTATAGTTTGAAGTCAGTGTGATGCCTCCAGCTTTGTTCTTTTGGCTTAGGATTGACTTGGCGATGCGGGCTCTTTTTTGGTTCCATATGAACTTTAAAGGAGTTTTTTCCAATTCTGTGAAGAAAGTCATTGGTAGCTTGATGGGGATGGCATTGAATCTGTAAATTACGTTGGGCAGTATGGCCATTTTCACGATATTGATTCTTCCTACCCATGAGCATGGAATGTTCTTCCATTTGTTTGTATCCTCTTTTATTTCCTTGAGCAGTGGTTTGTAGTTCTCCTTGAAGAGGTCCTTCACATCCCTTGTAAGTTGGATTCCTAGGTATTTTATTCTCTTTGAAGCAATTGTGAATGGGAGTTCACTCATGATTTGGCTCTCTGTTTGTCTGTTATTGGTGTATAAGAATGCTTGTGATTTTTGTACATTGATTTTGTATCCTGCGACTTTGCTGAAGTTGCTTATCAGCTTAAGGAGATTTTGGGCTGAGACAATGGGGTTTTCTAGATATACAATCGTGTCATCTGCAAACAGGGACAATTTGACTTCCTCTTTTCCTAATTGAATACCCTTGATTTCCTTCTCCTGCCTAATTGCCCTGGCCAGAACTTCCAACACTATGTTGAATAGGAGTGGTGAGAGAGGGCATCCCTGTCTTGTGCCAGTTTTCAAAGGGAATGCTTCCAGTTTTTGCCCATTCAGTATGACATTGGCTGTGGGTTTGTCATAGATAGCTCTTATTATTTTCAGATATGTCCCATCAATACCTAATTTATTGAGAGTTTTTAGCATGAAGGGTTGTTGAATTTTGTCAAAGGCCTTTTCTGCATCTATTGAGATAATCATGTGGTTTTTGTCTTTGGTTCTGTTTATATGCTGGATTACATTTATTGATTTGCATATATTGAACCAGGCTTGCATCCCAGGGATGAAGCCCACTTGATCATGGTGGATAAGCTTTTTGATGTGCTGCTGGATTCGGTTTGCCAGTATTTTATTGAGGATTTTTGCATCAATGTTCATCAAGGATATTGGTCTAAAATTCTCTTTTTTGGTTGTGTCTCTGCCCGGCTTTGGTATCAGGATGATGCTGGCCTCATAAAATGAGTTAGGGAGGATTCCCTCTTTTTCTGTTGATTGGAATAGTTTCAGAAGGAATGGTACCAGTTCCTCCTTATACCTCTGGTAGAATTCGGCTGTGAATCCATCTGGTCCTGGACTTTTTTTGGTTGGTAAGCTATTGATTATTGCCACAATTTCAGCTCCTGTTATTGGTCTATTCAGAGATTCATCTTCTTACTGGTTTAGTCTCGGGAGGGTGTATGTGTTGAGGAAATTATCCATTTCTTCTAGATTTTCTAGTTTATTTGCGTAGAGGTGTTTGTAGTATTCTCTGATGGTAGTTTGTATTTCTGTGGGATCGGTGGTGATATCCCCTTTATCATTTTTTATTGCATCTATTTGATTCTTCTCTGTTTTTTTCTTAATTAATCTTGCTAGCGGTCTATCAATTTTGTTGATCCTTTCAAAAAACCAGCTCCTGGATTCATTAATTTTTTGAAGGGTGTTTTGTGTCTCTATTTCCTTCAGTTCTGCTCTGATTTTAGTTATTTCTTGCCTTCTGCTAGCTTTTGAATGTGTTTGCTCTTGCTTTTCTAGTTCTTTTCATTGTGATGTTAGGGTGTCAATTTTGGATCTTTCCTGCTTTCTCTTGTGGGCATTTAGTGCTATAAATTTCCCTCTACACACTGCTTTGAATGCATCCCAGAGATTCTGGTATGTTGTGTCTTGATTCTCGTTGGTTTCAAAGAACATCTTTATTTCTGCCTTCATTTCGTTATGTACCCAGTAGTCATTCAGGAGCAGGTTGTTCAGTTTCCATGTAGTTGAGCGGTTTTGAGTGAGATTCTTAATCCTGAGTTCTAGCTTGATTGCACTGTGATCTGAGAGAGAGTTTGTTATAATTTCTGTTCTTTTACATTTACTGAGGAGAGCTTTACTTCCAAGCATGTGGTTGATTTTGGAATAGGTGTGGTGTGGTGCTGAAAAAAATGTATATTCTGTTGATTTGGGGTGGAGAGTTCTGTAGATGTCTATTAGGTCGGCTTGGTGCAGAGCTGAGTTCAATTCCTGGGTATCCTTGTTGACTTTCTGTCTCGTTGATCTGTCTAATATTGACAGTGGGGTGTTAAAGTCTCCCACTATTAATGTGTGGAAGTCTAAGTCTCTTTGTAGGTCACTCAGGACTTGCTCTATGAATCTGGGTGCTCCTGTATTGGGTGCATATATATTTAGGATAGTTAGCTCTTCTTGTTGAATTGATCCCTTTACCATTGTGTAATGGCCTTCTTTGTCTCTTTTGATCTTTGTTGGTTTAAAGTCCGTTTTATCAGAGACTAGGATTGCAACCCCTGCCTTTTTTTGTTTTCCATTTGCTTGATAGATCTTCCTCCATCCTTTTATTTTGAGCCTATGTGTGTCTCTGCATGTGAGATGGGTTTCCTGAATACAGCACACTGATGGGTCTTGAGTCTTTATCCAATTTGCCAGTCTGTGTCTTTTAATTGGAGCATTTAGTCCATTTACATTTAAAGTTAATATTGTTATGTGTGAATTTGATCCTGTCATTATGATGTTAGCTGGTTATTTTGCTCATTAGTTGATGCAGTCTCTTCCTAGTCTCGATGGTCTTTACATTTTGGCATGATTTTGCAGCGGCTGGTACCGGTTGTGCCTTTCCATGTTTAGCGCTTCCTTCAGGAGCTCTTTTAGGGCAGGTCTGGTGGTGACAAAATCTCTCAGCATTTGCTTGTCTGTAAAGTATTTTATTTCTCCTTCACTTATGAAGCTTAGTTTGGCTGGATATGAAATTCTGGGTTGAAAATTCTTTTCTTTAAGAATGTTGAATATTGGCCCCCACTCTCTTCTGGCTTGTAGGGTTTCTGCCGAGAGATCCGCTGTTAGTCTGATGGGCTTTCCTTTGAGGGTAACCTGACCTATCTCTCTGGCTGCCCTTAACATTTTTTCCTTCATTTCAACTTTGGTGAATCTGACAATTATGTGTCTTGGAGTTGCTCTTCTCGAGGAGTATCTTTGTGGCGTTCTCTGTATTTCCTGAATCTGAATATTGGCCTGCCTTGCTAGATTGAGGAAGTTCTCCTGGATAATATCCTGCAGAGTGTTTTCCAACTTGGTTCCATTCTCCCCGTCACTTTCAGGTACACCAATCAGACGTAGATTTGGTCTTTTCACATAGTCCCACATTTCTTGGAGGCTTTGCTCATTTCTTTTTATTCTTTTTTCTCTAAACTGCCCTTCTTGCTTCATTTCATTCATTTCATCTTCCATTGCTGATACCCTTTCTTCAAAACCCAGAGGCATGTTCTGATAGGTGGCCAACTGGCACTTTTATAATTTTGAAAAGAGCTGATAATTAAAAAGATGTGGGATGGGGGAAAATAAAGAGAATTCCTCCCTAAAAAAGTAAACAAGTACTAATTTTTTATTATTTGGGTGATCAATGCTAATCAGATTGACTTTATTTGGAGTCCCTGAGAACCACATGTTACCAAAAATCCGGACTCAGAATAATGCCATGTGTGAGATACTGAGCTAAGCTTGAGAAACTAGATCCACTTCTGTTTGGAGAGGAGGTGAAGAGGGGGATGAGGAGGAGGAAAGCCCAATTTTTCCTTTGTTTCCTTTGGAAATAAAGCAAGAAAGTGCTGAAACACCCTTCTTAGGCTGGTGGGAAATCAAGGCTAACTGATCCCAGGTGGATTAAGTAGCCAGCAAGTCCAGGAAATGTCTAGTCCACTGACTTTCTGACAGGTAGGGGATTGGGAGCTGGCTATGCCCACTTCAGGACCTTCAGGAATCCCACACCTGCCCTCTGAAGTGCTGCTGCCTTGACCGACCTTTTCACACCCAGAGCCAAGAATTACAGCCTGTCTGAGCTCACCTTTCTGTGACCTCCCAGTCCTACTCTTTTACCCGGAGACACATCTGGGGCCCAGCTGAGCTCATATGTTGGAAGGGTTTATCACACCCATCCTCCTCCAATTGCCCCAGGTGTCCAGGGAGAGGTGATCACCAAGGCAACAAAAGGACCTCCTGCAACCTTGGGTCACCCTCTGAGATGAACATTTGGAGAATGAGGTTAAGGGATCCTGGACCAGCATGCTTTTCCAAAAGGACACTGCTCATCCACCTCTGTAGGACTTACTGGGCCATCCTGACCGCACCACCCAGTGAATCCCACTAGAAAGCAGGTCCATACAGAGCAGAGGCCTTTTCTATTAGGTTGGTGCAAAGGTAATTGTGGTTCTTGCCATTTTTTTTTAACAGCAACCTAATACTTCAAACTGCATTTCCACTGCCTTGCACAATGCCTGGCACAAGTAGGAATGTAGCACATGCTTGTTAAATGAATGCAGGAGTGAATGAAGGAGGCTCCACAGGCCCCAATCTTCCTGACAATGTACTGTGCTCCAGAACCTAGGCCTTTTTTCTTTATCTCCCACCCTTCTTTTCTTGATCCATGCTTTCCTTTTCCAGGGCCCTTTCTCTCAGTTTCATAACACTTGGAAGGCACTTACAGCCCATTTAAAATTGACATGACTATGCACAGGACCATACTCATGCCCAGTTGCATTAATTTGCTCAGGCTGCCCTAACAAAACACCACACACAAGGGACCTTAAACAACAGAAATGTGTTTTCTCACAGTTCTGAAGGCTGGAAAGAAGCCCAGGATCAAGGTGTCAGCAGGGTTAGGTTCTGCTGACCTCTCTCCTTGGTTCATAAATAGCTGCCTCTGGCTATGTCCTAACATGGCCTTTTCTCTGTACATGTGTAGAGAGAGAAAAAGAAAAGGAGAGAGAGTGAGTACGAATCTTTGGTATCTTTTCCTCTTGCTGTAAGGACATCAGTCCTGTGGGATTAGGGCTCCATTCTTATGACCTTATTTAACTTTTTTAAATTATCCCATTAAAGGCCCTATTTTTGATTATAATCCCTTTGAGGATTATAGCTTCAACCTATAGATTTTGGGGGGATACCACTAAGTTCATAATATCAGGCAAGAGGAGTTCTCTGATGGGTCCCACAATCTGGAGGTACCACTCTGGCCCTCCTCTCGTCATGCCTTTCCCTAGAGCATGAGGAACCTACCAGATTATAGGGTCATGTCCATCCAGAGCTGGTGCTCCACCTTCTACACTATATTCTGGGTGCATGGTACCCCAAAATTCCTTTCCCAAGGAAGGACCCTGCCTCCCACTCAGTGAGTGGCCATGGAGCAGCTATTTCAGGGGAGCCAAAACAGAGCTTGGAATGTGAGCCAGTTTGTCTACACATGAGCCTGCCAGGCCCTTCATGACGTGGGAAGATGCCTGGGGAGGAAAAAGAGAGGGGGTAACCCAGGATCATGGGGCCAGAAGCTGGGACTACAGCCAGTTTACACAAGCCACCATATTGTGGCAGGAGGACAGTACATATTTATTTAATACTTCCTTAGCTTCCTGTAGAGCTTTTACATATTTAGACGTGATAGGTGGGCCTCCTTTTGTACTCCCCTGGGCACAGTAAATGTTACACATGGGCCTGACCTTACATTCTGGTTTGTCCTAGGACAATCTGAATTTATGCCTGATGTCCTGCAGTATTATTAATACCATCACACTTTCATTTTCAATTATGTCCTGTTTGGGGACAATAAATCGTGTGCTCTGCTCAGCTATGAGCTACAACATTAACACAGAAGTTGGGGAACCGACCGAGATGAGGTTGATCTAGAATCATGAAATAGTTGTTAACCCACCCCTGAGCTGGCTGCAGGATGTACGAGATGTACAAGACACGCTTCCTCCCCAAGGAGTTTGTTGATTATGTCTAGGGCACCAGACTCACACTTTGCTTTCTCTAGAGAACAATGCAGGAAAGTGCACAGATATAGTTGAGTACTTAATTAATCAGGGCCCAAATATATGGTGTGGATAGTGAAAGGAATATGACTGTCTGCAGAATTCTCCAAACTAAGGCTTCTTAGGCTGGAGCACATAAAATGGAAAACTAGTTCAACAGAAAGAATAGTAATACAAAAAGAATAGAAATCTTTCTGTATATATAAAACAATAAAAAAAGAAGCCCATGAAACTCCCTTAATGCCTCTCACAGCCCCCTGGGTTAAGGACTGAGCAAAGGTTTGAGGCATTTTCTTTATCTGCATCCAAGGCCTTATTTCCAGTTAACACTCTCATCACATCCTTTCCTGGGGACAGGAGCCTGAGGAAGCTTGAACAGGCAGGGACCATCTGGACCAGCTGCACTGGCTGTAGTCTGGTTGTTTTAAATCTCACCTTGCTCCTTCCCTCTGGTCCCTCAACTCCCTTCTCCAGATGCTGAGGCCTATATGTCTTGATCTCATGAAAGCTCTGAAGCTCTGTGACCTTTTCTGACAACTTACTCTCTATGCTGATTTTCTTTTGCATAAAGCACCTGCCATATGGACACATCTTCCTAGTTATCCTCTCCTCTGTGAGAGTCCACTTGGATTGGAGTACCACAGTTAGGTTCACAACCCTGAGTCTGTATGGAGTCTCTGAGGTCATTACCTCTCTCTTTGTGCCAGTATAAGGGATGGTTTTTTAATTGAGATCTTTATTAATTTTCACATGTAACTTTTACACAATAGATAATATATCCCCACGGAACAATATTCAAAATATACAAAAGGGAATACTGTAAAAAGCCTTATGTATTCAGTTCCTTTCTAGTTTTGTGTATTTTTTCCAGAGAGGTTTATTTTCTGTCTCTTATTATTCCTTTAAAAAAATACAAGAGCGAATATGCAAAGCATATTGCTCTACACTGGCTTTTGTTTTAAATAAACCTTTTGTTTTAGAATAGCTTTAAATTTATAAAAAATTGCAAAAGTAGAATAGAGAGTTCCCATTAACCCCCTACACACACACACACACACACACACACACACACACACACACACAACACACGTTCCTCTACTAATAATCGCTTAACATTAGTAAGGTACATTTGTTGCAATTAATAAGCCAATATGACACATTATATTTAATGAAAGTTTGTACTTTACTCAGATGTCCTTTGTGTTTACCTTATGTCATTTTCCTGTTGCAAGATTACCTCCACGACACCACAGTTCATTTAGTTGTTGCGTCTCCTTAGGAGTCTCTTGGCTCTAACAGTTTATCAGATTTTCCTTGTTTTTGATGACCTTGACAAATTTGAGGAATGCTGTCAGGTATTTTGTAGAATGCTCCTTGGCTGGGATCTTCCTGAGGTTTTCACACCGTTAGACTAAGGTTATGGGTTAACACAGAGGTAAACTGCCATTTTTCGTATCAAAGGTACATGCTGTCAATATGACTTACCACTGGATGTTAACCTTGATCACCTGACTGAAGGTGTTTGCTAGGTTTTTCACTATGAAGTTACTTTGTTTTCTCTCTTTGCACACTCTTTGGAAGGAAGGCACTAGGTACAGCCTACACTTCAGAAGTGGGATTTATGCTCTATCTCCTTAAGAATAACTGCACAAATTATTTGAAAACTTTTTGATAAGGGATTTGTCTTTTCTCTCCCATTTATTTATTTATTTATCCAGTCATTTATTTGTAGCCATAGGGACACATACATACACATTTTATACTTTGTGTTATAACCTGTGTTAATCAGCTGTCATAACAAAATGTCATATACAGGGAATTTTGTTTTTTCTCTGTTCTAGAGACTGCGAAGTCCGAGATCAAAGTGCTGGCCAATTTGATTTCTTGTGAGGGCTCTTTTGGCTTACAGAAGGCCTCCTTCTCCCTGTGTCTTCACATGGCAAAGAAAGAGAGGGAGCTCTCTCCTGCCTTTTCTTTTCTTTTTTTTTTTTTTTTTGAGACAGAGTCTTGCTCTGTTGCCCAGGCTGGAGTGCAGTGGTGCGAACTCGGCTCACTGCAAGCTCCGCCTCCAGAGTTCATGCCATTCTCCTGCCTCAGCCTCCCGAGTAGCTGGGACTACAGGCACCCACCACCACACCTGGCTAATTTTTTGTATTTTTAGTAGAGATGGGGTTTCACCATGTTCGTCAGCATGGTCTCAATCTCCTGACCTCATGATCCACCCACCTCCGCCTCCCAAAGTGCTGGGATTACGGGTGTGAGCCACCGTGCCTGGCCTCTCCTGCCTTTTCTTACAAAGATAATAATCCCATGGGATCAGGCCCCTTCCCTGTGGCCTCATTTAACCTTAATTACTTCCTAAATAAATATCCAGTTCCCAGATACAGTCACATAGTAGGTAAGAGATTCAACCTGTGAATCTTGGGGGCATATAAGTCAGTCCATAGCATAATCTAATTCTACTTTATTTTGTTGCTGAAATTGTTCCAGTTTTGGCTATTGGGAGCTCTTTCAGTTGGCTCCTGTGTTCTTTTGATATAATCCAATCATTGAGGGCATTTTTTTTAGCACTTCCTTACTTTGCACTTTGCTTTTGTCATTTAATAATCCAGTTTAGAAATCATGCCCAATTGTGAAAATCTTCGTCATTTAATTTATACCTAAAGAGATTGCTACAGAACAGTCATTTGGCTATCTAGTCTCTTATTAATGAACATTTAGGTTGTGTTCAGTCATTTGTTATTAGAATCAATACAGCTTTGAGTGACATAATATGTATGTTGGTATAATGTCAGATAATTTCCAGGATGAGTGTCTTAATCCATTAAGGCTGATGTACCAAAATATCATAAACTGAGTGGCTTGTAAACAATAGAAATGTATTCCTCAGAATTCTAGAGGCTGGGAAGTTCAAGATCAATGCACCAGCATATTCAGGGTTTGGTAAACCTTCTTGCTGTATCCTCAGGTGGTGGAGGGGTGACACTCTCCCTGGGGCCTCTTTTATTAAGGGCACTAATCCTCATCACTAGGGCTCCTCGCTCAGAGTCCCCACTCACCTCCCAGAGTCCCTAGCTCCTAACACCATCACCCTGGGGGTTAGGATTTTAACACATGAGTTGTGAAGCAATGTAAACATTTAGTCCATCGTAATGGGGAATTGTGGAATCAGAGGAATATGTGCCTGTCCTTTTGATGGATGTTGACAACTGCCCTTCAATGAGATGGCTCCAGCATACATTTCCATAAGTAGTGGGTGGGCAGTGCCTATTTCACCCAGCTTTTCCCACATGGTGTATACATAAATTATTTTATTTTATTTTTTTACAGGTCTTAAATGTGGGAAATAGTCTATAGTTTGGAAGACACAAGAGAAAAATGCTCCACAGCTCGCCCTGGTGACTCACTACAACTTATGGAAAGATGTGAGATTATTCTGTATTCTAATGTATGTTAGCAGGCACACTCCACCCAAAGCCTTCCTGTGTGTTCCTCCCTGTGAGCTCACATCCCGTTCACCAGCTGACTGGGAAGGGAAGTCAGGACCAGCCCTGACCCCATCACACCATCATAACCTCGGGATGGCAGGGCTGGAAGGCACCTCAGACATCATCCTTTGCAGACTCCTCATTTTACAGTGAGAGGCATGACGTGTCCACAGCTGGTTAGTGCCAAAGCCTGGGACAGGCTTCACATTGTCCAGCTCTTAGTCAGATCACTGCTGACAATGTCTGCCTTCACTTGGAATTCAGCACCTGCTTTCAGTATAAACCCCTGCATTTCACTAAAACTGAGCAGACTGCTGGTTTAAAAAAGAGAGGTCCATCCAGCAGGGATGACGTTTTTCCTCCTTGAAAGAGGAAATTCACCTAATGGGAGACCTGGAGTCAGAATCTTTCTGATGTGTGACTTGGCACAGTAACACAATGCAGGATGCTGGTGTGTTAATAAAAATAAAAATTGCATCTGCCTACCTCAGAGTCGACAACAATGTCAAGGAGTTAATATGAGTACATCTGAAAATGTTACTAATCATGATGATGATATCAATGTCTTTTATTTGCAAGTTCCATTTGTTTTTACTGAAATAATTACTCCTGAGTGGGGCTAGAAGCCAAGCACTTGACAAGTTTGCTCTTTGAGGGGTTCTAGTTTCACTTCCCCATTCATGGGCGACCATAAACCACATACAGCAACCTTCCATTTGCTTTTTCATACCTACTTTTCTCTCTTCCTGTTTTCTCCTTGCCCTTTCTCTCTCAGGCTTTTCTCCAGTGTGACCTTGTGCAAATCATTTTCCTTTCACGGCCTCAACGTCATTTGAAAAATAACAGACTGCACTAGATGACTTGTGAGTTCCTTTCCTTCCCTGAGATTCCATGATGACCTTACATACCGTTTCTTTATTATTTTCTCTTATTCTCCAATAACACAAGAACTGTAGTCATACTGTGGGAGCCTGATATGGTTTGGATGTGTGTTCCCCCTAAATCTCATGTTGATGGGTGATTCCCAGTGGTGGTGGTGGAGCCTGGTAGGAGATGATTAAATCATTCATTAGGGTGGATCCCTTCTGAATGGCTTAGTACCATTCCTTTGGTGATAACTGAGTTGTGGCTCTGAGTTCATGCAAGATCTGGTTGTTTAAAAGAGCATGGAACACCTCCCCCCTGACTCCACCCCTGCTTTTGCCATGTGATGCACCTGCACCCCCTTCACCTTCCACCATGATTTTAAACTTCTGGGGGCCCTCACCAGAAAAAGATGCTGGCACCATGCTTCCTATACAGCCTGCGGAACCATGAGCCAATTAAATCTCTTTTCTTTATAAATCACCCAGCCTCAGGTATCCCTTTATAGCAACACAAATAGATTAGCACAGAGCCCAGTAATTTATTCCTTATAGAGATGTCTAGAACAGTGCACTTTTAAACAAATGTGGTAGCCTCCGTAGTTCATTCTGTCCAGGCCACCGCTAAAGCATTGGGATCCGTTCAGCATTCCTAACTGAAGAGTGACAGTTTCCAATCCAAGAAATTTAGAGGAGAGGAGTAGCAGGAACTCCAAATCACATCACAACCATACTGGTTCAAATACAGATGTGCCGATTGTTAAAAGACTGAACTACTTCTTTACTGGTTGGTAAATAGTCACTGCTTCAAAAATCTAGGGTGACACCCCATTTTGATCACTTCTTGTTCACCCCATTTGTGAGCGAGAGATTCCCCACCCTACATAGAATGAGATGGCTGAACATGATACCCAACAATGGACAGATGAGATTAACAGCAGTTTAGTAGTCACATTTACTCACAGCTCACAGGAGGAGGATGCCAAATGCCTTGCAGGGCCACATGGAGATTGCACTTGGGAATAGAGTGAGCAAGCAGAGGCTGTGGAAGGCAGACTCTGCAGTAACAAGAGGGTGAGGTGCCCCCTGATTCCCACTGGAGGAAGTAGTTGGTTTGTCTGAATACTTTTGTAGGCTTGCAGGGAACTAAAACTCACTAGGTTGAAGGCCACGTGGTGTGCAGCTGGTCTACATGAGAGGTGAGTGAAGGGGTATATGTTACAAGAACAGGAGAATTCACAGTTAGGCCTTTTTGGGTCCTGTGAAGCTAAAATATGTCAAGGCAGCACATGAAATTTTAGGCCTTGTAATAAACATGACCACTCACTTCCCAGCCCTGTACCCAGCTTGCATCTGGATTGCCCCAAGATCCAGCAACAAAAGCATTAATGTGTGATACAGCAGAAACCTCCAGTCCCTGATCCAACACAAAGGCTACTTGCCGTCCTTCTGATTTGGTCATGCACATGCTTTACCAGCTGTTAAATATTTTGAATATCATCCTGGCCACAGCCATTAACACATGGTAGAGCACTTTGACTCAGACCCTTTTTCTTTCTTCCTCCTTGTCCAAAGCTCCCAGGATTTTTATTCTTCCTATTGACTGTACAATTGGAATGGCCTGAAAAATCCTTATCTTCTTTAAAACCTTGTTCCATCCAGTTGGAACTAGAAAGGAGAATGAATTAATTCACACTGAGTTGCTGGTTATTCACTATTTCCAGGAATATTTGTGTTTTAAGAATAGACTGTGCTTTAAAGGAATTGTGTTTTAAAGAATAGACTCTGCTTTAAAGGCAAGCCATGAGCCTGCAAGCCAAACCTAGCACACACCTGTTTATGCACAATTCTCAAGCAAAGAATGATGTTTATATTTTAAATGTTAAAAAAGAAAACAGGAAATAACATGCAGTGAAGACTATATGTGGTCGGTTAAGACTAAAATATTTACTATTTGGATCTTTATAGAAAAAGTTTTCTGGCTCCTCACTTAAAGCAAAGATTATGTAATGGTAGAAATGAGGACAGTAATAATAGGCTAGGACACTGATTTTGGAGCAGGAGTTCTCATCTGGTTCAAGTGGAAATGCTAAAATCAGAGAGACAAACAGAGAATAAAACCAGATTAGAAAGCTGAAGTCGATAATGCTGAAAGGGCCATTGGCAGGAGAGTGTTCAGGACCAAAGAGCTGAAAACAAATGTAATGAGGCATAAGTATGTTACGGCAGAAAAGGTGGTTCTGGAAGGGTTGCCAAATCCATCCTTCTGATATATATTGTTTTCTTAAGGGCCCAGGAGCTGGGGAGTCTTCAAAAAACAAGGGTAGACATAGATGGAATGTGCAACAGTGAATTAAAACCATGTAAAACTGACCTACCTGAGGACATAATTTTTTGCTCTCTTCTTACCCTCATATGCTGTTACAAAGAAGAGGACTGGAGGGTTTGAATGGTGTCTTCCAAACGAGACAGACATCCTTGTCTTTGAAATATTAAATGCTAATAAAATTGGCACTTGATATGGCCTGCAATTGAGATAAAGAAAATGGGTAGGCCAGGCATGGTGGCTCATGCCTGTAATCCCAGCACTTTGGGAGGCCAAGGCAGGCGGATCTTGAGGTCAGGAGATCGAGACCATCCTGGCCAACATGGTGAAACCCTGTCTCTACTAAAAATACAAAAATTAGCTGGACGTAGTGGCGCACACCTGTAATTCCAGCTACTCAGGAGGCTGAGGCAGAAGAATCACTTGAACCAGGGAGTCGGAGGTTGCAGTGAGCTGAGATCATGCCACTGTACTCCAGTCTGGGGACAGAGTGAGACTCTATCTCAAAAAAGAAAAAGAAAGAAAGAAAATAGGTTAAAGTAACATGAGTAAGAACCTTTTTCATAGAAAGGATTGGAAAGGTGATAATGAGTGTCTGAAGGACTACGTGGAGTTTCTCTTCCTGGAGCCACCTTATGGCAGCCTGTTGTGCCCAGGAGCAAGGCCTTCCTGGCACCTGTGAATCCAACTTGGCATTTCTGCCTCCTGGAACCCCAACAGAGTCTTGGAGGCAGGCTTCTGCCAAGTGTCATGGCCCGGCATTTCCATTACGTGCTTGCATGCATCTTTGTTTCGAAGGGAGGATTGGTGGGTGGGGTGCTCCAGTCTGGGAGACAGTGGGTGGTAAGAGTTTCCAGGAGGACAGAGACAGACTGATTGGCCCAGCTAGTTAGGGCGCATGGCGTTAATGAGGCCACGTCATATCCTGGTCTCCCACCACACCCAGCCAGCAGTCTCCTTTCAGGGGTCACAAATTTCACTCTTCCCCAGAAAGGAAGTGCCAAGGGAGAGGGTGGGGATAACTCCATGCAAAACCATCTTCTCTGCTGAAAGAAGAATCCTGCTGGTGGATGGTTCTTGGCCTCTTCCTTACATATACCATCTCTCATTCATTTGGGACACGAACACATAGGACACTGTATCCATTAGTTTTGGCTGGTTAACAACCTTCCCCAAAAACTGATGAGTTAAATCAATAACTGTTTATTTAATTGACAATTCTTTGGGTCAGCTGAGCAGTTCTTCTGGTTTAGGACATCTCAACTGATCATTCCCCCACTTGCTTATACATTTGCAGACAGCTGGAGAGTCTGCAGGGGGCTGGATGACTTAGGATGGTCCCACTCATACAGTCTAGCAATTGCTTAGTTGTCATTCAGGGCAATGTGGGACATAGGACTTTGTGTCTCTTATTCTCCAGTAAGCTAGCTTAACTTTCTTCCCATGCTTTGGTGGCAGAGGACCTAAGGGCAGCAAGAGAAGGCAAACTCCCATGCATATTGGCCTTTAAAAGTTACAAAAATAGGCCAGCTGCGGTGGCTCACGCCTGTAATCCCAGCACTTTGGGAGGCCGAGGCAGGCAGATCATGAGGTCAAGAGATGGAGACCACCCTGGCCAACATGGTGAAACCCCATCTCTACTAAAAATACAAAAATTAGCTGGGCGTGGTGGCAGGCGCCTGTAGTCCCAGCTACTCGGGAGGCTGAGGCAGGAGAATCACTTGAACCTGGGAGTCGGAGGTTGCAGTGAGCTGAGTTTTCACCACTGCACTCCAGCCTGGCAACAGAGTGAGACTCCGTGTCAAACAAAACAAAACAAAACAAACTTACAAAAATATTGGCTTAGACTTATTCTAGAAACAGAAGTGATAAGACAGTATTAATACATTTTACACAAATGGTGGTTATTTTAATGCTGATGCTATACTCAATGCTTTACACATATTATCTCATTTAATCTCATGAGGTAGGCTGTAAGCATCTGGTCCAAATTCACTCTGCTATAAAGTGGCAGAGCCAATATTCAAACTCCAAATTTAAACCACTATCACACACAATCACAACTCATAAATTTTAGGAATTGCATGCCTGTTCCAACCATGCCACCATTGTTCAAAACTCCACCTAAATTCCTGTTGTCAAATCCACAGAGTCTTGGCAACACAGAGGCCACTGGACAGAGGCATAACCTTGCGTGGCAGCTGCACAGGAATTGGATTTGGCTCAGGTGTTTCAGATGACTAAGGTGAGTGATCAAGCTGGATATTTTTGGATAACAACCAAAGTGTGATGAGAAAGAAAGACGATTCAGTTGTGTAGATTGTGAAGTTTTGTGTACCATTTCATCTTTGTAGTATTGGAATTGGGATTTTTAGCTCTTGTTCATAGAGCCAATGCTGCTTAGTCTTTCTGAGATATCAGGCAAATTCTCTTTTTCCATGTTTCAGATTTCTCCTCTGTATAATAAGGGACTTAGGTTCTACGGTTTCTAAAAGATCCTTCCAGTCCTAGAAATCTCTGATCCTACAATATATTACCCCTTAGAAATGATTATTTTAACTAAAAAGAATGTAAATTTCTCATCTTCAAAATAAAGACATGCCTTTTCCACTACCCCCACTCTCCCACTTTATGACATGGGGGAGATTGAGAAGATGCTGTTTAGTGACAGACCAGATTCCTTTGGAGACCAGGGAGTTGGGGGGAGTACAAATATCATATTCAGGACAGGAATTCAGACTTGAATGCTGCAAGTCTTGCCTCTCAACTCTCCATGCACTATCAATTTTATTATTTATCTACTGACTTTCCTGAGTAGGAAAGAGATCAGGTCAAGTAGCATACAATATCCTTCTTATTCCCATGCAGATGTCTGAGGCTTCTTTCCCCTTTGGTCCAATCTGATTTGTATGTCTTCTTGGTTAATACCCCCAGAGTGCTCTAGGCTGCTTTCTGCCTAAATGTCACATAAATCAAAGTGTGTAATCTTGCAAGGGTGAGGAGAAGTGGAGAGTCAGCCAGGATGGAGATGCTAAGGACAGACTGAGCCATCCCATTTCCCCACTTCCCAGACCTTGTTCTTGCCCTCCTGCAAACCCTGAGGAAGGCCTCATGGGGGGAGCTTGAACTCATTCCCACCCACTCCTGATGGTTCCAGCTACTCAACCTTTTACTAAATGGCTCTTCACAGCTGTTTCTAGTTACGTGTCTATTTATGTTGTTGGTGTACGTGTGCTTGTGTACCACGTGTGCATCTTATCCCCTCAGTTCCCCAGCTACCCGAGGCCTCCAGTGAATCCACATGATGTCATTTGGAATCCCAAGTGGAGGCAATCACAAAGCAACATAATGTTCAAATTCAGGAAGCATTTACAAAGGTTGTATGCATCTTCTTTGTCATTCATAAAGGCAAGGGAAGTTAGAATTCAGGAAATAAGATGCAAAGACTCATGAATGTCTTCAGATTCCAAAAGAGTAAATTTTACTATTGGAGTAAAGTTAGATTGTAATCCTCTTGAAACAGATACTTTTTCCTTTCTTAATCACCTAGATGACAAATGTAAGACTTATCCCTGACTTGGTCCATTGATTTGTTC
Source organism: Pongo abelii (assembly GCF_028885655.2). NCBI lineage: Eukaryota > Metazoa > Chordata > Mammalia > Primates > Hominidae > Pongo > Pongo abelii. The sequence goes on from NC_071996.2 coordinate 120,711,237, forward strand.
ATTCATTAATTCAACAAACATTTATTAAGTTTCTCCATGTGCACTGGACTGCTCAAAGCTCTATAGGAGATACAGTAATATGCTTTGCTGCCTCTGAATGGAGCAGTGTCCCTCCCAGCCTATGGGCATGGCTAAATTTTAGAAGGATTCTTCTGCTTGTCTTCAACTTCAAAGATCAGTCTGAACATGGAGTGAAATCACCAGTGTCCCTGGCAGGAACAGACCCTGTTCCACACCCAACACATCATCCTAATAGTAGGCTTTTGACACAGTCCTATTAAATAATGAAGCATGTCTCTGTCTAAGTTTATATAATCAGTGCTTCAAAATTCAGAAACTTTGCCCATCAGAGGTCAATCGGCAAGCTCAGTGAGTTCCTATAAACCAGCTTGAAAGGAATTACTGTCTGGAGGCGTGCTCCCCATTCTGCCTGCCATGGTTGCCAAATGGTGGCTTTTCTAATTGTTTCATTCCTTTCTGCATTTATTAATTGACTTTCTAATATAAGGAAGAGCTTTCTTTTCCTTCTACTCATTTAGTTAAATCAGAAAAATCTGATTTTATCTAATAGGCTATAATCCTTTACTATTACAAATTTATTCTGATGTCCACGATGTCCCAGAGTTGGCCAGTAGAAGCGCCCACAATCTGGCTTCTGTATCCTTTTGAAATGTCTTCATCATTCTTTGGGAACATTCTTAATCTCTGAAAAAAAATATATATTTCAGGTTCATCTTTTACTTTCTCTCCCTTAGCCACAGAATCAGTCATTTTTTTTTTTCAAAGAGCCCTAATTCCTTTTAGTAGAGAATAATATTTAAAAACCAAGATCGGGAAGCCAGGTGGTCTCGCTGCACTTCAATTCCTTGGTTTTAGGCCCTCTAAGAATACACAGCTAGGAAATAGATGTATGTACACACACACACACACACACACACACACACACACCTGCATCCACATACATCTCAATATTTATATCCACATAGGTCGATCTCTTTTTGTAGCTATCTAGATAGTATATGCCATGAGTTCTCACTGAAAGCTCCAATTCCAATCCAACACCACTGAAATGTTGCTAACATTTCCCCTCACCATGTTTGTAACTACCTTCTCTTATAAGGAGAACACTGGCTGCCATCTTCTATAATATATTTACTTATTTGCTCAGTACTAGAATTCACACAGAATAGTTTCAGAGTTGCTATCCTGTGCCTCTATGAAAAGCAAGCCTCCCTCCACATAACCAATGATTGTTTAGAATTTTATTCTTTGGCCCGAGCACATCTTGTCAAAGAATACATGGGTTAGTTCTTTCTTTAGCATCAGGTTAGTTCTTCTTTAGCACCAGCTTTATTTCCCCTCTTCAACATCACTTTGAGACATGCCCTGAATCTTTGTTTTAGCCATCTCCAAAATAAGCTAAAGCCTCATTTTTGGTGCTCTGGTGCTGCTGCTGGAGCCAACACATGTCTCTCTGGAACACCAAGTAAATATTCAATGCATGTTTGCTCACTCCGCCTTCCTGTGAAGCTAATCCAACAAATAGATGACAGAAATATCTTCATTTCCACAAATGCACTTGTGAGCTTATAATAAGAGTCTTATCTCCCAGGGCTATCCACATTCCCATGGCTTCCCCATTCCCCATGTTTAGATACCAAAATCTTTCTTCACTTTCAGACAAGTCTTAATTCATCTTCCCTATAAAGGCTTCGTAATACCTCTTTACCTAAACATAGAGCATAGCCCCACAAATGCCGTGTTCATAGATTTAGAAGCTCGTTTCATATTTATCAAGTTCTCACATTCTCCATCTTTCATATTTTAAAATATTTATTTAATTAAATTTATGAGCCAGAAATTGAAAAACATATGGAGTAAAGGGAAGGAAAGAAGGAAAAAAATAGCTCATTCATTCAACTTTTCCCAGCTGCCATTCCTGACTCAGGAGATTTGGCTGAGTTCTTGGGTAATGCCATGCAATAAAACTTCCATAGGGTGCCAAATTTAGGTCCAGCATGAAAAGAAAACAAAATCCCTCCTATAAGACAAACTATTCAATTTGGAAATGGGATTTTTTTTTAAGTCCTGCATTAAACCTTCATAGTGATTGTTTCCACAAGGGCGAGAATCAGCCCACCCCTTGGAAAGCTTCTGAATGGGGCAGTATAGAAAATTTTAAGAAACATTTATTTCTCTGAATGGAGAACTGTTACTCTTGGGGGCTCTGCTTTCTCCTTTTTGGACAGAATCCACTCTGCCCTATCCTGGCTAGAAGAAGAGAAGGTGTAGCGTGCAGGCAGGGAGGACGATTCCAGGTGCTGGACACTGCACAATGGGTCCTATTCTTTGTTATTTGCAATCCATCTTTCTCAAAGTTGGCTCACAAGAAGTACATCTCCTTGTGCAGTTAACCCGCTGGACTACCCTACCTGATAACATGGGTGGGTACTTTCTCAACACATATAAGGTCCAACACATGACAAGTGACAGAGTGAGATGAAGCTTTCCAAACTGGCATGAGTTTTGTACAGTTTCATATATGGTCTGGTTACCTGGTTACCTATGGTCTGGTTACCTGGTGACTTTTGTTGTCCTGTCTCTACCTATGTATGTATGTATCTCCACCTATGTACTTTTATCATCGTATCTCTACCTATGTTTTACACACACACACACATTATATATATGTTATGTTGCAGTTAAATTTTATTATCACTTTTAAGATGGAAAGTTTTGCATTCCAGGAAACCCTCAGTCCTGAGAAGACTGGGGCATTAGATCACCCTGTGTTGCAGACTTTTTCAAATGGCAAGTATTAATTATTATTTAGATTGCACATGTATTTATGCCCCAAACTAAAATGCTCTGAAACCACATCTTTAATAGTTGGAATTCCAGGCTCTTTCCGTGGTTCCTTTGACCTGCTATTGCAGAGAATGTTCTGTGGCTGTGAATAAATCTTGGCCAATCTTCTATAAGCAAGAAAGGAGCCCAGATGCTCCCCTCAAGATGAGACCCTGAAAGAGAAGTCTGATTGTCACCACGTGATCTGCCAGGGTTTTCTAATGGATCTGCTATTTCAAATGATGATGAACCTGATTTGGCAAAGCCAGAGGCCCCTCTCATGACCTATGTGTAGTGAGAAGCTCCTCTGTGTGTCACTTGAATGTCGAACGGTCACGGCATTTATATTGAAATAATGATAACACTTTGCTCACAGGACACACATGCCCATTTAGATCCAGGCAAGTTTTAGCTCAGGCAGCACACTGTTTTCATTACTTCTTTCTCATAGTGAGGTACAGTCTAGTTTGTAAATCCAGACTTTCCCTTTCCTTGGAGTGAGTTCCTTCTCAGGAGTCTTGTTCTGCTGTCCTATGGCTTATCATCAGTTGGGAACACCCTAGTTTATTAGACACTGGGTGTGCAATACTCATACTGCCCATCTCTTCCTGTACCTATGGCTGCATGGATAAAAAGGGAAGGCAGGTCACCCATGTTTACTGGCCAGAAGCACTTGAACCCCAGAAGAAAACTCATCTATCACAGAGGGTGAGAAAGGAAGAGTTGAGGAGAGGGACTCTGCCATAGTAACTGGGCTGCAGGCCCTACGACCAGTCAAAATATTTTACTGCATGGCATTTTATAGCACGTAATCATTGTCTTAGTCAGTCTAGGTGACTATAACAAATTACCATAGACTGGGTAGCTTATTTCACAGTTCTGGAGACTAAAAGGCCAAGATCAAGGTGTTGGTAAATTCAATGTCTGTTGAGGGCCCACTTCCTGCTTTGTAGATGTCCATCTTCTTGTTGTATCTTCACATGGCAGAGAACAGAGGGAGGAAGCAAGGTCTCTCCCGTCTCTTTTAATAGGGCATGAATCCCATCATGAGGGCTCTATCTTCATGACTGAGTTACCACTTAAAGGTCCATCTACAAATACCATCATCACACTAGGGATTAGAGTTTCAACATGTGAATTTGGAGAGGGACACAAACATTCAGTCCATAGCAACCATTCATGCACTGGGGCTATGCAGGGGATAGACACTTTATTCAGCTGCAAATTCGTCTTGTACAAAGTTTCTCTTCTACGATGTCATCAAGGTCTGTCATCTGTTTATCTTTTTCTTCCCCAAACACTATAATCTGAATGGGTTGAAACCATTTTCTGATGGAAATGTATACCTTAGACCAGTGGTCCCCAACCTTTTTGGCACCAGGGACTAGTTTCATGGAAGACAATTTTTCCACAGATGGTGGGGTGGGGGATGGTTTCAGGATGATTCGAGCACGTTGCATTTATTGTGCACTTTATTTCTAGGATTACATTGTAATATATAATGAAATAATGATACAATTCATCATCATGTAGAATCAGCAGGAGCCCTGAGCGTGTTTTCCTGCAACTAGATAGTCTTATCTGGGGGTGATGGGAGACAATGACAGATCATCAGGCATTAGATTCTCATAAGGAGCGCATGACTTGGATCCCTGACGTGCACTGTTCACAATAGGGTTTGTGCTCCTTTGAGAATCTAATGCCATCACTGATCTGACAGGAGCCAGAGCTCAGGCAGTAATGCAAGTAATGGGGAGTGGCTGTAAATTCAGATGAAGCTTGTTTGCTGCTCACCTCCTGCTGTGCTGCCCAGTTTCTAGCACACCACAGACCATTACCAGTCTGTGGTCTAGGGGCTGGGGACCCCTGCCTAAGACTATTGCTCATTGTCCTGTGCAATTTTGATAAGTTCCATAATGCTGGCAAATTCACCACTATTATTCTCATTATTATCAGCGTTAGCAGTAGTATTCGCAATAGCTAACATCTGTTTAATAATTTGACATTACCAATATTCTTTGACAATCCTGAAAAAATGGGTAATTGAGATAATTTACATTTGTTAACTTGAGATAATAATGCATTTCTGAATGAGAATATGGAGCCTCAGGAGGTTCAGTAACTTCTTTAAGGTCACACTGCTAGCAAGTGGCTATCTCTATTTTTATTAAATTCAAGAGAACCAGAAACCTCCCTGAAGTCTGCTATCTCTAGGTCATTTAAACAGAGAGACACCAACTGGAGGCATCCCAAGTAAGGAGTTTTGAATCCATGATAACTTTGCAGAGGCTGTTGTTATAGGGAAGGTCAAAACAGATCTGTCTGAAAGCTGTCCCCACCCATTACAGAAGCAAGAAGGCCTCCAGGCTGAAAAGACACTGGAGGCAATTTAATACAGCTGCCCTTAGCAGGATAGCACTTTGATATTCTCCTTTAAATATTTATTTTCTAATTTATTGAAAGGTGATAGTCACTGCTACATGGGGAAAGGGTGGAGGACGGTGACCCTTGCTGGATGCCTTCTACTTCCCTCCTTGCAAAATAATTTGCTGCATTTTTTCTTTGGAAAATGAATTATAGCATCAACAGATTCACCCTCCTCAGAAAGGAATTTTAGCAGTCATCAGTCCTCCCACAGGCCCCCTGGGGGTCTCGCATTGTCTGTTTGCACCTGCAGCCCTTCCCCCAGTGTGGCATGTCCTCATAATCTTTGACAACTTCATGGAATGCCCTCCTGGGAAATCCAATTTTATCCATTTTGCTGCATTTCTGGGTGCATTTTAGCATTTCTTATGGATTAGCACTTCAAGCAGCCATTTCATAAGCTTATTCTCCATCTATCTTGGCATTTATACACAGACATCAAATTGTATTAGAATTGAAAATGGAAGGGGGAAGGAGGGAGAGGTGGAGAGCATCTGAGTAATCAATTTGGTTCTCTCCTGCCCTTAGGCTGTGTTGACACAGCTTAGCTCTCGCCTGCTCCTCCCAGACAAGCTTATCTGCTGCACACTGAACTCCATTAATCTTCTTGAAAGGCAAATGTGTTCAGGACAATGTTAACACTTAGCTCTCCTGAAAAGAAGACAGATTCTATGAGGTACAGAGTCAGGGCTCCAGGGCCTGCACTGGCAGTTCAGACAGGCCTCAGCCAGAAGGATTCCGTGTGGAAAGAGTGGACAGCAGAGCAATGGGCTTTGTGAACCCAAATACCAGCATCAAACCAGGTCAAACTAAACCAAACCAAACTAAGGGAAACCAAATATCAACAGAAAACAAAGCCAGCCCAAAGACAACAACGACCAAATAAATGCCTGGCCCATTTTGAGGCAGCATTAGCCAGATTTACCTTTGAGTTTCAAGTGGACAAAACAATTAAATGATCATTATTGTTTAAATTTTAACAAGTGATTGGCATTGTGTGAGGAGTCCACACAATAATAGTAAATGACTTAAGAGAAAGAAGTATTATGGAGTATGTATTTTTGGCCATAAAGACACCTAAAGCATTTCCCTTTGATCACCATTGCATTCTCTGCCTTGTGGAGCTCAGAGCTGCCCTCACACAGACAAGAGGATGATCTACCTGGCCCTGTCTAGGAGGCCCTGCTCCAAGATCTCCCCTGATACCACATAGTCTCTGGGATCAAGTCATTGCACTGGAAAGAGGAATGAATTGGTATGTGTTTTGTGGGCCCCTTTGTGCTGACCCTCCCATGTCATGTCACCCCTGTCCCCCTGCCTCCTTCTTTTCTTTCAATAAGGAGATTTGATAGACCATTCTTATCACTCATAGATCTGTAATCCCTGGCTGCATCCATTTGCTAGCAACCCTGAAAGACACAGGGTAATTTTTAATGTTTCTAGGGCAGGAATTTGAATGGCCATACAGCTCTCTCCTGCACCCCAGTATCACAGTATTCATTTATTATATATGAACCGAATCTGGGAGGAGAGGGTTGCTTCTCAGTGGGGCCTTATTACAAGAGCTATGGAAACAATTTAATGCAACTCCATTGACTTACACTGAGTGATTTTTTTTTTAAACCTGCCATATATCCATCACAGACATCCAGAACCTATTGTATTGTACGTGTAGCCCCCATTCCCATGCTTACTTTGGGTAGGAAAGTGTCTGGGTAGGAAAGCAGGGGAAACATGTCACACTGGGGGCCAATTGGTTCACTTCTAAGGGTAAGTAATAGGAATCCCAATTTTGGCCACTTGATGTATGTCCCCAAACCAGTTTTCCAGGATTATTTATGGCTCCATGCTTTGCACTTATAGGGTGCCCTCAGAAGGCTTTTCTCCATTAACAATCCCATCAGGTGACTTTGAGAGCCACTTCCATGAGATGGCTGTGTTGACAACTCAGAGAGTTCCACCACAAGGGCTGACTCAGTCCGAAAAAATGACAGCACATAGATGGAAGGCAACAGGTGAAAAGCAGAGGTCAGACTTTCCAACGTTGGCCACTCTGGCTTTGATTACACCAGGTAGATGTGTGGCACTGAAACGGGAGAGTTCCCTGATGCCCCTCACCAGATGTTAAACAAGGATGTGGCTCACCTGTTCAGTCACCCTGCTGCTGAAACCCCTTGTGGGAGGGAGAGCAGGCACGCAGGCAGGCAGGCAGGTGCAGAGGCTGGGGTGAGTGCTTTGGGCTTCAGCCCCATGGTAGTGTCTAGGGATGGGTGCTGCAATCCAAGTGTTAAAAGCTCTTTCAGCTTTGCTGTCCACAGAGAGCTTGAGTGTTATCCAGCTCAATGGACCCTCTGCCTTTTTACAAGGACAGAAGGCCAGTGTGACAGCTTTCTGTATCCTAAGCTCTTGCCCAGTGTCCCAGAAAAATTGGGTCACACACAGTCTTGAAGGATGAATGTGAGGTTTTATAGAGTGGTGGAGCTGGCTTTCAGTCAAATGGATGGGAACCCAGAAGCCGGGGATGGAATGGGACGATGATCTTCCCCTGGAGTTAGGTTGCCCAGTGGCTGGACTCCTCTCCAACCACCCCAGCTGAACTCCTCTCAGTGTTCAGATGTTCCTCCTCTTCCTTCTTTCTCTGCCTCATCGTTTGGCTGTCCACCTGCTGGTCTGCTGGTTTGCTGGTCTGCTTCTGGAGCCCGGGCTTCGGGGTTTATATGGGTGCATAATAGGGGACATGGCAGGCCAAAAGCCAACTTTTTGGGCACGAAAACAGGAATGCCTGTCCTCATTTAGTGCCATGGATCTTCAGGCTTGAGGGTGGGGCCTTTGCTGGGAACCACCCTCTTCTACCCAGTATTTCGGTCTCCTGTCCGTATCAGCACCCTTGTGCAATTGCTCATGGTTAGGCTAGCTACTGCCCTCTTGACTTAGTAAATACCCTACAGCCACTGTCCCCATAGACATGGCCTGTAAATACTTTGTGTAAAAGACTTGCCTTTGTCTAATTATACGCCAGATGTTATGAGGGCCCACCAGCCAATGGCTCATATACAAAGGAAGCTTTCTCTTTTTCTAACCAAGTGACTGCCTTGGCCCATAGAGAAATGAACTCTTGTCACCTGTTAACACCTTCTTTCTGCTCCTTACTACTAGCTCTCCAAAAAAAAAAAAGAAAAAAAAACAGTGTGTATCTAATTGGTGAAGGTGGGCCTGGTTACCATTAGACAGTATTGTCTGTGCTACTAAGTAAGATTACTTTGCTTCAAAAGCAAAACATTCATTCTCTAGTGTGCTTTCCTGATTTGTGGAGGACTCACTTTACTCTGGCAGTATCTACATGTTAAGTGAACAAGCCAGGAAATCCTCCCTCTTTCTGTTTTTGCTTTTCCACCAGTGTCTGGGTAAGAAAGTGGGGTAGACATGTCATACTGGGGGGCAATTAGTTCAGTTCTAAGGGTAAGTAATTAGGAATCCCAATTTTGACCTCCCATTTGATGCATGTCCCCAAATCAGTTTTCCAGGAAGATTTATCATCTGGATAACAAAGCTGGTGTTTTCATCCCATTTGACTCAAGTATTTCTGTGTATATTTGATTGGCAAAAACCCTGGAGGGAAAGAAGATGCCTTCAACCTAATCTTTACCAATGACATTAGTAACATCACTCTGACTTCACACCTGCTGCTGATGCCAGAGCGCAGCCTCTTCTCAGAGCAATCCCAAGTAGTATCCTGTGAGACATAGGTGGTGTTTCACTTGTGCTCAGAAACCAGTCCCTTTCTGCTTCAGTCTCCTCATGGCAAAGTGTTACCCACAAGTCTTTCAAGGGAAGAGTTTCCCCATATCTGCTGCTGCAGGTGCCTCCCCTGATCCTCTGCGAGGCCACTGTGGTGCTCCCTTCCTTACACTGCTGTTGGTTCTTGCACAGAAATGGGAAGTTTGTCCTTAAGTTTATTCCGGGTAAACTTTGGCATCTGGTTTCCAAGGATCACTCCTTGTGGTCCAGATTTCATTACAGAAGATGCTTCAATCAAAAGCATCTTTAATTTCTGCTGAAATCCTCTCCTTCTATATCTGGTCAATCTCATCTTTTAGATTCTTAGGAGATTAGCATCTAACAGATTCTAGACTATTACCTTTATTTCCCATTCCCCTTCTGCGTCTATTGAGAGACCTTCCTGCAAATTGAGCCCTATTTGTAATTAATCCCCTAATCATGATAACCCCGAATCTCTATTTCAGTTCACCAGATCTATCATGGCCACAGATTTGATTTGTATAAATTTGGTGGCTGTATTAAATAGGATTAGGCCAAGTATGCTGTAGTTATAAACAACCCAAAACCACAGTTCCCATAACAACTAATTCTGGCAGAAATAGAGAAAGAAGAATTAGGAGAGCTAGAAGCTCACAAAATTGTAGAACCTCTTCTTGATCATTCAAAGGGAAATTTTCAGGCATTTTCTACTAGAGTTCAGATGAGGACAAATAGATACTTGTACCATTTGAATAACATTCAAAACATACTGGGATCACAGACATATGGAGACACCATAGATTCAAGAAACTTTACATTTAGCTTATGTATGTATTTATATGCTATCTGATGCTCAGAAGAACTTGAGGTAGCTTACAGCACAAATATAAGCAATAAAATAAAGACTAAATAAGAACAAAGACAAATAGAAAAGTAGAAAATCTAGACCATGACAAAGAAGAAAACTGATGTATAAAGGCCAACATAAATACAATAAAAGAGTTCAAATTTACTCCTGGGTTTCTTGGCGTTACAAAGCAAAAGTGACATAATTATTATTAACTAAACAAATAAAAAAGACAGCTTCAGAATGCCCATTCTTTCAGCTAAGCAAACTTGAACGAAACATAGAATTTAGAATCTCCCTTGTCAGCCAAGCTTTTGTTAGATTTTGAATAGCAAACAGTTCAAAGTTGCATTCATTGGTGAATAGTTGGTGTTTGCGAAAGTTTTTGAGAGCAGACCTATAAGCTCCAAATCCTGATAGAAAGATAAAGTTGAGTAGCTTCCCCCAGGTCTTTTGCCTGCCATCTGCAAACCAGAGGTTTCTATACTAGGGACTTTGGGACAGATTCCAGCACACAAAAGGTCTCAACTGATTTATCAAGTGCTTCTTATGAAGCTTTTGCACAAGATTATTTAGAATTGAAAAATATTCCAACCAGTTGCTCAACCTGTCTGCTAAAAAAAAAACATAATGAAAGCTTTAATAATACTACTGTTTAATGTTCGATGCGGGGTGTCCCTGTTCCTAGGGAATCTATCAGGTTGAAATAGTGCCAAAATATTCTCCCTCAAATCTCAAAATTAAATAATTTACTCTTCACTTGAAAGTAAGTTGACAGAAACGAGTGGAAACTTGGAACTTGTAGCCAATTATGATAATTTCGGTTTTGAACTTGTTTTCCATATTAACTGAGGGCTAGATCTAACGGTTGAGGTCACCTCTGATTTGTAACAATGAAACAATATTATCAATGTATACAATGTATCAATGTACACCTTCTTTTCTTTATTGCATCATCATCTGCAACGTGTTCATCTAAGGATGGTTTTACTTAGTAAAATTATAAGCTAAAAATAAGAGAGACCAGAATACAATCTCAAAAGTATTCTATAATTTGTCAGATAGTTTTACTCAACACTCATTTTTCTGAAGTATCAAGGTGCAGGGATGCAGATTCAATATGGAAAACACTACATAAGAGTTTATGTTATATAGTTTGCCCCATATATGGTATCTGTTACAGGTCTAATATAGATTAAAAGTCCAAAAGAGTTGGAAGTCAACATATGTATGTTAAAGTCAACATATGAATGTTTAATTATAGTAAGAATTATTGGCTGGGCATGATGGCTCACCGTTGTATTTCCAGCATTTTGGGAGGTTGAGACAGGTGGATCACTTGAGGCCAGGAGTTCAAGACCAGCCTCACCAACATTGCAAAACCCTGTCTCTACCAAAAAAATACAAAAATTAGCCGGGCTTAGTGATGCATGCCTGTAGTCCCAGCTACTGGGGAGGCTGAGGCCAGAGAATTGCTTGATCCTGGGAGGTGGAGGTTGCAGTGAGCCAAGACTGCACCACTGCACTCCAGCCTGGGTGATAGAACGAGAGAGACTCTGTCTAAAAAGAGACTCTGTCTAAAAAAAAAAAAAATTATACTGACCAGAGTCAAGCAATCAGAACATTTTTCAAAAAATTATGGTTTCACCTTTTAGGCAGGATGTAATAGATTATCATTCCCATGGCCACAGTCAGACAAGCCCCTACAAATTACTCAAAAAAGTCACAATTTTGAAGAATCAGAGATCTTTGGAAGCAATGAGAACTGGAAAAATTAAAGCTATAGAAAGAAAACCATTTCAAAGTGATCTGATGAACATGTCGTCTTTTTTTTTCCCAGTTGGGAGCATTTGACAATTTTAGATGTGGGATGAAAATTGCCTTATCTAAGACAGAGGGCACCTGCAGAAGTAAAGAGAAACAGGCAAAGCTTTTGGCAGTCACACAGACTTAAAGTTACCCATTAGAAAACTTACAAGACTTCAAAGGCATGGCCATATGGGACACTTACCTAGTTTTGGGTGTGTAAGAAAGCCAAACAAACTAGACAGAAATCTTTAAAGCATAAAATTTTACACATGGTGCTAAGAAAAACCCATAAGAGCAGGGGGTCTACCTCAAGACATTTCCCAAATTTAGAATTTGTGTGGAAAGTAAGGCTAAAGAGCTACACTGACAATCTGTGAAGGTAAGGACTGAATCTCCCACCATTTTCAGGACTAATGCTCTCAATCACAAACTTAAGAGCCATACCTGGCAAACAGAAGAAAATCAAAGGAATGAAATCATGTTATCAATGTATACAATCATGTTACCTTCTTTTCTTTATTGCATCAGCATCTGTAACTTGTTCATCTAAGGATGGTTTTATTTAGTAAAATTATAAGCTAAAAATAAGAGAGACCTCATGCAATCTAGTTTAGAACCTTCAAAAGTATTCTATAATTTGTCAGATAGTTTTACCCAACCCTTATTTTTATGGCAGTATTTTTATGGTAGAACTGGGTTTTACAACTGAAACCCAGCCCAGGTTTAGTTCAATTCCTGATTATATTGAAGTAATTAATGACTGACCCTTTCCCTTTCTGCCTAACAGAACAAAGTAGACCACTCTTGGTATAGAAGTTCATCTCATCAGGAGCATCTGTGGTTCTTTTATATGCAATGTACATTCTACAATAGAGGCAGACCCAGAAATAATTCAGATATTGGAGTTAGAAGATCAGGATTCTAAAATAAGTACAATTAATATTTTCAAGAAAACAAAGGAAAAGGTGGACAGAAGAGATTAAAGTATAGATAAATTTAGTTAGCAATTTGAACATTTTTAAAAACAGCATTAAACAGATATTCTGGAAAGAAAATATACAATGTTTGAAATTAGGAACTCATTAAATGGACTTAGCAACAGTTAAGGTGTTTTTGATCCAAGTATTTTGCTGTCTCCAAACTGAGGTACAGAGAGGGGAATAAAGTAAAAAGGAACAAAAAACTGTAAGAGGCATGCAGAACATGTCAAAAAGCCTAACATATATATGATTGGCATTTTAGAAAAAGCAGAAAGAGGAAATGGCCCAGAAGCAATATTGGAAGACATAATGACTAAGAATTTTCAAAAGCTGGTGATGATCACATAGATTTACAAAGCTTAATGAAACCCAAGCAAGATAAATATAAACCAAAGCGTATCCAAGCACATGATGGCCAAATAGATGAAAAAACAGGAGCAGAGAGAACGTCTCAGTAGCATCCAGAGAAAAAAAGACAAGTATTCTCAAAACAGCAACAATAAGAATTATAACTGACTTCTCAATAGAAATGATGGAAGCCAGGAGAAAATGGAACAAGGAGGTAGAGGACATAGTTAAACTGCCGAAAGAAGGAAATACCAAACATAATTCTATACCCAGGGAAAAGACACTTTAAACTGAACGAAAAATATTTTTCAGGATAAGAAATAGTAGAATTTGTCATGACCAAGCATGCTCTACAGGAAAGACCAAAAAACGTTCTTTAGGAAAAAAAAAAAAAAATCATTCCAGAAGAAAACATGAAAATGTAGGAAAGAATAAAAAACACTGGAAAAGATAACTATGTGGGCAAATATAAATTAATATTGATTCTTCAAAACAATAATTGCAATATTTTGTCATTTCAAATACAGTTGACCCTTAAACAACACAGGTTTGAACTGTGAAAATTCACTTATATGTGGATTTTCTTCTGCCTCTACCACTCTTGAGACAGCAAGACCAACTGTTTCTCTTCCTCCTCTTCCTTAGCCTATTCAGTGCAAAGGTGATGAGGATGAAGAACTTCATGATGATCCACTTCCACTTAATGAATAGTAAATATATTTTCTTTTCCTTAGTTTTTTTTTTTTTTTTTTGAGACAGTTTCACTCTGTCACCCAGGCTGGAGTGCAGTGGCATGATCTCAGCTCACTGCACGCTCCGCCTCCTGGGTTCATGCCATTCTCCTGCCTCAGCCTCCCAAGTAGCTGGGACTACAGGCGCCCACCACTGTGCCCGGCTAATTTTTTGTATTTTTAGTAGACATGGGGTTTCACCATGTTAGCCAGGATGGTCTCAATCTCCTGACCTCATGACCCACCCGCCTCAGCCTCCCAAAGTGCTGGGATTATAGGCATGAGCCACCATGCCCAGCAGAATTTTCTTCATAACATTTCCTTTTCCCTAGCTTACTCTATTGGAATAACACAGTATATAACACATAGCATACAAAATATGTGTTAATGAACTGTTTATATTATTGATAATGCTTCCAGTGAACAATGAGCTATTAGTAGTTAAGTTTCTGGGAAGTCAAAAATCATACACAGATTTTTGGCTGTACAACGTATCAGTGTCTCTAGTCCCTGCATTGTCCAAGGTTCAACTATGTATGTAAAACTAAAATTGATGACAAATGTAATGCATTGCAAAGGGAAGTAAGTAGAATTAAAAGGTTCTAGCACTGTGGAGAAAGTGGTAAAAGTGATAGTCTGTTTTGACCATAATAAATCAAGGCTACATGTCATAATCTCCATGATAATCACTAAAATATAGTTTAAAAAATGTTCATAGAAGAAAAAATGGAATAATAAAAATATGTTATTAATCCATTATAATTCAAAAAAAGGATTAAAAAAAGATAGAGGAAAACAGGTGAGCCAAAGAGCAAACAAATAATACAAGGTCAGATATATACATGATTGCAATCTGATACATGATTATATTAGTAGTTACATTAAATGTTGGCTATATTCTCCAAGTAAAAGATTAAGATTATCAGACTAGATAACACAATATGGATTTGCAAGTTGTTTATTTTTAGCTACAAGAACTACAAGGAATGATATTATTGAGTCCCAACCTTAGAAGGTCTAAGTTCTATCATACTTGACTTAGCTGATCTAGAATTACAAAGTTGGGAGGTGAACTATAACTATTCAAGTCCAGGAAAATGATATTGATCTAAGTCAGATTTAGTAAATATCTAAAAGTTCTGAGATGCCTGATTACATCTAGTTTGTATTGCTTTAAAATTTAATCTAATATATTATAATGTTTTATAAACAAAGGAATTGATTAAGAATTCAAAACTTTTAGGTAAATCGTTCTATCTTCTGGGAAATTAGACTCAATGCATGTTTATTAAAGGAAGGTATGTCCGTATCAATCCCCCAAAATGAAAAACTGCAGTGAGAAAAGCATTTTCTCTCTCCCTCCATGTCTAGGAAGACTTGAGAGTAAGGATGAAGCCACTGAGTGCCTCACTGACTGTCTGGTTGGAAACCTCTGCAGCCAGGGACAAAATCCTCTCAAGACATTCCTTTAAATATGACTTTAAATGAGAGGCTGGAGAACGAAGCTACAAACATTGTTGGGTGTTAAACTCAACGAAAAGCCCAGTTTCTGTCTCAGAGAAAACTAAACAATTGTGTCATGTCTCATTCAATAGCCTCTAGGTAGTAAAATGACTAGGGTTGAGAATGAGGGAAGAAGCCTACCCCTTCTAAAAATGTTCAGAATCTTGATGAATATGAGCCTAAGGAATTAAAGAGGACTGAAAAGGGCATTTCTTTTCCCCCTGGCAGCTGCTCAATGCTAGAATTCCACAAAAAAAAATCACAAGGGAGCTGTTTTTCTGAGTTTGTCAGGTGTAGCTCCTTACATGGAAATGATTGTGTCAGTAAGACTGGATTATTCTGGTTTCAATGGCTGCATTTGTTATCTGAAATCTGAGCATTGCATCACATGAAAATTATTTTATTGTATGCTAATTTATTGAAACTCAGTAATCCCCGTAACATAAAAACCATATGGTTTTATCTTTATTTGGTTATTCAGGGAACACACCAAAATCTTGCAATGCCTCACAGATGTCATTCTGAACAAGAATTATCAAACAGTACCAAGAAGGAAAATATGATTAGTTAGGCTTTCAAAACCTCCAGATTAATGAACTCTGGATAAGCACGAATTAATCAAAATTTATTCAAATGTTACTGAATATCTATATATGCCATATATATTTACCTCAATTATTTCTTTTAAACCTTATAGCCTTTAGGTACATTGTTATTCCTGTTTTACCAAAGAGGTAATTGAAATTCTAAGAGGTTACACTATCTCTTTGAGGCCACAGAGCTAGTAATAGGGGTTTGGACCGGGACTTCTGAATCTAAGTCTAATATTCTTTCTACCACTCCTCTTGTTTGTCCACAATCTTTATATTTGTCATCACTGATAACCATAAATAACAGCAATGATAATCCAGAGAGTGGTACTTCTACACGTCTTTCTAATCTCTGCCACGTGATTTCATTCTATAAATGGATTCCTCTGAAATTCTTGAAAAATAAAATCTGAAATGCCAAAATGAGCTTATAAGATGTAAACTCATTACAACACTGTAATGAGTTTACAAGATAATAGTAATAATGATAAAGTTGGATGAAGATGAGGCTTTGAATGCCGAGTGCGGTGGTGGCTCATGCCTGTAATCCCAGCAATTTGAGAGGCTGAGACGGGTGGATCACATGAGGTCGGGAGTTCGAGACCAGCCTAAACAACATGGAGAAAACCCGTCTCTACTAAAAATAAAAAAATTTAGCCAGGCATGGTGGCATATGCCTGTAATCTCAGCTACTCAGGAGGCTGAGGCAGGAGAATTGTTGAACCCAGGAGGTGGAGGTTGCGGCGAGTCAAGATCACGCCATTGCACTCCAGCCTGGGCAACAAAAGTGAAACTCTGTCTCAAAAAAAAAAAAAAAAAAAAAAAAAAAGATGGGGCTTGAATTTAGGCATTCATACGGCAAGAAAGGCTGCATTAGTTTTCTTGGTTCTTTCTAAATTTCAATGACCAGAAATTTATTTAGGGGGCAAGGCCAGGAAGTACACAAATGTGTTTTGGCCTATGGGGGAGTGTGGGTGATGATCATGTGACTTCACTCGTGCGTAGGTGTGAGTGTGAGTCTCTGGATATTTAACAAGATCATCAGTTTAGACCCACATGCCCAAGGGCAGATGGTCCTGGTGGCTAAGGAAAAAGGCAACTGGAAAAACAAATTGAAACTGCTGAAGGAAAGATGGCTCAAGGCTCAGCGTTTCCTGTAAAGTGGCAAGTGAATTTAGCATTCGTGAAAATTTCCAGTGCTGTTTGGCATCCAGAGGGACCCAGGGAGTGCATTCTGCTTGCCTGTGCCACCTCCTTGCTCTGGCTGAGGCATAAATTGCCCTCTGACTCTGGCCTGGCACAGCACTGCCCCATGTTGAGGTCCATGCCCCTTTGTCCGCATCTGCTCTGCTCAGAGGTGCTCCTAAGGGTGCCTGCCAACTATGCTGCCAGGAAATGTGGGCACTGAGCAGAGCTGGTCCAGAAAGACGGGGAAAGCAGAGAAAGAGCCCATGCCCTTGAGGGCAGAGAGCAAGGGAAGAGCGTGGGCAGGATGGAGTTGATAGATGGGAGCCCAGCAAAGGTACCACGCCCTCCTCACCTCCTCAAGCCACTGGCAACACCCAAATTGGGTACTGGTCTTTTCTGGGTTTTCCTCAACTCTATCTAATCACATAACTCAAAGGTTCTCAGGGACCAACTAATTCAATCTTATTTAATTGAAGAGAAAAACAGACTCAGAGAAGTGAGATTCCTGTGGTCATCCTGAATTAGCCAAGGCCTGGGAATCAGGATGTGAGAGTCTAGTCCTTCCATATGCCAGTAGTTTTGCTACATTATTCTGACTAGGCTGAACTGTTCTGCCAAGAACATCCCAAATCCTAGCTGCTCACTGTCCCTTACACCCTCTCTACCTATTCTTAATTCTGTTTAATTCCTAAGTCCAAGCCTCACTCAGTTTACCCCTTCCTTCCACAAACATTGTCCTTGAGCACCTTGATGGGACAGGCACACAGTGAACCAAGTCCCTGCCCACCTTCTAGCAGTGGAATTTATGTTCTCCTAGAGCCAACATGTCAGAGGGTTTCTTCAACATCTAACTCCATTCATTCACTTACTTTATAGTTTCCGAAAACCGTCTGCATTTTTAATTTTTTAACCTGAACACTTTAATTTCCCTCTCTTCCCATTCAAATCTCCCAAAACTAAATGATTTAAGTATTATTTGAAGTAACAATTCTATTCACTCTGATAAGACTTTGAGTGCTTTGGTGAAAACCCCACAATGACCTCAGGCCTTATGAGCATGTGTAAGGAACGGAGGTTACTGCCTTTTCCCAGTTTTTAAGCCCAAAACAGCAGGGGTTGGGGATACATGTTGAACCAGCTGTATGAGAAGCAAGTATAAATGGAACATGTACACGCAGGACAGAAAATGTGTAATGGTTGGGCTGGGTGGCCATGGCCAGCTTCCAGAGACATTCCCACTGACAGCTAGATATGCAGAAATCAGGCTGAGGTCCACAGATGGACAGAACCACCAGGGAAGGAAGCACAGCCCCAAAAGGCATACACCAAGGCTTGTTCTGGCAAATGAGAACTCATGAGGCATCCAGGCTTCTTTCCACAAATCTCAAGCAGTGGAATATGTGTGTTCATTTGTTCTACTTAATAGTGGGTTATCTAAATCTGTTGTCTCTTTCCTTCTTTTAAAAATTATTTGTTTTGTGTTCTTTTCTTCTCAGAAAACCAAAAGAGCCTGCCTTACTATGCACCTATGGCCCTTCAAAGGTGAGAGTAGAATCTGCTATGATTTAGAAGCAAACAAGAAAAAGTACACATCAGGAGAGTAGCTGCTAGCTAAGACCTTGGGCTTTGGGGTCAGACAGGCCTAGGTTTAAATCCTGGACCTGTTGTTCTGGGGAAACATGTTTCTGCTTTCTCCTATATGAAATAGAGGCAGTGGGTATCCTGAACATGTCACCTTTACTTGTCCAACTTGTCAGTTAGGGTTTGGTTAGGGAAACAGAGCTGCTGTAAACATTATGGGAATAAGGGATTTTATTCAGAATTGGAGCCTGCACAGATGCAGAAGGAGGCATGAAGGGGGTATTGGAGGATTGGCCACAATGCAGTCTGCATCCTGAGTCTGTGGTGAGGCTGGTCACGTTCAAGCTTACAGGAGAATTGGAGAAAGCAAGCAACACAGCGGTGGAAGTGAGACCACTGAAGGTAAGCTTCGGAGGGGGTCCCGACACCACCACATCAGTGGATCCACAGCTAAGTGATTGGTGGTGGCCTGGGGTTCTGCTGTTTAGCAGGGACAAGAGTGGAGGAGACAAACTGGACTCAGAACAAACTGGGAGCCTCTGCATCCATCTGTAACTGTCTGGCCGTGACAGCGGTTAGAGACGAGTGGCTTCTGTGAAACTCTCACAATCTCAAATCTCCCATAAGTGCCTCTTTCAGCTAACTCTAAACTGGTACCATAGAGGAAATGGATTCTGAACACTTGGTCTCCAACCTTAGACAAATTGAATAATATGTCCTCTCCTGCTTCTTCTGTAACTGAATTTGCATTGGGAAGCAGGCCTGCCACTCTCAGACTTGGTGGTTTGAGTAGGGCTCACTTCAGCACCACCTTTTCCTCCTCTCAGCCCCACGGACTGGCATGAGACTCAGGCCTGGCCAACTGAATGTCACACACCTATGACCATCAGATGGCTCAGAGATGGACTTAGGACACCATCACAGCCAATGAAACCCTGTTAGGGAAATTTGTCAGAACGATACAAAGAAATAGCTCCATTTTTCCATAGAGATGAGACATAAGCCTGGACTAACTGGTGTCCAATTTGCCATCAAGAGAGCCGCTGAGAAGAGAGAGGAAAACTGGGGAAAGCGAAGTCTAAGGAAGGTGAGTAAGGACAAGTCCAGTTGAATCACTGGACCTGGAAATCAAGGCATTGCTGGATTCAAGGCCAAGAAAAATTGGAAGCTGGCTTGAATCAGGTTCTATCACCTGCAGTTGAAAAGGTGCAGACTAATACGATAACAAACGAGCAAGTAAGCAAGATTCTGCCCTACAGTAAGTGCTCAATGCATGTCAGCTGGTATTATTATTATACAGACTTCTATTTCTAGCCCTTTTATTTCTACCACCTCTCTTCTGTGTTTTATGTAAAGTGCATAAGGATTGTTCTGTTTGGAAACATCAAACCATATAAAATGACACCAGCAGGTCCCTTTCTGTCTGTCAGTGTCCACAAGCTCAACAACCAGGATCAGCAGACAAAAACCGCTAAGCTGGAGTCAGTGTTTTTATGAAGAAACAGGAAAAGAGCTTACTTAGGAACTGTAGCTCATCCTCCAATATTCTCCATCCTATCACTCTTTTCATGACAGTTTCTTCTTGGCCCTGAAGTTGCCTTGTCATGGCTCCCTGCCTCTGTCCTTTCTCTATCTCACTTACATCTTCCAACGAGGAATACAGCAAGACCTTTGGATGAGGACCTCCAAAGCTCCTCAGTATCCTTAGGACACTCAGTGCAGAGCTAGAGGGACTGAGAGGAGGAGCTTTTGCAGGTTAAATGACTAGTGAATGGCCTTTCCTTATATTTCCACTAGAAATGGGATTAGCTACACCTGAGAAGGAATGACTTTGGAACAACTGATCCCTAGCTTTCCAAAATATGAGAAACTGAGATGCAGGGAGTAAACCACATAATTAATGAGTCAAAGCATATTTATAAAGTTCACAGGGTACATAGCATATAGCAGCTGTTCTCTATCTCAATTGAGTTTTGACTAGGAAATGGGCTTAGGATAAAACGCATGGGCTTTCGAGTAATCATTTGTGAGAAATTGTAGATAGTGACCACGGTTTAATAGCATTAGATAAATTATGAAAAGTCACTGAAATACGTCCTCTGGAAAATGTTAGAAACTCAAGTACAATGGCTTAGTTAAAGGCAGGTGGGGGAGAAACTTGAAGAATGTGGTGCAGTACAAGAATACCCCATTTTTCCCCCAAGGCAATGAAAATGACATGAAGTAATCATAGTTATTTATACAGGAACAATTTAGGAGACTTAGAATATTCACTTCTTTTGCCTTCTAGCTGAGCATCAAAATTCTCTCTCTGTCTCTGCATCTCTCTCTCTAGTTTCCACTTCTAGCTCCAACTATTTTAAATCCCTCCGCAATGGAGCTCATAACAAACATAAAACAACATTTGTTTTATGTTTACAGTAGATGTTCAAGCTAATATTTATGTAGGTTTAGCCCTGGCATTAAATTAAGGTTTGGTTCACCAACAGGGTGCCTAGAGACTTCACCTCTATTTCCATGAGGGACTGAACAGCCTCTTGAGAAGGGACTCATCAAAATGGAAGAGTTGGCAATAAGAAGTTTGGCTAAATAACCAAGCACTGAAGTTGCAGACGAGAAAGGATTTGAAAGGCAGTACAGCGTCCAGGGGCAAGCTGGCAATTTTTAGCAGGAGGTGAAGTGATGCCAGCAGAGGTAACAGTGCTCAGAGGGACCAGTAGTCCCCAGGAGGAGCAGGGGAATCCCCAGTGGATCTGATCTGTTCAAGAGCACATGTGAGATTATCAGCTGGTGTTACAATTTTGGAGTGGTAGTGAGAAGCACTGAATTTGAGGTCACTCCATTTGCAGACCCCAAAGGGTGAAATGTTGAGAAACATGAGTTACACATGTATTTAACAACTCTTGTGTATTATCACAAATCCTATTTCACCTCTCATGCCCCCAAGGCTTTGTGTCCAGTTCCCTGAAGACTTCATCAATCCTCAGCCACAAATTACCTGAGAGCAACTCACCTTGCTTCATACTATGAAGCTCCCTGATGTCACAGCATGGCAGGCCTGTGGCAACCCCTCAACACTTATGCATGATCCCCAACAGCTAGAGGATTAACACCTATGGTGTAACCCTTGACCAGTGGGAAATGGAAATTACTGTCTTTTTGTACCCCAGGTGAACGGTTCTAAAATGCATTTTATATCCAGTGGTGACCAACTCAATGATGCATCCTTGGGTTGACTCTCCCTCCTTTCCAGTTCACTTTCCCCGCCCCTCACTCCTGCACCTCAGCATCACATTCTTGAATAATCCACTCACACATCTGTCTTATTTCAGACACTGTTTGGGGGAATCAACAATAAAAATTTGTCATTTTGAGTTAAACATTGTTCTCACCTTGAAGACATATTTCCATACCTAGAGATTTCTGAAGTTCTCTCCCTTTTCCTATCATCTCCTTTGTGCTTTGTCTGACCTCCATATTACAGAGCCCCATGACATTTAGAGCCAGTACTGCTAGGGAAGTAGTTCAGTTGTGTTTTAAATGGTTCAGCAACTTGTAACATCAATTGAGAACCAGGGGATACACTTGGAGGCCAAGAAAAAAATGTTAGCTAATATGTACCATACGGTATGATTCCTTGGGTAAGGGAAAGTATATGCAAGTAACAGAGGAAAATTGAAAGTTGTAGCCCTTTTTTCGGATTTTAGATTTGGAATTAAAGTTTCTCTTCTCTTGAAAGACCTTCTTTTTGTGGATAATGACTCTGAAGACCAGAACAGTTGGCCGATTTGCCCTAGTTGAGAGTGGCAAATAAATGAAGAACTGAAGAATGTGTCTAACTAGTGCTCCTTTGTTGAGAAGATACAAAACAGTTGAAGGGTATGGATGAAGCCATTGGCTTATTCATGTCTCTGTTGATCATAATGAGATTAATATATATAGGACATTCACACAAAGAGGATATTGACTCAATGGCTTACAGATTATTAGAGTTAGAAGTGTTACCTACTACTAAAGGAAGAATGTTTCAGGTTTTAAAAAATACACCACACTTGCCTCAGTGAAGCAAGTCAACTTAGGTGCTGATACAATGCCACTGTAGCTGTACTGAGTTCATGAAATCAGATCCCACTCTCTTCACCTACCCGTATTGTATTCATCCTACTTTCCGTCTGCTGTGCCCTTCCCATTTGGTAACCTATTCATGAAACACCTGGCTCTGGGTCCTTCAGCATCACTCCATGTTTTACTGCTGGCATCACTTTTCTTGGCACAGAACCTCTTAGGGCTGCTATCCTAGGAGTAGGTGCTACTCAGGCTGGTTTAGTCCCAGGCTTCACTCACTTCTTGGCCCATGCCCAGGAGGACCGGAAAGAACAAACTCTCTGCACATCTCTGCAGGTGGCCACAGAGCCCCCATCTGAGCCTTGCTGATGGAGAAGAGCATGCTGCCTCACAAGATAACTGTGTGGCTCTGTTCAAACACCTTGTTTAGAAGTTATTTCTTTTATTGCATTAGAATTTGCCTCATTGTAGCTTTTGTGCTTCTGTCCTGGTTCAGCCTTAGATAGCAGTGCAGCCTGGTCCATGTGAAAGCTCTTGCAATAGGCCTTTCTGCTAGTCAGGAGTTCTCAGACCCATCTCTACTCTTCACTTTTCTCAAGACTAATATCAGACTCCTGGGCTCTTCAAGGTTTCCTCATATGATAAAAGTTCTAAGCCCTCCATTGTCCTAGTCACTGTCCTCTCTGTTCCATCCCTGTCTGCCCTTCCAAGATGCTGCACCCAGAGATGAATTTGTCCTTCCTGGGGCAAGTCACCATGAGATGATTACTTTTGGATCATACTGAATTTGTGGGTTAAATAAACTCATAGGTCTTTATCTCATGCACTAAATCCAAATTCGATCTCTTGCCATAAATCATTTTTTGAATAGTTGAACAATAAGTAAATAATACACAAATGAATACTAATCAGTATTTGAACATCCTCAGTATTTTCAGCCCAGTTTGAGCCGGACATAGCTCATCTTGTATACTTCACTAAGGACACTTTATATGCTCAAGCAATTAATATTATGATGTCATGTCTCACAAGCCCCACAGTGTCACTTCCAGTCTCTTCACCACAAAGAACGTTGAAGCCTTTGTATTTTTTTGAAATCATATTTCTAGCCACAGGATGGGATGTAAGAAAAGTTCAGATTAGGATTATTCTAGGCTCCTGACTATAACTAAAATCCTGATTTTTATGGAAAGGAATGAGGATCATTCCTTCAAATTAGATTTTTGTGATAAAAAGAAAAAAGTTGGTAATCTATTCAAAGTTGTAACAAAAAGAACTGCATTTTCTTTGGAAAATAATAGTTGATTCCTTTTTGCTTTTTTTACTTATGAATTGGGGTGCAATAGAGTTTAATAAAAATGACGTGAAACACTCTTATAAAGCTAATTTATCACATTTGCTTCAAGGAATTGTCTTTTCTAACAAAATTGTGAAATGGAACTGAACAGTAGCATGATGAGGCCTCTACCAGGAGGAGGTACAGAACAAGGCAGGAGGTCAGTGGTTAAAGGACTCCTTGCTTATGCTCAAGAAATGTGGACCTTATTAGAGGTGACACAGTGAAATCAGTCACCTGATTTTGCAGGTGACTGTGGAGCAAGAATGCAAATCCACAATATTGGGATGAATGTGAGAGGAGAAGGGAAGGAGGCCATGAGGGAAAAAAGGACATCTAATTGGATCTGAAAGGAAGGGTAGAATTTAAGTAAAGAACACTGTGTACATATGGGAATACCATGTACTTTCTCATGGAGAGAGGCCTTCTGAGAGTCCTGCATTGATCCCGCTTCTTTGACCATCCCTTGTTAGCCAGCAGGTCATTTGGCCTCACTAGTTGCCTCAGTGCTGAGTGATAGACTCAGCAGTCCCCAACCTCTTTGGCACCAGGGACTGGTTTTGTAGAAGATAATTTTTCCATGGATCAGGGAGGGGATGGTTTCGGGAGGATTTAAGTGCATTACATTTATTGCATACTTTATTTCTAATATTATATAGAAATAAATAGTATATTATTATATACTTTATTTCTATATTACAATGAAATATATAATGAAATAATTGTAATATATTGTAATATATAATGTTACTGTAATATATAATGAAATAATTGTAATATATAATGAAATAATTATACAATTCACCATAATGTAGAATCAGTGGGTGCCATGAGCTTGTTTTCCTGCAACTAGATGGTCCCATCTGGGGGTGATGGGAGACAGTGACAGATCATCAGGCATTAGATTCTCATAAGGAATGCACAACCTAGATTCTTCACATGTGCAGTTCACCATGAGGTTCACGCTCCTATGAGAATCTAATGCCTCCGCTTAAACGACACAGGAGATGGAGCTCAGGTAGTAATGAGTGAAATGGGGAGTAGCTGTCAATACAGATGAAGCTTTGCTTGCTTGCTCGCTGCTCACCACCCGCTGTGCAGCCTGGTTCCTAACTGGTACTGGTCAGTGGCCTGTGGTTGGGAACTCCTGGTAGACTAACAACAGAACAAAGCCAAGTCTCAAGGAGAGACAGTTGTATAGATGCCTGCCTGCCCAGTCTCTGTTGTGGGGATCAAATCACACAAGACCTGCATTTAATTCTTTATGGGCTTAGGCTGTGAATTAATGTAAAATCTCAAGAAACCAAGATGACAGGCCAGGGACTAAAGAGCAAAAGACCATAGCTATGGTGGGAGAGGAGACAAAGTCAATCCCACCGGGACAGATGGTGATGACCCTTATCAGTTCTATTCTGTCATCTCATAAAGGTAAAGACTTGTGTTCTTTTTCTTAGGACAGTCCAGATGGTATTGGCTGTGCTTAAAGAAAATTCAGACATGTGTGGGTGTGACTGGAATTGACATTCATGAGGTCTTCCGTTTTTATTTGAAAGGGGCAGCATAAGTATTTGTGAACATTGGATGGTGATGAAGAAAAAGAAATGGTGTGTAGTATCCTACTTGGCCTCACGGACCAAGGCTAGAAGGATTAGAGGCAAAGTCGAAAGAAGCTGCCACCATAAAGGGCTCTGTGAATGCTGTTTGGCTGAAATGTGTGACAAAGCACTGGGAAGTGTTTCATTGCATTGGCTCAGGCCATAGCATGACCCTTAACCAACACCTTAAGGTGATGGTCCCCTTGGCATAAATATTGGTGTTAAAAGCGAGGTTAACCTTAGTGATAGTATGGTTAAGATTCCCCTGCATGACTTTGGAAGTTGAAGACGCTGATCAGGAGAACTAGAGCAGGAAAGAGAAAATATGACTGGGGCTAAGTGGTGACTTGGTATTGACTGATAGGTGAACACAAGAATGAATTTCAGTGAGAACCCCAATAAATGTCTGGGGAGTGGAGACTGTGTATGAGCAGGACAGAAAAAAAAGCAGAAGATTCAGGTAGTGCCCTGTCATGTGTCTCTTTTACAGTCCTGAAATGAAGGACTTTCAGTGTTTTCATTGAGCACCAATCAATTCCCTCTTTACAAAAGACCATATTGGAACAGCATCAAGGTTTAGGGATATTAAAGCAATACAATGACCACTGAGAACCAGCAAACTTCTTCAGCCCTTATATCCTCAGGCACTCTGGAAGCCATGAATCTGGTTTTCTTGCTAAACTGTGTGTACTGCACAGAGTACAATGGTAAAGGAACAAAGATTGGCTCTAAAATCTCTTGTAAAGGGAAGGGTGGTCATCCCTTTAGATGGCAAATTGAGTTTCTGTAATGGGGTTTGCTCTGATGTTGCATTTCCACTCAGGCATCAAGACATTATGTTGTTTAAAGCCCTAGATGGGTGATATTTCTTTCATGTGCAAGGCCTGAATGCTTCACTGAGCTCTCTTTTATCCACACACACTCATTTAAACCTTGGTCAAAATTATCCTTCAGTATCTGCATCTCCTGAGCAGGCAGAAGGGTCAATGGGGATAATCAGGAGAGATGAGGTGCACTTTTCAGAAGTTGGAGCTGAGAAGGGGATGGAAGTATCTGTAAAGTCGTTGAACAGCTGCACGAACTATAGGGGAAGAATTTCTGGAGGCAAAAGGGGAATCGCCCTTTCCTCTTAAACCAAAGCGGAGCACAGCTCCAAAGGCACTTAGATGGAGAGTTCATCGGAATGTGAGCTCTAAGAGTGGCTGAGAATCTGACAAAAACAGCCACCTGCCAACCCAAAATTAAAACTCCTCTGTTTAGCACCCAGTAGAGAAAGTCAACCAGATTGACTTCCCAAACAAAGGACCTTAAAAGCATCACCTAAGAAAGTGTGTCAGGATCCACAGACATCCAGAGCATTCTCCATGGTTCATTACTTACATTATTCTTGTCTATTTACACATAATGTTTAGATGTAAAATCCTTACAATGAAAAGGGTGTATATGCTTTAAAAAAGGCACAACAGAGAAGAGTTGAGCAGGTGGTGTGCTGGCTCACAGATGGCCTTGAAAAAGAGGGTAATCCTAAGAATTAGAATGAGTTGGTGGTAGTTAAATAGAAAAGAACACAGCAAACTGCATCCCAGAGGCCTGCCAGTAGTTGAACTGTTTTGACCAACAACAGACAAGTGTGTGTGCTTTCTAATATAAAGCTGTGCCATAGTCCAGGCCAGAGGTAATAAGCAATGGAATAAGGCAGTAGGAACAAAAAGTAAAAGGCAGTGAGATGCAAAACCAACTTGGGTCCAGGAACCAGACCTTATCCATTTCAGAATCTATGGTGCATCGATGGCACCTGGCACAGAGTAGAGGCTCTGTATGAAATTTTCTATGGCAATGGGCTCTAGAGACTTTGGGGAAATGCTAATGTGGAAAAACATGTTTTCATTCTTTATAGGTGGGAGCCTCTATTTTTCCTACTTGCTTGCATATGATAATGAAGAATAATAATAGGAACTGAAATTCGCTCATTTGAGTTTCTCCCTACAGAGTAGGTAGATTCCCAACAGGGTACCTAGTATATGTTTGCTAAATTAATAAATGAATACACGAATGAATAGATAGGTGAATCAATGAACACATTAAAGAATGAATCAGTGAATCAATGAATGAATCCATCATTCAGTCAATGAGTCTTATTCATCTTCTTCTAGATAGGCTTATATCTAATGGAGTGAAAGAGCCCTGGACTTGGAATGAGAACCAGGGTTTATGCTTAATGTATTCCTTGCACAAATATTTACTGAGCACTTGAGCTGTACGCTAGGCTCTCTGCTACTACCATGACATGAAAGAATGCTAGAGCTATAGTGCAAAGAAGACAAACTTCCTCTTTCGTGAAGAAGAGGGAAGACACATAATAAATAATAATAATAAATATTAGTCCAGATAGCCGAAGGGTATGCAGAATTGGATAGGTAGGTAGGGACTCTTTTATAGAGGGAGGTCAGGAAAGGACTCTCTGAAAGTGACATTGGAACGGAAATCTGCACAATGAGGAGGAGCAAAATAAAGGCCTGGGGTAAGAGCACTCTAGGCAGAAGGTACAGGAAGTACAAAGGCCCTGAGGCAAGAATTGGCCCAAATTGCCAAGGTAGAGAAACAAGAATGTGCCACTGTACCTGGGACAAGCAGGGAAGGGGAGTGGGGTGCCATATAAGGTCAAAGCAGTAGGTGGGACTTCCTTATTTTACCTGATTATGAATTGGGATAATAAGAACAATAGCTCATAACTGTTGAGCATTTACAATATGCCAAGCATAATTGGACTGTCTTACTTAATCATCACAACAACCCAACAAGACAGGCAGGGTGATATTCAAAGTATTTCACCACTGGCATGTCACAGGCACCAACCAATCAGATAATGCCAGCCTCAACTATCGTCTAGCCATATAAGTGTAGACAGGCTTGATCTCGGGTACCACTATTTCTCCCACTTAACTAGGTTAGAAAGCTGAGTTTAGAGATGGGGTCAACACCTCAGAATTATGCAGCTGTCGATTTTACCACAACTATATGCTGAAATGGCAAGTAACCTACCTCTTATAAATGCTGCTTAGGCAGCTCAGGGGATTCTTTATGTAATGTGAAAATAAGTGATGTGGGGATTTACTATCCATACTATAGAAGAAAGGGCACTATGCCAGGAGTATGAAATCATAGAACTACTCCCAGTACGAGAATTTGAGGAAATTGCTTTACCTCTCTGGTTGTCAGAAAACTTCCAGCCATGGGCAGTAAATGTGGACGCTACTGGCATCTTGTGGGTAGAAGCCAGGGGTGTGGCTAAACATCCTACAGTGCACAAGACAAGCAGCACTACAAAGAATCATCAGCACTGGGTTGAGAAATCCTGCTATCGATCCCAGAGAGGTAACAGACATTGTGAGGTGTGATGTTAGGGAGTGGTGGGGACTAGAGCAAACTTCAGAGTATGCGCAGTACACTTGCTTTCTAAAGGCATTTCATATAAAAAATAATTTGTAAACTTTGTGGACTGAAGAGAACACATCTTCAGGCCAATTTCAGTCTTTTATGGCCTTAACCAGATTATGTTGCCCATAATTTTCTTTAAACAGATGAGGATAAAAGTCTCTTAGTCATGCAGGCATGTGTTTGTGTGTTTGGGAGGGGAGGAGGGTGTAAACATATATACATGCACACACATATATGCTCTTATACACAAACACATTGGCAAGAAGAATTAATTTTAAAGTGTTTTCAGAAAGTGAGGCCCTCATCCCCCTTAGAATCCAGTCCTGGTTTTTTCAATTCTGTAACTTTTCCCTCCTTCAGTTATACCAGCCCCCTTCCTCTTGTTCTGACTTTGGCAAAGATGAAGCCCAGCTGCTCTACTCCACCCATAAGAGGAGCTTCTGGTTTTAGTTTTGGTCCCTTCCTGTTGCCTAAAGCCCCTGGGAAGGAGGCACCCTCACTCACGGTACTCCTTTAGCCTGTAGAGACAGATAGGCTAGAAGAGACAGGTTGGCCCCACATTTACGATGTGCCCACAGAGTTATTTATGGTTTGTTTATCCACTCAATGTGGAGCAATTGTGGCCTCTGACTTTCAGCTCCAGGGTGCATTAACAGATTTGGGGGTAAATTGGCAGTGTCAAGCTGCATAGTTGTACTGGGCTTTTCAGCCTCTCCCCATAAAGCAAACACAGCAATAATCCCAGACGCTCAGGCACAGTGGCATTTCTAGAGAGACACCAATGACCCCATTAGTCGAGAAGCTGTGGGAAAGCCTGAAACAGGTGAGAAAGTGATGAAATTAGGAGAATGAAGTTCTCTGATCATCAGGCTCAGTGGATGGGCACAAGTGTGGCAGACATGGTACAACAGATGCAGACCATGAATTGGCACCATGATTTCAAGGTACTGGAAAACCAAAGTTTGGTGGGGCACCAAGGCAAAGTTTCTAAGGTCCTGTAGGCATCAGTGCATACTGCTGGAGGGTCAGTTCTGCATCAAGGAGATACATTTCTGCAATGATATAGGCATTTGAAAACCCTTGTATACTACAAACAACAGGATTGATGGAAAAGTAGGATAGGAGATTCTATCCAAAGCCTACCTAGGGACCAGAGCACAAACAACAGCAATCACTGGAAGCTCAGTGTCACTGGACATTAAAAATACACAATGACAATTGGTGGACATGTTGGCAGCCCTTCATTCAGAGTAGGTCTGATGGGTGCCGGGCAATGCTGATGATAATAGAGATCTGAGCTGTTGGGTCTGCTCTTAAGGTGGCCAAAGAGCAACTGCAATTTGCCAACAAGCATCTGGGGTGAACTTCTTGAGGAAGAAGGCCTGAATGCAGTGAAAACTTTTTAATTTTCTTAAAATATAGCTTAAAAGATTCTTGTACAAATACAGCATCCACAATGGGGACTTTTCTTCCTTCTTCCCACTGTTCCATGTTATACTGATGTTATTCACCCATATGTCAATGGTATACATTAATTCACATTACAGAAATGCTAGCAGTAGCAGAGGAGTCCATATGAGACAAGTGTATGGCCTGAGGCCCTGGGAACTAAAGCCCAAGTGCCTACGAGATATGCTCATAAGTTTCTAGGGCCCTGAGTGGTTTCCAACAAAGATGGAGCCTGGATTTGACTTTGAGTCTGACAGGTAGAAGTTAAGCATGCAAAGCGTTAAGTAAGTAGTCTGTGCAGTGACCCAAAAGCTCAAAGGAATGGTGGGGTAGTGATATGGACAGGAGGCAGGGAAAGACTGGGAGGAAGAGGGCGGGGCCCTAGCAAGGGCTCCACTCTCAAGCCTAGACTTGTGGGTCTAAATGACAACATACATTCCGTTTTCCTACCCAAATGTTGTCTTTTCCAAAACCACCCTGGCCCACTGTGCCCCCTACCCTGTACCCATAAAAAGTCCAAGCTCCACTGGCAGAGGAACAGAGTGGTGTGACAGAGAAGGAGAGAAAAGAAGAAGCATCTGAACATCAAGAGAAGTTCAGCCAGGGACAGTTGGAGAGGAGTTCAGCTGGGGACGGTTGAACTCCAGGGGAAGATTACCTTCCCACTCCATCCCCTTTTCAGCTCCCCATCCTGCTGAAGCCACTCCCATCACTCAGTAAAATCCTCTGCATACACCACCCTTCAATCCTTTCATGTGACCTGATTCTTCCTGGACATGGGACAAGAATTCAAGATGCACTGGGTGCAGGAACCCAAAAAGGCTGTCACACTGCCTCTTCAGTGAGTTGCTTAACACTGAAGCCATCCAGGAATGGCAAAGCTAAAAGAGCCTTGTTTGTAACACATGCTTTCTGGGGCTCCAGAGGTCTCAGGCAAACCCTAGATGCTGCCACAGGCTGGTAAGGGGTTTGTTTATGCCAAATGCCCAAAGGTACTCACCCCAGCTGCTGCACCCACTCACCTGTGTACACTCCTGCTCCCACAAGGGGTTGGAGGTTGGCAGCCGAGTAAATGAGCCATGCCCTTGTCACAAGTCCCAAGGAGGGGTCAAGGAACTCTCCTGTCTCAGCAGGGGATCAGAGATTCTGGGAGATACTGAAGAAAATGGGGCTCACTTTCCAGACATCAAGGTTTTAATGACACTTTTAGACATGAGAAAGCAGGAAGGACTTGGTGGGCAAGAAAGTCAAAACAGAGATTCAGCAAAGATCTGTCTTTTTTCTGGTGCTGACAGATTGAAGGAGAAGGTAGAGGAAATGATAGCTGGATGATTTTTATGGAATCAATGTTATTTAAATGCTTTCATTAAATTATTGTCAAGGAGGTATGGCTTTAATTGTGTATCACCTCCAAGAGAGGAGATAGTTATAAAGACCACCAAAAGAATTTCCACACACTAGGATTCAAAGGACTGGCAAAAGCATACAAAGTCAATAGCTAGCAAGTCAAAGACAAGAAGGGAAGAAACCCACCAAGAGTAACATGGACCTCCACTATGACTGATATTTCTGTCTGTTTTTCATGGCTCAGGCTTCTCCTCTGGCTTTTACTTGAACTTGTTCTAGATCATCAAATGATACCAAAAGGACTAGAAGAGATATTGCACCTCCACAAAACAATTTATTCCCTGAAAATATTGGCTACAGTAATCATAAGATCCTGAATCTGGACGGGACCTCAGTAGATGACACAGTCTAAGTCCCTACCTCTGTGCTATATCCCCAAAGGAATTAGCAAGCAACCACAAAACGGAAGTGAAACAGGAAACCTTGAGTATTTCACATAGCATATTTGATATAGAGGGCTTAACCACACAGACAAAAATGCACAAGTCAACAAGTAAAAATTATACACTGTGACAATTTATAAATGATTGTTCACAACCAATAATTCTACTTTTACATATTAATTAATTAATTAAAATCTTTAGATCTGAAATATTTTTTGTGAGAAACCCTCAGGAATCCAGCAATCTAATTTAAGTACTTATTTAACACCTCTATTTGCAAACATCATACTAGATGCTCTGCAGGCCCGAAGGAGAATCCTTAGACTCCTTGTTTCCTATAATTTATCAGAGGCACATGGACCCAGGGTTTATGGAGTCTTCAGCTTACGGAGTCTTATGAGGGCCCTCTCAAGGAAATTAATACAAAATTACACATAGAAAATTGCTAGGTCCTATCCCAGGGCACTGGAAGAAACAGCTGTAAGTGAATGCTCTGAAGCTTAAATTCATTCACTTCCTGATAAATCTATGCCTGTTGTTTAGAATATGTTTCTTCGGGTGTTAAGGGCTTGAGAAAACAACCCAGGTCCAGACCCTTTCTTCTTCCATGCCTCGCAATTCATAGCATGACATGGATCTAGCTTCGTCCTTACCCACCTCCCAAGACAGGAGTCTCCCTCTGTTATCAGGAACATTAGGTCGGCATCCTGGTGGGATGGGTTTGAAGAGGTGAGGGCTAGTTTTACTTTTTCCATTCATCCATCTAGTCACACACAACCACACAAAATTCATTTACACTGCGGTATGAGTTAAGCACTGTGTTGTATTGTAGGAAAATGGACACATCCATGTATTAGTTATCCATTGCAGTGTAACAAATTACCCCAATCTAGTGACTTCAAAACAACTGACACTTATACTATCTGACAGTTACTGTGAGTTAGGAGTTCCAGCGCAGTTTACCTGGATCCTCTGCTCAGGCTCCAACCAGGCTGCAAACAAAGTGTTGGCCAGGCTGCTTTCTCACCTGAAGACTGGACTAGGGAAGAATCCACTTCCAAGCTCATTCAAGTTGTTGGTCGAATTCATGTCCTTGAGTCTGCATGAGTGAGGTCCCAGCTCTTACTGACTTTAATCCTCAGGTCCTAGAGGCTGCTCCCACTTTCCTGCCACTTGGCACTATCCACAGGGGCTTAATCAGGTGGCTGTTTGCTTCTTCAAGGCCATCAGGAGAATTTCTCTCCTGGTTTGCTAAGATAGAGCCTTATATAATAAAACATAATCACAAGAGTGACATTTCAGCACCTTTACATAACTACATAACTTTACATAACTACATAACTACATAACTACATAACTACATAACATTACATAACATAAACTAACCTAATTAAGGGAGTGTCATTCCAACAACTTTGCCACACTGTGTTGGTTGCAAGTAAGTCACAAACCCACACTCAAGGGGATTATACAAGAGTGGATTATTGGGGTCTCCTTAAAGCATGTCCTCCACTATCTACTTTGAAACTTCTTTACAAAGCTCTCATTTTGATGATTTGTTTCGGATGACTGAAGCCCACTCTCATTAAAACTATTTGGAAACTTCTGTCTAGTGACATTATATTAAAGCCAATCTATTTAATTTAAACAAGAAAGAGCAATGCTCCCACTTGGTAGGAGATAAGACTCCTTACAGCCTCAGCTATCAACAACATGGCTTATGCTATTTCTTTATGTACAAATCTATATATGTCCAGTGCATGCCAAATAAGGTCTGTAAGTGTTGAAACATAATAATAAAATGAATTCAGGTACCCTCATTCCAATTTAAGAGCTAAGCCATTATGAACTCCATTCTATCTACCTATGTATTTCTTCTTATGCCATTCTCCTACCTCCCAGAGGTAACCAACCATTCAGTTGCTGTAATTCATTTGCCTTTTTGATAATTTTGTGACACACATATTTAACAATAAAAGAGTGGTGTGCTATTGCTAACTTCTGAACTATAATAATGGCATCACATACCGCAAAGTGTTCTGAGGTTAGCTTTTTCCACAGAACATTATGTTTTTGAGATTGATCTCTGCTGCTTCTCCTAGCTGTAGATCAATGATTTCCACTCGCACAATTCCACTGTGCAAAGATGACACAAATAAGTAGACGTTTTTATCAATGTGCATTTAAGTTCTTTTCATTTTTCACTGCCATGAATACTGCTGCTGTGAACATTGTTATGCATCTCCTAGTATTCATATGCAAGTATTTTTTTCTGGGGTATGCACCTAAAAGTAAAATCACTGAGTCTTAGGGTATGCAAATATTCAACTTTACAAGGAATGACAAATTGTTTTCCAAAGCAAACTCTTATCAGCAACTTATGAGTTCCTTTAACCTATTTTCTCCTCAACCAGACTTCTTCATATGGCCAATTTAGAAGCTATAAAAGGGTATTTTATTTTTATCTTACTTTGTATTTTTTGAATATTAGTAAGTCTAAACATTTTATATGCTTATTTTCCATTTGTATTTTCTCTTCTGTGAGATGCTGGTTTATTTCTCTGTTGTTTACATTTTCCTTCATATATTTGTAGAAGTTCTTCATATATTCAATGGTTAAACTTTTGTTAATTCTCGCATCAATAAAATAGCTTCTCATAATACATGGATGGCTTTTCACTTTCTTTATATCTTTAATAAAGAGATATTTTATTTTTATTATAGCGAAGTGTATCAATCATTTCTTTCCTGGTTAACCTTTCTGTGTCTTATTTAAGAAATTCTTACTTTGGGAGACTGAGGAGGGAGGATTGTTTGAGCCCAGGAGTTAGAGGCTGCAATGAGCTATCATTGCACCACTGCACTTCAGTCTGGGTGACAGATTGAGATCCTGTCTCTTACCAGAAAAAAAAAAAAAAAAGGAAAGAAAATGTTTCTTCTATATCTCAAGGATAAGAAAAATAAAGATATTTTATGTTTTCAATTTTCTTAACTGAAAAACAATCTAAATGAATAAAGAACCTAAATGAACAGACACTTCTCAAAAGAAGACATTTATGCAGCCAAAAAACACATGAAAAAATGCTCACCATCACTGGCCATCAGAGAAATGCAAATCAAAACCACAATGAGATACCATCTCACACCATTTTGAATGGCAATCATTAAAAAGTCAGGAAACAACAGGTGCTAGAGAGGATGTGGAGAAATAGGAACACTTTTACACTGTTGGTGGGACTGTAAACTAGTTCAACCATTGTGGAAGTCAGTGTGGCGATTCCTCAGGGATCTAGAACTAGAAATACCATTTGATCCAACCATCCCATTACTGGGTATATACCCAAAGGACTATAAATCATGCTGCTATAAAGACACATGCACACGTATGTTTATTGTGGCACTATTCACAATAGCAAAGACTTGGAACCAACCCAAATGTCCAACAATGATAAACTGGATTAAGAAAATGTGGCACATATACACCATGGAATACTATGCAGCCATAAAAAAATGATGAGTTCATGTCCTTTGTAGGGACATGGATGAAATTGGAAATCATCATTCTCAGTAAACTATCGCAAGGACAAAAAACCAAACACTGCATGTTCTCACTCATAGGTGGGAATTGAACAATGGGAACACATGGACACAGGAAGGGGAACATCACACTCTGGGGACTGTTGTGGGGTGGGGGGAGGGGGAGGGATAGCATTAGGAGATATACCTGCTGCTAAATGACGAGTTAATGGGTGCAGCACACCAGCACGGCACATGTATACATATGTAACTAACCTGCACATTGTGCACATGTACCCTAAAACTTAAAGTGTAATAAAATAAAATAAACAAAATAAAATTTATGTTACAAAATAAAAAAATAAGATATGTAAATGTATAATTATATTTAAACCCATGAAATATGTGTTAATTTTATCAAATGCTTTTTGGCCTCTATCGAGATGGTTATATATAATTTTCTGATGTTCAGTTCATGTGAGGAATTAGATTTCTAAATTTCTAGTGGGAAACTACTTTTGTTTTCTGAAGTAAACTTAATTTTATTATACTATACCATAATTTATATGCCATTCACTTTCTTAATGTTTTGTGTGGACAATTTTATATGAATGTTTGTATGATTGATCTGTAATTTTTTCTTTTTCTTGTGTCTGGTCTGATTTTGGAATCAAGATTATAGAGTGAATTAAGGAAAATTTTCTCTTTTTATAATCCCTACAAGAGACCATTTTCTTGGAAGTTTTGAAATGCTGGAACTGATACTCAGTACACATAAGCCTACCTGTACCCACTGTTTAAAATTTACATCTGTTCTGATTGGGTAGGGTGCACACTGTACTCATTAAGGATTATTTTAAATTATGCCTCGCAAAACTTGCTTAGAAAATAACTTGGGCTTGTGTTTTCTTCCAAGAATTATTGTTAGCAATGGATTTCATTTTAAAAATTTTTATAGAAATGTTCAGGCTTTCTATTTCTTCTTGAGTCCATTGTAATAAATTTTTTTGAGGATTTTTTTCATTACATCTAAGTTTCCAAATGTATTGCCACACACCTTTTCATGTTCTTATCTTATTTTTTATACTTCTGCTATGTCTATAGTTACGTTCCTTTTTCATTTCTAATATTTTTATTTCTGCCATCTCTTTCATTCTCAATCTTGGCAGAAGTTGTTTCTCTGAAAACATTAATAGAAGAGAAGTTGTACTTTGTTGGTTTATTTATTTGTGTGATTAAGTTTTGTTTCATAAATTTTACTCTTATATTTATTGTTTTCTTTCTTCTACTACTGGAGATTTATTCTGTTTTATTTGATAATGACTTGTTTTGGATTCTTCTTTATATTTCAGTTACTTAAGTGGCTAAAACTTTATACCTTTTTTCCTAATATAACTTTCCTAAGGTAACTTTATACCTTTTTTCCTAATATAATTATATTAAGCTATAATTTTTCTTCTTAGCACTGTTTCCACTAGATGCTAAAAGTTGTATATGTAGTATTTTCATTCTACATTATCTCCATCTTCTCTTTTCAGGAATTCTATTGGATGTATTTCAGATATTGTCATTATGTCTTGATATTCCTTAACACACTTCCCTGCTTTCTTATGATTTAATCATAAGAATTTTTAAAATGCGATTATTACTCTTTTTTGACTCATGTTATTTAGAATTTTTTAAATTAATAAATATATGCATGTATTTTAATTTATTTTTTTGTTAATCATTTCTTTCTTTTTTTTTTTTTTTTTTTTGAGATGGGGTCTCCCTCTGTTGCCCAGGCTGGAGGACAGTGGCACAATCTTGGCTCACTGCAACCTCCACCTCCTGGGCTCAAGCGATTCTCCTGCCTCAGCCTCCCAAGTAGCTGGGATTACAGGCACCTGCCACCATGTGCAGCTAATTTTTTGTGTATTTTTAGTAGAGATGGGGTTTCACCATGTTTGCCAGGCTGGTCTTGAACTCCTGACCTCACTGCTCACCTCGGCCTCCCAAAGTGCTGGGATTACAGGTGTGAGCCACCATGCCCAGCCCCAATCATTTCTATCTTAATTGCACTTGGATCTGAGAAGATGAACTATAGCTATCTACATGTTAAACATTTGTTGAGACTTCTTAATATGGCCTGCAATATGATCCGTTTTCATAAATTTTTCACATGTGCTTCAAATGAATGTTTATTATTACTTTTTAGATATAATTTTCTTTAATGTCTATTAAATCAACCTTGTTTTAATATTCTATGCTTCTTGTTATGATAACCATCATAAAAAAATACAGAGACTTTCATTACTAGAGTTTCAAAAATGTACAATAATACTATTTACAAGAAAAGAAACACATCAGAAACCTAAGGATATGAAATGTCTGAAAATAAAAGAAGGAAAAATGAAATAATGGAAAAAGACATGGCAGAAAAACTAATAACCAAAAGAAAACTCTGGTATACATTGAAAATACAAATAATTATTTATTAATATTATTTTACTTCTTGACCAATTAATAATTGAGATATATGAATTGAAGTATCTCATGATGACACATTTGTATCAATTTTATTTATTTTAAGCATGGTTTATTAAATATAAGATCATAATTGTTAAATCTTCTTATGGAATTAATCCTTTTATTGTTATGTAGTAACTCTATTACTGATAATTACTTTTATTTTGGATAAATATTATTCTGCTATGTCTTTTTCCATTACATTATTTTTCACTCTTTGATTTTCACACATTTCATGTCCTTATGTTTCTGATGAGCTTCTTGTAAACAGTATCATTGTACATTTTTAAAGCTCTAGTATTGAAAGTCTCTGTCTTATTTATTTATTTTGTGGAGACAGGGTCTTGTTCTGTCACCCAGGCTGGAGTCCAGTGGTACAATTACAGCTCACTGCAGCCTTGACCTCTCAGGCTCAGGCAATACTCCCATCTCAGCCTCCCAAGTAGCTGGGACCACAGGTGCCCACTACCATGCCTGGACAATATTTTTTATTATTTTTGTAGTGACAGGATCTCCCTATGCTGCCGAGGCTGCTCTCGAACTCCTGGGCTCAGGTGATTCCCCCACCTTGGCCTCCCAAAGTACACAGGTGTGTGACTCACTGCGCCTGGCCATCTCTGTCTTTTAAATGATGGATTTAGTCCAGCCACATTGGCAAGATTGCTGACATACTATATTTGGAATTGTTTCTACCGTCTTCTTTTTACTTCTCATTTGTTTTCTTTTTTATACCTTTGTTTTTTCCCTAGTCTTTTTTTAGATTGAATATTAGTCTTAGCTATGTTGTCTGTTTTTCCAATTTTACCTTTATAGTTATAACTTAATATTTTTAAAGCAGATACCTTTAACATGTACCATGCCGAGTTAGCTTTAAAATGCTTATTTATACTTTAGATATCTTTGTGAACAAAGTAAGGGTCTTTGAATATTTTAACTTCCATAACCCCTTCCTGACGTATATGCTTGATATTCACTATTTTGGATATGTCCTTTTAAAACCCCACACATCAGTAATTATTACCATTGTATATGTATTTATATGTTACATATATACTATATATATAATTTAATTCAGACAAGGTTTATTAATATCAACGATTTTCATCCTAGATTACACTTACCTGGGAAGCTTTTAAAAAATATTGATGTTTGAGATCCACCCAGGCTGTTTAAATCAGAATCATACTCAGGTGATTGTATCTAATAGGCAGGAATGGTTCACAATCAACTCTTTAAATACGTCTACATGTTTGCCAATTTCTTTGTTCGCTATTTCTTTTTGCTTCTCAGATATTCCTTCTGAAAAATATTTTTCTGTTTCCTGCAATACCTCTTTCATAGGTTTTTAAGTGAAGTTCTATTGTGGCAAATTCTGCTTCTGCTTGTATAAAATGCATTTATTGTGCTCTAGTTTCTGAAAGACAGTATTGATGGGGACACTATTTTTGGTTGACAATTTTTTTTTTCTGTCTTAGCTCTTTGGAGATATTTTTGTGCTGAGTATTGGTTTCCATTGATGCTGTGAGAAGTCTTCTGACAGTCTAAATTTCCCACATTTTTAGTTTAGTTTAGTGTCTTCTCTCTGGCTGATTTTATCTTGGAGTTCTAGATTTTCAATACAATGTATCTCATTTATGTATGCTTTAAATTTGTCTTTCTTGTGTTTCCTTTGTGTATCAATGTTGTTTGCTGATTGTATTAGTCAGGTTTCTCCAGAGGGACAGAACTAATAAGATATCAGATGGAGATAATTGAATCATGGGAGCAGTTTCCCTAATCCTGTTCTCCTGACAGTGAGCTAGTTCTCATAAGAACTGATGGTTTATAAGGGGTTTCCCTCTTCACTGGGCACTCATTCTTCTCCTTTCTGCCGCCATGTGAAGAACGACGTGTTTGCTTCCCCTTTCATCGTGATTATAAGTTTCCTGAGGCCTCCTCAGCCATGCTGATCCATGAGTCAATTAAGCCTCTTTCCTTTATAAATTATGCAGTCTTGGGTATGTCTTTATAGCAGCGTGAGAACAGACTAATACACTAATCAATTCTGGAAAACTCTTAGTTATTTTCTCTTCAAAGACTGAATCTCTTCCATTCTCTCCATCTTCTCCTTTCAGAAATTCTATTGAATGTATATTAGATATTCTCATTATGTCTTCATATTCCTTAACACACTTGCCTGCTTTTCTTGTCTCTTTGTGTTGCATTGTGAGTAATTTATTCATACATATCTTTCAGATAAATAATAATCTCTTCATCTGTGTCTAAAATACACTGAGTGTTTAACTTTGACCATTGTAGTTTTTATTTTTATTTGGATGTTTTTCAAATCTGCCTGGCCATCATATAGTCTCTTTGTGTTTTTTGTTTTGTTTTGTTTTGTTTGAGAGGTCCAAATGAAGTAAACTGGATTTTTGCATAAGATATGGAAGTGTAATTTGGCTCTGCATTGGAACCTGTTTCTAGAGTCTCTTTTTCTTTTAAGTACTTTAGATGTTTTCTGATTATTTTCACCACCCCACAGTTTTTACATATCTCAAACAAAAAGAAAGCCATGACAATCTGTGAATTATGATGAGCATTAACAATAATCCCTTGGCAAAAATAAAATTCCAGAGTTTATCCTATCCATCTTGTGCTTTGATACAGAGTAGGTGTTATTAGTCAATAGTTACCAGACAAGTGTTATGTACTCCTGATGTCATTTATCTACAAAATTGTCCTTTAATTTGCCTATAATTGCCCTTGGGCAAGCCTAAACCCGAGGACAGATTGAGTGCCCACAGCTTTTCACGCCGACCAATTAGGCACATTTACATGACTGCCCTACTCTGCAGCTCAGATCTTGTCCAGAAGCCCAAGAGAAACATTACTCAGCGTCAATCAGTAACAGGATCATGGCTCCAGAGGTTTAACTGACAAGTGATTTTTGCTGATTGAACAAAATATTTTTCCATAACACCACCGTGTTGACTCTGTTACTAAGCAAATCTCCCACTCTGGATTTTTGATTATCATTAGAATACGGGAATGTGGGTGTGCTGCTGGTGATAGGAATGGAAAAAGGAATTATTTTCTCCATGTTCTACCTTTTTCCTCAGCCCTTTAAAATATTACTGTACTGATGTGGCTCTCACCTGACTAAATCTCCCTTTTCTAGAGATGACGCATCCTCACTGTGTTGGACATAGGAGGCAAGTCCATACAATGGCACCCACAGGTCATCACTGAGTGCCCGCTGACCAGACTGTACTTCTCACCTAATGAGCAATCACCATACCTTATTTTTCTTTCTGATCCTATATAGCAGCTCTTCCAGGCATACAAACTAGTACAGTTGATTGAGGGTTCACTCGGTGCAAAAGCACTCTTCATATACTATCTCAGTTAATGCTTACAAGACTCCTGTGAAATAGATAATATTAGTATTTCCATCCTATAGATGCAGCACTTGAGCATTGAAAGAGTTAAAATACTTGCCCAGGGTCACATGACTAGAAAGTTGCAGAGCCAGGCGTGCTAAAGACAGCTGCTTCCTTGTTTCATATCACCTAGCTTTACAGTAACACAACTCTATTATTTAAGATAATGATGTTAGTGTAGAGTGAGAATAAATAAGTAGTGGTCAAGTCTGGAAATAAAATAGAAAGGCAG
Source organism: Pongo abelii (assembly GCF_028885655.2). NCBI lineage: Eukaryota > Metazoa > Chordata > Mammalia > Primates > Hominidae > Pongo > Pongo abelii. The sequence goes on from NC_071996.2 coordinate 120,753,192, forward strand.
ATGAATACATTTACTAGGGAATTTTCTTTTGATGTATAGTTGTGACTTGTTTCATCTTCCTTTATGTACTGAAGATAACAGTGTCAATTTTGTATTACTTAGAGCAGAGTTTCTCAACCCCAACACTACTGATATTTCGGATCAGACAATTCCTTGTTGTTTAGGGATGGGCTGTGCATTGTAGGATATTGAGCAATATCTCTGGCTCTCCACACTAGATGCCAGTAGCATTTCACCAACCCCAGATGTGGCATCAAAAATATCTCCAGACATTGCCAAATGTCCCCTAAGGGGACAAAATCATTCCCACACTGAGAATCACTCATCTAGGGGATCTCTGAGAGCAAACAAAATAATTGCTCTGCCTCGAAAATTAGACACTGCTGGCACTCAGTTGGGTGGCCCAAGTGAGAGACCCCAGGGAGCCTTCTTTAGTTGGAATGAGAGATTGTTCTGAACCAGAGCTGAGTCAGGACCCAGTGTGCCCATGTCCTCTTCTTAGTAAGAAAAGGAAGATGTAGGAACTTAGGGCACAACCAGAGATCACTGGTTTATTTTCCAGATTCAACTTCAGGAAACTTAAAATAAGTGTTCTGGAACAAATGCTTAGTGATGTAGAAGGAGGAAATAACACCTCTCATTTACTGGAATATCAGATCACTTACATCACTTAATTCTTATGATAATCCAATAAGGCAGGTAGAATTTATCATTTCCATTTTACAGAATCAAAAAGGAATGCCTAAGAAGTTGAAAGACTAGCTCACGGTTAGAAAGTGAGGTAACTGGAACAAGGACATTGCTTTTTTTTTGAGATGGAGTCTCACTCTGTCACCCAGGCTGGAGTGCAGTGGTGCGATCTCAGCTCTCTGCAACCTCCACCTACCAGGTTCAAGTGATTCTCCTGCCTCAGCCTCCCAAGTAGCTCAGATTACAGGCATGTGCCACCACGTCTCGCTAATTTTTATATTTTTTTTTAGTAGAGATAGGATTTTGCCATGTTGTCCAGGCTGGTCTCCAACTCCTGACCTTTCTATCTGACTTAAATGTTTATGCTCTTTCCAATCCATCCCAGGAGTTTAGAGAGAATCTTCTAGAGATTACATGGAAACATTAATAGAAAACCTTCCTTTCATTCATTCATTTGTCCAGCAAAAATATATGTCCACCCACTCTAGGCAGATGCTATGCTATCCACCAAGGATACAAACATAAAATCTAATCCCAGCCTTAAAGAGCTCAGATTAGTGAAAGAAAAAGACATACATAAAATATTTATAATACAACATGCTAAACACAGTGATAAGGACATCCATGTAGATGGTACTATGGGAACATAGAAGAGGGAAACCCAATGCAGCCTTAGGAAAGTGATGGGGAGTGTTCTCAGGGAAGTCTTCATGGAAGAGGTGGTATGGGAACAGAGTTCAAAGATGTCAGGATTTGTCCTAGGAAATGACAAAAATCTCACAATTTCCCACTGAAAATCAACTGCTACAAATTGCAGTTTAGATATGACAACAGAAAAGTACACCAAACATTTTCATTAAAAGGAAAGACAGTATGTTGAGGGGAGAGACCCCAGACTTCTTTGCTGGCACAAGGTATATCATTTCTCAGGGGGTGCTGAGCAGGAAGACTGACTGCCATTTGTATTAGTCAAGGTTCTCCATAGAAACAGAACAAAAGGAGGGATGGGAAAAGGTAGGGAGAGAGAGACTTTAAGGAACTCCTCATGCAACTGTGCCAGTTGGCAAGTCTGAAATCTGTGGAATAAGTCAGCAGGCTGAACATGCAGGTAAGTTATATTGCCTTCTTGACTCCGAATTCCACAGGGCAGGCCAGCAGGCATGAAACTCAAGCGGAATTTCTACATTGCAGGCTTGAGGTAAAATTTTCTTCTTCCAGAAACCTCACTCTTTGTTCTTCAGGCCTTCAAAGGATTGGATGAGACTTACCCATATTAACCTGCATTATTTGAGTAAAGGAAACTGCTTTAGTCAAAGTCTACTAATTTAAATGTTAATCCCACCCACAAATACATTCATAGCCACATCCACAGTGGTGTTTGACCGAACAACTAGGCATCATAACCTAACCAAGTTGACACATAAAATTAACCATGACACCATTGTTGTTCACTCGTTAATCTCTCCCAGAAAGAAATATAATTTTCCATCTGGAAACCTATTAGAACTGGGAAGTTAAAATCTCTACAGCCCAATGTTCTACAGGCTTCAGATCCCCTGGGAAAGTTGCGGCCTGGGGTGGGGAAGGAAACATATCAGCTAACATTCAGTTGAATATTTTAATACCACTCTTAGAGTCATAAATCCCAATATGCCTTAGCCCTAAAGCAGATCCCTGAAAGAGACAGAGTAATTCTTAAGGTTTTGGTAATTCAAAAATCCATTTTAAATATACAAAAGGAGCTCTTTAATGGGCCCCAAGGTGCATCTTTTCATAAAATAATAAATTAAGTGGGGTTTTTTCCAGTTCGAGGAAACATTCATGTATTTCTAACATCCTACACTAAAATGCCTTGACTTGAATAGCTGTGTGTGTGCATGGTCATGCATTTATTCATTTCTGTTTTTTCTTAACAGACAAAGAGATGGAATAATTTTATTCAGGTCTGATACACCAGTGTATGCCTGAGCATGTATATGTGTATATAACCAGTAACATCTCAGTTATTGGCATGATGGGAAGCATTTCTTTCCACGAACATAATTTGTTGGTTATATCAAGACGATCATTCCCACATTTAAATAGTGAAATTGTCCAGGAAAGAAGACTCCATGGTACACAACAGATTCTTAACCAGAAATCTTTAGCTTAATAACCAGTTTAATTTGTTGCAGAATCCACGTGCTTTGACAAGGAGTCCATACAAATAAACCTCTGACAAATCTAAGCTGAATTAATCAGCAGGAAGAAAAAAAAGTGCTTTCCCGTAAACTTCACCCTGATGAAAAAGAGAGGGTGTCAGAAGTCCATGACAAAACCCAGGCACATCCAAAATAAGTTTGATTATAAAAGCGAGAACTCCTTTCTGGTTTTGTACGATGACTGGGGGAGGGCTGGCAAGAACATGATAAATTATTCAGGTTTAAGAGACAGTGATAAAAATGTAAATGCAATCCTGTCACGGAATCTTTGCACCAGCTGAATAAATTCAAACCAGAAGCTGAATCAGCATCTCGCCTCTGATTAAAACCAATTGAAAGCACAAACACAGGAAGAAGAAAACCTCATAAGTTCTTTGGAAATGGCAGATAAATTGATCAAGCATAACTGCAACATTAAGATGAAACAGTTTTACTGATATTGACCACAGGCCAAGGGGCCCTGCCAGCTCTCTTCAAATGGTAGCACTTGTAATTAAAGAACTAGGTCTTATTTAAGCTCAAAAGTGATTATTACTTCATTAATTATGGTCATGTCCCTATTCTTTCATTGTGACCACATTTTGTCTTTTCCCAAAAGCAGGCCATTAGCCTCATTTCATCTTTAATGGGTAATATGTTCCTTTCTGAGCATGCTTTCTGTGTGCATAGATTCAAGCTGCTGAACAACAGCTCTACATCCCAAGCCGGTGCCCAACACTGGCCCTATACTTGCTTGACACTATGGTGAGAGAGCACAACAAAATAAAAAAAAAAATTTTTTTCATATCTATTCGAGACAGATCAAGAGATAACATACGAACATGAGCAAATGTATTTTTCTTCTACAGCTCAGGGATTAAAAGCTGGGGCTCGGAATCCAGGCTCCCTGGGTTCAAAGACAGGCATGCACCTCACAAGAAGTCAGGAGCTGGGCAGCCTTTCTTATCTCTAACACAAGGATAACAACAGGGTTTGTGGCAAGGATTTAATTAATGGAAAGAGCTTGGGATGTGTCTGGCACATAATAAGTGCTCAATAAATGTTAGTTCTTATTAACATTGTGCTTACATTAAACATATGCCACTGTCACTGGTAGAGGGTTGTGACTTCAAGTTGTCCAGGATCTTGGCATTTTAAAGAACCGGACAAAACGCCCAGCAAAGCAAAGAAAGAATGAAGCAACAAAAGAACGAAAGCAGGGATTTATTGAAAACGAAAGTACACTCCACAGTGTGGAAGCGGACCCATGCAGTGGCTCAAGGGCCCAGATACAGAAATCTTCTTGGGTCCAAATACCCCCTAGAAGTTTCCCATTGGCAACTTCATGCTCACCTCATGTAAATGAAGTGGTAGCCGGCAATCACTCTGATTGGTTGCAGAAAGCAGCCAACCAGAGACTGAAATGAAGTTACAAAGGTCACACTCCTGTGCAAACATCTGATTGGTTGCAAAAAAACAGCCAACAGAGGCTAGGGTAAAGTTACAAAGTTATATTTCTATGCGAAAAAAGCCTAGACCTGCAATCAGTCTGATTTATGGTGGACAGCCAATTTCTCATCTGCCTGGCAGAAAAGGTCAAAGGGAGTAGCCTCTGGTCCTTTTGTTACTTAGGCGTGGAAAGTTAGGGTTTTCCTTTCAAGTTAGTTCTAGGAAGTCAGCGTGAAACAGCCTTAGGTTCCCTGCCTCCAGACACTATTCTCCTGCCTCATCACCCACTTAGGAGTTAGACAATTCGGTTGAGTGCTTAAGGAAAAAGTCACCAGGCAGTCCATCCAGCCACTCCTGCGCATCTACTCAACAGCACAGCCTGGCGTGTCCACTTATACGCACACAAAGAATGCCATAAGAAGTGGGCTGCTGTGCACAGTCTCTCCCGATTTGGCTATAAGCCCTTTGGATTCATTTCAACGTCATAGTGTAGTGAAAATTATAGAATTCTATCAATATCAGGTAATAAAGTTGCTTAATGAGCCTATTCACAAATATCCGCTGAGTAGTCCCCATATGCCCAGAACTATGCCATGCATGAAAGGGCACAAAAGATCTAGAAAAGGCTGTAAAGCCTTCCAGATATTAACAACTATTTAGGGAGAAAAAGGCTTATCCTGAATTACTAAAAGATTAAGCTAGTATGTGAATTATGTCATTATAGACAGTGATACAATAAAGCAACATAGCATAATGTGCTATTCACAGGTCTAGAACTTTCTGAAAAGGAGAATGAGAGGTGAGGAAGCTCTCGAGGGGCCCACGTGTTGGGCATGGTGGATACGTACACACACACACACACACACACGCACACACACACACTCACCCTGTCCTGCCACCATTAGGTAAAGTTTCCTGCCACTCCTTGCACATCCGTCATTACCAAAGAGATATTAAACTAGACAATTGTAAAAAAATAACACCTTCAGTGGCAAAACTGCCTTATGCAGAGATGTGGATGATTTTTTACCTACTTCATCTTTGCATGTGTCTCAGGGGAGTTTTCTCAGCGATTAGCAGGGGCACTGGCAGAAGACAATAGGCCTAGGAGCTTCCCTGGCTGCCCTCACCATTGCACCAACCCCAAACCCCCCTGAGGACATCTTGCAGACCAGTAACCTGCTAACTCTCATTCCTCTCATTCCTGTCGTGCTGTTTTCCCTGGCTAGCTCCAGAGCCAGCAGAAGAAGGTCAACGTCACTCTTAAACTATGTCAAACAGTGTTGTAGTTCAGGAGTGGAGGTGAACTGTTTACACATGGTCTTTGTTTCCTCTAGGCAGGATTTCATTGCTGATCCTGCCCTACAAGGTCATACCAGAGGGCACAGAATGGGCCTCCCGGCCTACATGCTGGTGTAACTGTGTCTGAAGGAAGGATCAGATTTAGGCCTGGACATGTTGCTTTTGTTGTTGTTGTTATTGTTGTTTAAACCAATTTATTGGCAAGTCAGTGACATAAGGGCTTCAGGGAAGTTCCTACATATCTTCCTCCTCCGTCACTCCTCAGCAGTCGTTTTTGCCTCTTCAATCAGCTTGTCCTCTTTGCCTAAACATTTCTGCTTTAGAAGGGCAAACTGTCCAGCTGATTCTTGAGCCACAGTTTTCAATTACAATGTGTGATGGAGTGCTTCCTTCTTTTGTGTGAAATTCCTATTGTGAGTAACCTCCCCTTTGAATGAATTAGGTCACAAACTGTAATGGCCCTTTTTTTTCCTGGTACTGCAAGCCCATTTATTTTTATTTTAAGAGACAGGGACTTGCTCTGTTACCCAGGCTGGAATTCAGTGGTGTGACCATAGCTCACTGCAGCCTCCAACTCCTGGGCTCAATCAATCCTCCTTTCTCAGCCTCCCAAGTATATGAAACTACAGGTGTGTGGGTATTTTTTAAAAAAATTATTTGTAGAGACAGGGTCTTGCTATGTTGCCCAGGTGGGTCTCAAACTCCTGGCCTCAAGAGATCGTCTCACCTCAGCCTCCCAAAGTGCCAGGACTACAGACATGAGACACCGTGCCCCGCCCTGAAAGCCCATTTTGAACCCAAGGCACTGTGCTGGAAATTGGATGAAGATTTTTTAAAAATAAGTCACATGTAGTTCTTGCTTTCACGTTGATAAGAATTTAGTATTGCTATGAAGTTGAGTAGGAAGTGAAGGCAAAAATATTGATATTCTTGTCAAGTGCATCCGAGTGAAGAGACCACCAACAGGCTTTGCGTGAGCAACCAGGCTGTTTATTTCACTTGGGTGCAAGTGGGCTGAGTCCGAAAAGAGAGTCCGAGAAGGGAGATGGGGAAGGGATTGCTTTATAGGAGTTGGGTAGGTAATGGAAAATTACAGTAAAAGGTGGTTATCTATGGTTAGCAGAGGAGGGGGCTCACAAGGTACATGGTGGGGAGATAATAAGAATGTCCAGAAGAAGAATGTCACGAGGTCGATTGATCGATCAGTTGGGGCAGGGCAGGAACAAGTCATAATGGAATGTTGGTCAATCAGTTAAGACAGGAGCTGGCTGTTTCACTTCTTTTGTTGTTTTCAATTGCCTCAGGCCATCTGGGTGTATATGTGCAGGCGTGGGCTCAGAGGCCTGACAATTCTAATATAAGGCAGAAGCCCAGATGAATGATACAGGAAAAGTTCTGGAAAGTTGTAGGCACAGGGAATAGCAGGAGCTAAATATTGAGGATGGAGAGGCCAGGGTGTTTGCAGGCCAGTGAGCAGATCATCTGGTGGAATTGTATGGTCACAGGCCATCCAAAAGCCCTTTCTGAGATGAAGCAGAGAACTTCAGAGAACAGCTGCCAACTGTCTTGCTCTTAGAACTTCAAAACTTGCCCTCTCTTGCATACCACATCCAATTTGGAGCCTGCTTCCTATTAGTTTATTGAAATGCAAAATGCATGCTAAAACCCTTAGGAGTGGTCTCAGATATTGAGCCCTTGTGGTTTTTAAAAATCAGAGAATCATTACTTGGGAGTGGGAGATGCATGAGCTATTTGCTCCTGGAAAGTGACATACTGAGGTTACTTGGCAGATGAGTCTCACACAGAATAGCCTGCTTGCTTTTGCCAATTTGTTAATATTAAAAACTGGAAAACTATGTAACTACTAAAAATACCAAGTAGAATGGGCTCCTTTAAAAACCTAGGAGCACTGGACATTCAAACAAAGGCCAAATAATTGTTTGTAAAGAATCCTGTGAAACAGACACTGTGCTAGGTAGGCAAGTGGATCGCCCTCCCATGTTACAAATCATGCTGTGGCCCAGAAAACTATATTCCATAATATGAATGACAGGAATGAAGAGAAGAAGCAAGGCAAGAAAGGGAAGAGGTGAATAGTTACTAGAGAACAGAAGGAGGAAGCAAGGAAGAATGCAAAAGAAGAAATTGCACTTGCAGCATGTGGACCAGTATTTGGAAATTGCTGAATCAGATTAATTCCAAATTCTAGGACTATATCATGAATCTCTCTCTCTCTCTCTGTTTTTTTGTTTTGTTTTGTTTTTTTGTTTTTTTTTTGAGACAGAATCTTGCTATGTTGCCCAGGCTAGAGTGCAGTGGTGCTACCTCAGCTCACTGCAACTTCTGCCTCCCAGGTTCAAGGGATTCTCCTATCTCAGCCTCCCAAGTAGCTGGGATTACAGGCACGCACCACCACATCCAGCTAATTTTTGTATTTTTAGTAGAGACGGGGTTTCACCATGTTGGCCAGGCTGTTCTCAAACTCTTGACCTCAGGTGATCTGCCTGCCTCGGCATCCCAAATTGCTGGGATTACAGGAGTGAGCCACCACACCGGGCCTGTATTATAAATCTCTTAAGTGAGCTCTTTAGCTTAGGGACAAAAGTATATACATTTTCATTTTGCTCATGAATGTTATGAGAGATTAAATTGGACTACCTACCTGGTTAGAAGGAGGAGGTTGGGGTCAGGTTTGGGAGGAGGTGTATCACCAGTGATTTCCAAATACTACAACATAGTGATCCCTTGCTGAGGCTCTGGGTTGCAGCGTCTGGTATCATTACCCCACCCTGCATTTAAGCATGGGCTTGGAACCAGGTGGAGGGAACAAAATATCTGGAAGGATTCCACCTTTTTACACCAAATGGCTTTGTGATCTTTCCCTTTGTAATGAAAGCCAAACCAGTCAGATTAAAACTATCAGCCCGTTGAATGAGATAATCTATGTGAAGTAAATACAAGTCACTGTGTCCTAGCAAGGTATCATTATGCAAATGGAGGTATAATGCAAGGTTCCTAACACCAGTGGTCTGAATGTGCTCCAGGGTCTCTGTCATCTTTAAACACATGTTCCCTTACATGAGGATATGCAGGGTAGATAAAAACTGAGAATGGAAAATTTCCCAGACCCTCTAATATCTAGGCAACTACAGTGCGGTCAGTGGAAATTAGATGTAGATGCAAGAGTGAGAAATAAAAGATTCTGAATTCTGCTTTACAGAATTTGGGGCTGTTCTGGGGCTTTCACTGAAGGGAGAGAGGTTGCTGGGTTGTAATTCCTAGCATGCATCATTCAGTACGAGGGAGGTTGTGCTTCGGTGACAGTCCTGTCCTCCCAAATATCAATGGCCTAAAACAAACATTTATTTCTCACTTGTACTATACATCCCTTGTGGCTTGGCTGTAGGTTTTGTGCTGTATCATCCTCACTGAAGGATCTAGCCCAATGAGGCAGTCCCTGCCTGGTCATTATTGGCAAAAGGAAAGAGATCTTTGAATGGTTTTGTACCAGCAATTTAATATGATAGTATGATAGTAACACACATCACTTTTACTCACAACTCATTGGCCAACACTAGTTATCTGGTACCAGCTCAGTCAGAAGAAGGGGAGCAAGAAATGCAGTCCCACCATGAACCCAGAAGGCAGAAAGCCAGAAATATCTAATCAACTGCATTCATAACAATACACATCATTGTATTTGAATAAAATTGCACTGGTCGACCTGGGTAAAAGGTATGTGAATGCTCAGATGCTATGGCTGAGTCTGCCATGGCCTTTTATGTTATTTATTTTAATGACATTGATAATTACTCTCTTTATTGATAGTATGGTCATTAATTTTAATGACATTGGGTAAAGTCATTAACTTTTTCTAAAGCCAGTCAGGAACACTGTAACAACTAGAGGCCACAGGGCAACTTCTTTAGTACAGGTGTGTACGTGAGTCACAGTGTTGTCACTGAGGTCATCTTTGCACTGAAGGTTAGAAACTCAAAACAAAGCTCAATGTGAAGTGACACTCAGAGTATACACTTGCCTGAGCATAAATCACTTAACATTTCTGAATACATGTTTTTTGCCACGTGCTTGATAGGCAATGGAAATAATGAACAAAATTCTCTCAAGCAAGATTGGCCCTATGAACAAGTGAAGACAGTGGGCGATTTCAGCTGCTTCAGAATCACTCTACCTGTCTCAAGGACAAAGGGAAGAAACCCGCAATACTACATGCATTATATATTTTCTAGAGTACAAAAGTGGTGTGGCTCAGTACATAATGTCTGTGGATCTGATACTTGAAACAACTTACATCCCATGGCACTGTTGTTCGCCTCAGTGGATGTGGGACCTCTCACTGCTGGCCGGCCTCCTGAATTGTTCTCAGTTTCCAGGGTGTCTTCTGCAAGGCCTTTCCCCACAGGTTGCTGGAGACTTTATCACTGTTGCAGGAGGCCCAGCAGCTTCGCCCCAGAGGCCACCAGTGCCGCCCAGGAAAGGCAGTGCTACTTCTGAAGTGCTGGACATTGCTGCTTCCGCTGGGCATTGCAGCTCCACCGCTGCGGCCATCCATCTGTACACATCTGTCTGTCCAGCTGCACCGTGGAGCCCAAGACGTCATTCAAAGATTGCAACACCAAGAGTGCTCTTCCTGGGAGCTGCTACTCCTCAGCCACTGCTCACCATCCCTCTCCATTTGAGCTTTCCTCCTGCCAAAATATACTCAGAAGTTTGATGAGGTAGAGGAGAATATGATTCCATACCCTTTGTTTGGGGGTAGGAGAGGGGTCCATGGCAGTGAAAGTTGGGTGACGAATAATATAGTGTTTAGTAAAACTGTTCTATAAGCATTTAGTCACAGTCCTCTCCCTCCTAACAACCCAGGCCTGAGTGACTGGAAGCTGTGACCACTGTTGACTGAATATAAATTACCAAAATATCAGAATCAATCCTTACTCTCCAGCCATTGTTTTGTTACAAGTTACTTTAATTTATATAATGTATACATGTGCTGAGAGCATTGGTAGGTACATAGTAGTCCCTACACAAATATTTTGTTGTAGTTGTTGCTAAGCATTCAAGTCCTTCCTTGAGAAGCAGGTATCTCTTAAAAATTCCTAAGGGTCATTGCAACCAACTTCTCAAAGATCGTCAAACAATCCCAACTATGTCTGAATCTCTTCTAAAACTCATATCCACACAAGGATTCTGCTAGCCAGAAACTGTTGACTTCACGTTGTTCGTAAGAAAACTAAAGCTCAGAGAGGTTAAGTAACTTCCTCAAGGTCACAGAGTGACAAGTGATGGAGCCAGGATTCAAACTCAGGACTGCCTGACTTTGAACCCATTTATACTATGGATAGAATAGAGGGTTAGAGCAGTGAATCTCAACCAAGGGTGATTTTACCCCATCAGGGGACATTTGGCAATCTCTGGAGACATTTTCAATCTTCACTGCTTAGGGAGAGGGAAGTACTACTGGCATCTAATGGGTAGAGGCCAGAAATGCCGCTAAACGTCCTGTAATGCACAGGACAGGCCTCTCCCTACAACGCCCTGCAACAAAAGGTATCAGGTTCAAATGTCAACTGTGCTGAGGTTAAGAAACCCAGGATTGGAGGAACATATTAATACATTAAATTGCTAGGAAAGAAAAATCCGGGGACAGCAGGAAGAACATATTGAAAAAATACATTTATGATTACAGGTTGAAGTAGGATTTTGGTAAGCAGAGGTAGAAGGCAAGAATAGTAGAGAGAACAGCATGAACAAAGAAGGAGAAGAAATATAAGAGATATTTGCAGGAAAGTAAAAGTCCAGGAGCGGGGAAGAAGTGGAAGTAGAAATTGAAAAGCTACGTTGAGACTTAATTTGGGGAGGCCTAGAATGCAAAGAATTTAAGTGTAGAGAGCCTGGAACAAAATTTCTCAAAGTATTTGTCTTGAGCTCACCACGCTCACCAAGTAATATGAGGGTTTGTTAAAAAAAAAAAAAAAAAAAAAATTCTTTTTTTTAATCCAAGCATTCTGCATCAATGCAATTGATATATGGCCTTAGACAATTTCGGTCCTATCCCATCACTTGAAGAAGGAAAAACTGGGGCCCAGGGGATGAGATCACTTCCCCATGGTCACTGGTGACTTAGTGACTGGGCTGGAACTGAAACCAAATCTTGGGATTAGATCTAGTTTTTATGATATATAGTTTGGTCCCTGGGATCTCAAAAGCACAGCCAGTTTTTTCTCCCTTTTATGATTCTTCTTGTATTTGTATAGAGAAGATTATCGGTGAATCGTCTTCATTATTTCCCTATTCCTCCTTGAAGTGCCCAAAATGTGCAAGGCCAAATATTGTGGCACAAGCCAAATAGCATTTTTCTACTAAAAAAGAAAAACATTGTTGAGGAAAGAAGGTCGGAATAAATGGAAGGGCTATTATTTTGCCCTTGGAGGCATTTTCTGAGAATCAAGGTTGAGGCCCGACAGGTATTTCCCATTTCAGCTTTGCATGTGGGCCCAACTTGAATGAAGAATTGAGATTTGGCTAAAGAGGCAAGTAACATAATCCTAAAAAGAATCCCAGGGACGGATCCAGGCGAGGCAGCTTGTACACAGAGCCAGGCGTCTTTGACCCACAGAACATTTCACAACCTGAGAGCTTCGTTTTGGAATTTTTGTATTTATTCCTCTCAATTGGGAAAAAAAAAAATTACATTCCCACTGCAACATAAAGGTTATTTATTTCCAAACAAAAGAATTAGGAAATGTGAACTTTAAGGCTTTAAGACTAACATTAACTCATCGGCAAGAGACAGATGGTATTTAGTATCTTCAATGAAGAGGCTGTTAAATGTGAACTTAATACATCTGGGATGAGTCATCAGGGTGAGCTAATTTGCTAAAACCTTAGCTTTTGCATTTCCTGATTAGATTTTTTTCTCTTTCCATCTTTCAATCTGGCATCTTCATCCCTAACAATTTTCCATTTAACACAAGGGAAATACTTTGAATTTTCCTTTATTTGTAGTTTCACCAGGGTCATTCTAGGGCATTTTCCTCAGGCTTAGTTTAAAATTGTGATGAAACAATTTAGAAAAAAGACTTTAATATGGAGATGTCATTTAATATGAAGGTATCAAGTTATTTAAGAGGGACATTATATATAATATTATGTATATATTTATATACTACATATACATGAATATATTTTATATATTTATTTATTTTTCCCCTTTCCAATGATCTTCTATTAGTAGTACTTCCTTCCACATTTGCTTATTTCTGCTAAGTGCTTATGTGACTCCCATGTATAATTTTTTCAGATTGACGAGATAGGATTTTGGTTTTGCCCTTTTTTCCTCAAAGTGTCCCTTTAGTGTGCTGGATCTCTTATTAAGTCTATGAGATAGAAATCCTCGCTGTCATGTATGTATTCAATAGATGTTTCCTAAATGTCTCATATGTATGCCTCCTCTTAACAATTCCCATGATGTTTAGGAAGCTGTGATGGTGCAGTACATCACCAGGAAGAAAATGTTATCATTAGACACCTACAGAAAACACGTTGCTTCAGACTGTAGTCCAAAGTGTTTGTTGGCTTTTCTTATTGAGTTATCTATCAGTCTGTACAGAATCCACCCCCAGGGGACATGGTAAAATCCATCTTTCTTTCTCTAAGGATCCCTCACTCTCTTCTGCAACTCTGTTCTTCCCCAACAGTCCTGGCTTTGCCTTGGGATTTGTCAGATCCTTCCAGGGAAACTTTTACTGCATCAGTGAGTGTTTCTTTTGCCAATACTTCTTGAGAATTTAGAGGTGATAATTCATCTCATCTCTCTCATTACCACCACCACTTCAACTTTGGAATCAAGGAGTCAGATAATAGGAAAATCAAAATATCAGCATGATGGCAAATAAAGCCATTTTTGAAACTATTGGTCTGGGCCCATGGCCACAAAGGAATTCTCAATTCCCAGATTTAGACCTTGGGGCCTCTTCTCAAGGGAGTGAGAGAGTCTGCAGAGAAGCCTCTTTAACCCAGAGTCCCTCTCTCACATCCATTAGGCTCCAGGAGTCAGGAAAGAAGAAGTCAGTTCTCTAAACAGCCTCCAGGAAGTAGATAAACCTGACCCCTAACCTCCATGAGCTCAGTAGGGAAGAAAGGACAAGGGTGGATGCAGGAAAACAACAACTCAGACGGGACTGAGCCACAGGTTTCTAAACCTTGAAACCCAATCGCACAAACACGATGGGGTGGGCAAAGAGAGGCACGTTCTTCCCAACTTTTTCTTGCTGGGTAGAGTAGTGGAAATCTTCTCCCTTTTTGAAAACATGAAGAATACAGAAGGTCTCCTCTAACACTCTCAAGATTCTGTTTTCTTAAACTATTAGTTTGTAATTAGACTAGTGGTCTACCAGGGCTTAGGCTGTTCCCTTGGGTAGTCTCAAGGCAGTCCTACTCCTGCCTTTGTGAGGTTTCTCTCTCCATATCAACCCCCTCTTCCTTGTGTATACTGTCTGGATCATGGTATACAGTTTAATCTTTGCCCTGGTAAACTCTAATACTTAAACCTCTTAATACTTAGACAAGTATTTACCTAAGTATTAAGTAAATACTCTAGGCTTGAAATGTATTTCTTATTCTATATATTATCTCAGATTGTCACTGGCCAAGATGCCCAATAGAATTCATCAGAAGTTATACACCATGCCCAAATAATACCAATACAACCTAAAATACAATGTCAGTGCAATAAGAATAACTCAAGTTTGAATTTGAACTATCTCCTAATATTAAACTCCCAGAGAGCAATCAAGTCCAAAATTCAAATCCCTTTTAATATTATAATCTAAAGAAATTAAAGGCCAACATTCTTAAAGACTACAAAAATTAAAGCCATATCTTCTCCATTTGTAAAAAATATTGCTTAGTCTCACACATAAGGATCTTTAGATTCCTTAATAGAGTGTGGCTTCTGCATTTATAGCCCCTCACTGAAATAAGGGTGGTTCCTTTAGAATCTCCACAGTTGGATTAATCAAAGCCATGTTCATTGCACCTCTAATCACAATAGCTAAGATAAGGAAACTACCTGTTTGTTGATAGATGAATGGATAGTTATACACACACACATATATATACACACACACACAATGGAATAGTACTTAGTTTTTTTTCAAACATTTTAAATTATTTTTAAAATTTTATTTATTTGTTTATTTATTTATTTATATTTTTAGAGACAAGGTCTCATTCTGTAGCCCAGGCTGAAGTGCAGTGTTGTGATCATAGCTCACTGCAACCTCGAACTCCTTGGCTCAAGCAATCCCCAGCTCAGCCTCCCAAAATGCTGGGATTACATGTGTGGGCCACCTCACCCAACTCTATTTAATCTTAAGAAGGAAGAAAATCCTACCATTGGCAAAAATATAAATAAACCTGGAGGACATTATGCTATGTAAAATCAGCCAGACACGGAAGGAAAAATACTATATGATCTCACTTATCTGTGGAAGTAGAAAAGTTGAAATCACAGAAACAGAGATTGGAATGGTGGTTACCAGGAATGTTAGCCAAAGGGTAGAAAATTTCAGATGTGCAGGATGAGTAACTTCTGGAGATCTAATGTCGGCATGGGGACTATAGTTAATAATACTGTATTGTATACTTGAAATTTGCTAAGAGAGTAGATCCTAAGTATTCTCACCACACACACAAAAGAAAGTAATTATGGGAAGAGATGGACATGTTAATTAGCTTGACTGTAGTATTTGGTATATTATGTGTATGTATACCAAAAATATCACATGGCACACCTTAAATATATAAAATTTTCATAAAAATAAAAATTAAATTAAACATTTTAAAAAGCTAAGTTTTCAAGTATCCTAATTTCTAAAGTATAAGAAAAGTTAGTAGAGGCCAGGCAAAGTGGCTCACACCTGTAATACCAGCATTTTGGGAGGCCAAGGCAGGAGGATCACTTGAGGTGAGGAGTTTGGGGCCAGCCTGGACAACATAGCAAGACCCCATCTCTACAAAAATTTTTTTAAAAAATTAACCAGGCATGGTGGCAGGTGCCTGTAGTCCTAGATACTAGGAAGGTTATGGCAGGAGAATCACTTGAGCCCAGGAGTTGGAGGCTGCAGTGAGCTATCATCACGCCACTGCACTCCAACCTGGGCAACAAAGTGAGACCCTGTCTCTTAGAAAAGAAAGAAAAAAAAAAGAAAGAGAAAAAGAGAGAGAGAGAAGGAAAGAAAGAGAAAGAGAGAGAGAGAAGGAAAGAAAGAAAGAAGAAAGAGAAAGAAAGAAAGAAAGAAAGAAAGAAAGAAAGAAAGAAAGAAAAAGAAAGAGAAAGAAAGAGAAAGAAAGAAAGGTAGGAAGAAAGAAAGAGAGAGAGAAAGAGAGAGAGAGAAAGGGTGGGAGGGAGGGAGGGAGGAAGGAAGGAAGGAAAGAAGGAAGGAAGGAAGGGAAAGAAGAATAGAAATGGAATTATCACAGCATATATCAAGGGACTCACAACACAAGCAAAACCCCTAGCTCTAGAGCAAGTATGCAGATGCATACATAAGTACATACACGCAGACGTACATATATTTCTCAGAACCCAGTTTTTACTAAAATCTAGATGTATGTTATTCTTTCTGAAGATCAGAATAATGACAGACGAAGTCCAGAGGGTAGAGTAGCCAAAACAACTTGATTTACCTAAAAATCATTTGAAACTAACTTCTCACTTGCCTTCCTTTGTAAAAGAAGCTAGATAGCTAACTACTGGATTCTCCAGCCAGTATCATCCACATGACACGAATCTGGCCAACACAGTGTAAGTAAAAGTCAAATAGTCAAAGCCTCAAGGATAAGATTTTGACCCTCAGCCTTTTTGAGGCTTAGAATCTAGATGTGGAGCCTGGAATGCAGCAGCCACCCTGTGACTAGAAAGGCAAAACCATATGCTGAAAATGAAGGAGCTGAAAATAAGAGAAAGAGCCTGGATTCCTGATGGAGCCCAGAGTTATTGCCCTAGTTTGCCCACTTCTGGATTCCTTGCTTATGTGAGGAAAGTAAATCTTTATATCATTAAGAAATAAATGAGGCCGGGCACAGTGGCGCACGCCTGTAATCCCAGCACTTTGGGAGGCTGAGGTGGGTGGATCACCTGAGGTCAGAAGTTCTCGACCAGCCTGACTAACATAGTGAAACCCTGTCTTTACTAAATACAAGAAAATTAGCCGGGCTTGGTGGCACATGCCTGTAATCTGAGCTACTCGGGAGGCTGAGACAGGAGAATCACTTGTACCTGGGAGGCAGAGGTTGCAGTGAGCCAAGATCCGGCCATTGCACTCCAGCCTGGGCAACAAGAGCGAAACTCCATCTCAAAAAAAAAAAAAAAAAAAAGATTTCTGTGATTTCTGTGATGTGTAGGTAAACACACTTCTAAATGATTCAAAGAAAATTCCAGTTCCAGCCTTACCACCATACAGGTCAGTCGGTGATGGTTGCCCAATGCCAACAATCCATAACAATTAGGAGAAATATCCCATCGGTAGGTGATTTTTCCCATCCATGAGGAAACCATCCACCAGTGAATATAATTAGAAATTAAACTGATGACATTACACTCACCAGACCTCACTTGAAATGTCCTTGTTTCCCACAAAGCCCCTTAATTTTTTTTTTTTTTTTTTTGAGCTTCATGATCCTGCCTCCCTTCTCCCTGCCCCTCCCTGGAAGTACTGAACTATTAGAGCTATTCCCCAGGCTTGATCAATCCTGCCTCTTACGAATAATTTTGATGCATGATTATGCAAACAACAACTAAGTCTGACCAAAGACCACCTTCAGGAAATAGCAAAGCCAGAAAAAAAGAGAAGGCAAGGTAAAAACTAATATCCTCTCACAAGTGCCAGGTACTGCATCTGGCCTTTGGTGCCACTGCAACCTTTGCCAGGTGCCGATGGTAAGGGGCTCACAGCTAATCGTCTGGACACAGCACATTCACCTATAATGATGATGCATCTTTGGCTGTGGCAAGAGACACATGAGAAATATGGAGTGTTATGGGGCTCAGAGAGTAGAAAGTAACTCCTGCTCTGGGTATTTGGGGAGGCATCATGGTGGAAGTATTTGCATATTCTACCCACCTTTTCTATCCCAGCTCAAAAATTGCAGGAGGAAAGAGAGCAAAAAGGAAGCACCTGGGAAGACAGAACAACATGAGCAGAAAAAGCACAGAGGCAGAGAAGAGTTGGGCATGTGTGAAAGCTTTGATACGTTCACAAACATTGATTACATAGTCTGAAGGCAAATTGGAAGAGATTAGCAAAAAGTTAGTTCAGGTCAGATAATGAGAGTCTTGAATACAGGCTAAGGTGCTCTATTTTCTAGGCTGTGTGAAGCCATGGATGGTGGAGAGAGGTGGATGGAGCTGAGCTTCGAGGCAATTGATCTGGCAACAGTGTAGAAAATAAAGGTGACTGCCGTAGTCTTGGAATGAGAGACTGAAATGGGAAGGTACAGTTCCTAAGATCTGATGCCTAATTGGATGAGCTGAGCTAAGGAGAGAAAAAAGACACTAATAATAGAGGGCTCTAGATGATATGCCTAGGAAGAGAGTGAGGACTTTAATTGGAACAGGCATACCAGAAGAAGAGAAGACGATATGTTCTACTTCTAATTAGCAAAAAAATTATCAAGGCAGAAATGTCCAGCACCCTGTTGAAAATGGTGAACCAGAACGCTGAAGAAAAGATGTGACTAAAATTGGAGACTTAAGAGTCCTCCCTACATAGAATGTAATGGAAATCATGACAATAAATGAATCTTCCAATGGAAAAAATACAGAGAGAGATGATGGTAAGCATCATAAATTCAGGGGCAATTTATCTCAGAATCATGTAAATACTAACAACACAGAAACTTAAGGGGGGAGAGATGTTCTACACTGAAAAAAATGAATATACTATTATCTCTGAGGTATGCAGTGAGTGTAATTTTTAATACTTTTAAACCAATTTTTATTACTTCTAGGAATATTGAAAGAATACAAATGTTATTTTTAAAGAAAACGAGAAGGTTACTTAGCACAACATGCTAATGAAGACAAACTAGCAATGTAAATGCCTTTTGTGATTTTTAAAATTTAAAAAGAACATTTCAATCCGCTTGTTGCTGTGTTTAATATTCATTTGTTTATTCATCCACCATCATTTAGTAAATATTTATGGACGGCCTATTATGTGCTAGGTAGGCACTGTTCTAGCTGGACAGGGCTTCACTGTGGACAGACCATCAATAATCCCTGACCCCCTGTTGCTCTCATTCTCCCTTCCCTTGCTAGAATGCAAGGTTGCACAGACTCTTTTTAGGTGAGTTGTACACCAAACCTCTTCAACTCGTGGAAGACACATACCATTATGACCTTCCAGGCTCCAGTTCACTTCTCAAGTTTCCAGTTCCTTGGCTGCAGAATGAAATAATCATTCCCACATTTCAGGGTGAAGAATAGAAATGGCATATACAGAGCAGCCTTCATTGTGTGCCTTAAAAGTTCACTGTGAACTGTAAATAGCAATGGATAAGAGAACAGAAATTCTGGGTTCTAGGTTTGGATTCTGGCTAGACTTCAGTCTTATTATCTAAGTCATGTAGATAGATAGATGATAGATAGATAGACAGATGATAGATAATTGATAGAGGATTTGACTCAAGGCTGCCTAGATCCATGTCTTCCTTTAATATTTCTTTTTTTTTTTTTTTTACTTTTATTTTAACTTCAGGGATGCATGCGCAGGTTTATGAGATAAACTCCTGTCATGAGTGTTTGTCGTACAGATAATTTTGTCACCCAGGTATTAAGCCTAGTACACATTAGTTATTTTTTCTGATCCTGATCCTCTCCCTCCTCCCACCCTCCACCTTCCAGTAGGCCCCAGTGTCTGTTTTTGTCCTCTATGTGTCCATATGTTTTCATCATTTCACTCCTACTTATAAGTGAGAACATGTGGTATTTGATTTTCTGTTCCTGTGTTAGTTTGCTAAGGATAAGGGCCTCCAGCTCCATCCATGTTCCTGCAAAGGACATGATCTTATTATTTTTTATGACTGCATAGTATTCCATGATGTATATATACTACATTTTCTTTATCCAGTCTACCATTGATTGGCATTTAGGTTGATTTCCTGTCTTTGCTATTGTGAATAGTGCTGCAGTGAACATACACGTGCATGTATCTTTATGATACAACAATTTATAACCCTTTGGGTATGTGCCCAGTAATAGAATTGCTGGGTCAGATGGTAGTTCTGTTTTTAACTCTTTGAGGAATTGCCACACTGCTTTCCACAAGGGTTGAACTAATTTACACTCCCACCAACAGTGTATAAAGTGTTCTCTTTTCACCACAACCTTGCCAGCATCTGTTAATTTTTGACTTTTTAATGGCCATTCTCACTGGTTTGAGATGGTATCTCATTGTGGTTTTGATTTGCATTTCTCTAATGATCAGTGATGACCTGTTTTTGTATGCTTGTTGGCCACATGTATGTCTTCTTTTGAAAAGTGTCTGTTCCTGTCCTTTGCCCACTTTTTAATGGAGTTGTTTTTCACTTGGAAATTTGTTTAAGTTCCTTATAGATGCTGGATATTAGACCTTTGTCAGATGCATAGTTTGCAAATATTTTCTCCCATTCTGTAGGTTGTTTACTTGGTTGATAGTTTCTTTTGCTGTGCAGAAACTCTTTAGTTTAATTAGGTCTTATTTGCCAATTTTTGCTTTTTTGCAGTTGTTTTTGGCATCTTGATCATGAAATCATTGCCTATTCCTATGTCCAGGGTGGTATTGCCTAGGCTGTCTTCTAGGGATTTTACAGTTTTGGGTTTTACATTTAAGTCTTTAATTCATCCTGAGTTAATTTTTGTTTATGGTGTAAACAAGGGGTCCAGTTTCAATCTTCTGAATATGGCTAGCCAGTTATCTCAGCACAATTTATTGAATAAAGAGTCCTTTCCTTATTGGTTGCTTTTATCAGCTTTATTAAAGATCAGACAGTTGTAGGTGTGTGGCCTTATTTCTTGGCTCTCTTCTGTTCCATTGGTCTCTGTGTCTGTCTTTGTACCAGTACCATGCTGTTCTGGTTACTGTAGCTCTGTAGTATAGTTTGAAGTTGGGTAGCATGATGCCTCCAGCTTTGTTATTTTTGGTTAGGATTGCCTTTGCTCCTAAAATTGGTTCCATATTAATTTTAAAACAGCTTTTTCTAGTTCTGTGAAGAATGTCATTGGTTGTTTGAAAGTGATAGCATTGAATCTATAAATTGCTTTTGGTGGTATGGCCATTTTAACAATATTGATTCTTTCTATCCTTGAGCATAGAATGTTTTGCCATTTGTTTGTGTCATCTCTGATTTCTTTAAGCTGTGTTTTGTAGTTCTGTAGAGATCTTTCACCTCCCTGGTTAGCTGTATTCCTAGGTATTTTATTCTTTTTGTGGCCATTGTGAATGTGATTGCATTTCTGATTTGGCTCTCAGCTTGACTGTTGTTGATGTATAAGAATGGTAGTAATTTTGTATGTTGATCTTGTATCCTGAGACTTCACTGAAGTTTATCAGCTTAAGGAGCTTTTGGGCTGAGACTATGGGGTTTTCCAGATATAGAATCATGTCATCTGCAAATAGGGATAGTTTGACTTCCTCTCTTCCAATTTGGGTGCCCTTTGTTTCTTTCTCTTGCCTAATTACTCTGGCCAGGACTTCCAATACTATGTTTAATGGGAGTGATGAAAGAGGGCATTTTTGTCTTGTGCTAGTTTTCAAGGGGAATGCTTCCAGCTTTTGCCCATTTAGTATAGTGTTGGCTGTGGGTTTGTCATAGATGGCTCTTATTATTTTGAGGTATGTTTCTTCAATATCTAGTTTATTGAGAGTTTTTAACCTGAAGGGGTGTTGAATTTCATTGAAAGCCTTTTCTGCTTCTATGGAGATAATTATGTGGCTTTTGTCTCAGTGCCGTTCATGTGATGAATCACGTTTATTGATTTGTGTTTGTTGAACCAACATTGCAACCCATAGATAATGCCTTGCTCTAGCGGACAAGCTTTTTGATGTGCTGCTGGATTCAGTTTGTCACTATCTTGTTAAGGATTTTTGCATTGATGTTCATCAAGGATATTTGCCTGAAGTTTTCTTTTTTTGTTGTGTCTCTGCCAGGTTTTGGTATTAGGATGATGCTGGCTTTATGGAATTAGCTAGGGAGAAGATCTTCCTCCTCAATTTTTTGGAATAGTTTCAGCTCTTTTTTGTACATCCTGTTGAAGTTGGCAGTGAGTCCATCAGGTCCTGTGCTTTTTTTTTTGGTTGGTAGGCTATTACTGATTCAATTTGGGAGTTCATTATTGGTGTGTTCAGGGATTCAATTTCTTCCTTGTTCAGTCATTCAATTTCTTCCTTGTTCAGTCTTGGGAGGGTGTATGTGTCCAGGAATTTCTTCATATCTTCTAGATTTTCTGGTTTGTGTGCATAGACGTGTTCATAATACTCTCTGACAGTTATTTGTATTTCTATGGAGTCACTGGTAATATCCCTTTTGTCATTTCTAATTGTGTTTGTTTAGATCTTCTCACTTTTCTTCTTTATTAGTCTACCTAGTGATCTATTTTTCTTTCATTTTTTTCCAAAAACCAATTCCTATATTTATTGATCTTTTGATTGGTTGTTTGTGTCTCAATCTCCTTCAGTTCTGCTCTGATTTTGGTTATTTTTTTGTCTTCTGCTAGCTTTGGGGTTGTTTTACTCTTGGTTCTCTAGTTCTTTTAGTTGTGATTTTATGTTATTAAATTGAGATCTTTCTAGCTTTTGGATGCAGGTGTTTGTGCTATAAATTTCTCTCTTAACACTGCCTTAGCTGTGTCCCAGAGATTCTGGTATGTTGTATCTTTCTTCCCTCCGTTTCAAAAAACTTCTTGATTTCTGACTTAATTTCAGTATTTACCAAAAAGTCATTCAGGAGCAGGTTATCTAATTTTCATGTAATTGTGTGGTTTTGAGTGATTTTCTTAGTCTTGATTTCTAATTTTATTGTGCCATGGTCTGAAAGAATGGTTGCTAAGATTTCATTTCTTTTGCATTTGCTGATAGTTGTTTTAAGCCCCATTGTGTGGTTGATTTTAGAGTATGTGCCATGTGGCAATGAGAAGTATATATATTCTGTTGTTTTGAGGTGGAGAGTTCTGTCCTCTAGATGTTTATGAGGTCCATAGACCTGATCAAATGTTGAGTTCAGACCCTGAATATCTTTCTTAATTTTTTACCTGAATGATCTGTCTAATATTGTCAATGGAGTGTTGAAGTCTCCCACTACTATTGTGTGGAAGTATATGTCTCTTTGAAGGTCTCTAAAAACTTGCTTTACAATTCTGGGTGCTCCTGTGTAGGGTGCATATATATTTAGGATAGTTAGGTCTTCTTGTTGAATTGAACCCTTTACCATTATGTAATGCCTTTCTTTGTCTTTTTTGATTTTTGTTGGCATAAAGTTTGTTTTATCTGAAATTAGAATTGCAACCCCTGCTTTTCTATGTTTTTCCATTTGCTTGGTAGATTTTTCTCCATCACTTTATTCTGAGCCTATGGGTGTCATTACATGTGAGATGGATCTCTTGAAGACAGCATATCATTGGGTCTTGGTTCTTCAGTTTGCCACTCTGTGCCTTTTAACTGGGGGCATTTAAATCATTTACATTCAAGGTTAGTTTTGATATATGTATATTTGATCCTATCATCATGATGTAGCTGGTAGTTATGCAGACTTGTTTGTGTGGTTGCTTTATAGTGCCACTGGTCTGTAAGTGTGCTTTTGTAGTGCCTGGTAATAGTCTTTCCTTTTCAGATTTAGTGCTTCCTTCAGGAGCTCTTGTAAGGCAGGTCTGGTGGTAACAAATTTCCTCAGCATTTGGTCGTCTGAAAAAGATCTTATTTCTCCTTCACTTATGAAGCTTAGTTTGGCCAGATATAAAATTCTGGGCTGGAATTTCTTTTTCTGAATATTGGCCATCAGTCTCTTCTAGCTTCTAGGTTTTCTTCTGAGGCTGTTAGTCTGATGGGCTTCCCTTTGTAGGTGACCTGACCTTTCTTTATAGTTACATTTAACATTTTTCTCTTTTATTTTGACCTTGGAGAATCCGATAATAATGTGTTTTGGGGATGATCTTCCTGTGAAGTATCTTACTGGCATTCTCTGAATTTCCTGAATTTGAATGTGGGCCTCTCTAGCCAGGTCAGAGAAGTTCTCCTGAATGATATCCTGAAATATGTTTTCCAAGTTGCTTCCATTCTCTTCATCTCTTTTAGGGACACCAGTGAGTCACAGATTTGGTCTCTTTCTATAATCCCATATTTCTCGGGGGGTTTGTTCATTCCTTTTCATTCTTTTTTCTCTATTCTTGGCTGACTGTCTTATTTTACAAAGCCAGTCTTCAAGCTCTGAGATTCTTTCCTCAGCTTGGTCTATTCTGCTATTAATACTTGTGATTGCATTATAAAATTCTCATATTATATTTTTCAGCTCTATAAGATCAGTTATGTTCTTTTTTAAACTGTCTATTTTGTCTGTCAGCTCCTATATCTTTTAATTGCAATTCTTAGCTTCCTTGGATTGGGTTTCAACATACTCCTGCATCTTGATGATCTTCCTTCCTATCCATATTCTAAATTTTATTTCTGTCATTTCAGTCATCTCAGCCCAGTTGAGATTCCTTGCTGGAGAGCTAGTGCAGTTGTTTGGAGAAAGGAAGACACTCTGACTTTTTGTGTTGTCAAGAGTTCTTGCACTGGTTCTTTCTCATCTTTGTGAACTGATGTTACTTCAATCTTTGAAACTGCTGTCCTTTGGATGTTATTTTTTTTCTTCTATCCTATTTGATGACCTTGAGGGTTTGATTGTGGTATAAGGTGGATTGAGTCTATTGGTTTCATTTCTGCAAGATTTTAAGTGGCTAAGGCTCAGCTCCTAACTCCTGGACTATGTGCTCAAACTCTGAGGGACTAGTACTGAGCTCCAACTTTGTTCTTTGGCTCTTCAAGGTTAGGAACCTACTGTGCTGGT